>NC_141337.1:22661717-22674217 GCF_037954235.1 Aulostomus chinensis
TGGCCACTCCCGACGTCAGACTTGGCTTCTGTAGGAAAGAGAGCGTTCGCGCGCGCGTGTGTGTGTGTTCTCGCTACGCGGTGAGAACCACAAGAGATTTTTTGACCAACGGGGGACATTTCTGGACAACGAGGATGTTTTGGCCAATCCTCAGAACTTCATGGGCTGTTTGAGGATCACAATTTGATTTTAGGGTGTGGCCTAGAACTGGGTTGTGGTCAAGTGAGAAAAAGACAAAAACCCCACATTAATATGGGAGGGGTTGGGGGGGTAGGAAAAATGGGATGGAAATAGAATAAAAGATAAGAATGAAAAGAGAATGAGTTTAGGGTTAGGGGAAGGAAAGAAAAACAACATGGAGAGGAATTCCTTGAAATTCCAGATAACTACCTTTATAGGAAGAGCATCATTCAACAATAAGAGCTTCAATCTTAAGATATGTGCTTTTATGCATTTTAATTAATTTTGAGATGGAAAGCTTATTTAAATTATACTTTAATGAGATACAAATACCACAAAAAAAGACAAGGCTGCTGGGATAGACTCCATCCCCCCGTGACCCTTAACAGGATAAGAGGTAGAAGATGGAAGGAAGGAAGGAAGGAAGGAAGGAAGGAAGGAAGGAAGGAAGGATGGATGGATGGATGGATGGATGGATGGATGGATGGATGGATGGATGGATGGATGGATGGATGGAAGGAAGGAAGGATGGATGGATGGATGGAAGGATGGATGGATGGATGGATGGAAGGAAGGAAGGAAGGAAGGATGGATGGATGGATGGATGGATTTTATCTCCACCTTCAGGGAGATGTTTATTTTCAACAACAAAAAATCCAGAATGCTCCTCACATTAGAGAAAAAGAAATTTGGGTCATGGAATAGAATTGGGTCACCATCAGGGTTAGGGTCAAGTATTTAGTGGTGAGGAATGGGAATGTATTACATTAGTGACGGTCCTCACAAAGACAGAAACACGTATGTGTATGTGTGTGTGTGTGTGTGTGTGTGTGTGTGTGTGTGTGTGTGTGTGTGTGTGTTGTCCACTGCATGAATCTACTGACAGAGTGTGTTTGGGAGCGAGGGCCCTTGCTGGAGGGGAGAGAGCTTGTTATGAAGACTTTCTGTCATACCACTACAGCAGGTTTTTGCGCGCGCTTCCTCTGATCCTTTAAAATGATACACGCCTCCTGTGAGATGCCGCAGACGAGGAAAGACTTTGCAGAGAGGAAAACCAGAGATGGGCCGAGGAGGGACGCGGGAGGGACGACCGCCACAGCGAACACCCCCAACTCACGGCTGAGGGAGCCCCCGCTGCGGCCCAATCACAATCAGAGGAAGACCAGTGAGGCGCAACAGTGAGATCAGTTTAATCAAAATCTGATCAGAAGGTTTGCGACATGTGGATTAACAAATTAAGGGTTGATGTAATGTCTCCCTAACACCATGATAAGACGTTTAATTTCCCTCCAGAATTGAGATGATTTGATCACAAGTGAGTGAGTTATCCGGTGTGACACGTGGCCAAACAAGTTTAGCACCCCACCGGCTAGTCGCACGTAGAGCTCCAAACTCTAGAGCGAGCTGGTCGGAAGAATTATTCCCTCTGCTTTACATGTAATATCATTTGTTACACCCGAGACACATAAATAGAGACCAAATGAAACAGTAGCATGATATCAATCATGTTGAGTTAAACGAGAGGGGAATGAAAATTAAGAGAGGACAAAGAGAGGACGAATGAAAAGACGAAAGGAAAGACAGTTAAAAAAAAAAAAAAAACTGGCAAACTTCTGAGTGTCTGACCTGAAGTTATGAACCTGAATCTCAGCACTTGAAAGTTTTTGAAACAGTCCACAAACAACAGTAACCGTGGCTACAGTTCATTTGATTGGCTGCATGTAATATGAGAGGAACAGGGATGTTACACTTTGGATCCCATATCAAACATCAAAGGGGGTTCGGTTTCCACCTTGACCACAGTCGTACCGTTTGTCTGTCCCTCCACCAACATCTACTTCAGTCTTGTGTCTGAGGAAAAAAAACCTTCAGATACACACTGGGAAAATTTTGATTTTCCTAGAAGTTATGCAAACGCAAACACACACACACACACACACACAGAGTGAAGAGTCAAAGAAAACCCACTAGATGGCAGAAGGATCTTTGCAACACCAGCATCAGCTGACTTCATCTCTCAGTTTGGTTTTGGTTTTTTATGATATTTTGAATACGGTACATTATCCATATTTAACCAAATGGTCTTATATTCCGCTAAGCATGTGTCAGCTGATATCGTGCAGCTGACAGGATATTTCAAATAAGCATTGGAACATGTAGATGGCAGTTGTCTGGCTACATATTTGATTATTCCCATCGTCTATAAATGAGAGTTGTCAACATGTTGGCACATATGTGGAATAAATAAGCTGATATGGACTTCTGAATACAATCACAGACACATTTCTGATACTGATATTTAACAGCCAACACTTAGTAAAACACTTGAACATACAGAGATGGTTATTCATCAACTGAGTACTCTGCTAGACCTGTCAACATGCAAGAGTTTGACAGTCTTGATATAGTTTTGGTGAGTTGATTGACAGTTTTCTTCCATCCGACTAATTTTACAGGAAACCGCCCATGCAGGTAAAGCACAACGTATTGAATGTATTACTCAGATAACCGAGCTAACTGGGAAGTAGAGCTGATACCTTTCTGTGGTATCAAATCCATCCATCCTACGTCTTATCCTGTTAAGGGTCGTGGGGGGATGGGGGGTGGAGCCTATCCCAGCTTCCTTCGCTTCGGAGAAGTGGCGGGGTTCACCCTGGACGGGTCACCAGTCCATGGCAGGGCCAACACATAGAGACAGACAACCATTGGCTCTCCCAGTCACGCCTACAGTCAATTTAGAGTCTGGATTAACCTGGTCCCCTCTTGATGTCTCTGGACTGTGGAGGAAGCAGGAGTACCAGAGAGAACCCAGCAGGAACAGGGAGAACATGGAGACTCACACAGAAAGACCCCGTGCTTGAATCGGGGTTTGAACCCGGAACCTTCTTGTGAGGCGACAGTGCTGACCGATGCACCACCGTGCCACCTTGGTATCAAATCAGTTCTATGATTTCCAGCACTCTTAGCCAGCAGAATCTGAGGCATTTCTGATATCAGAATCGTAGCATAATGACATACATTAGCAGAAGAAATGCTAACAGCTAGAACTGATGCCAACACAAATAAAATATCCACACCAACAGCTAGAACTGATGCTAAGGCAAACAAACATCCACGGCAACAGCAAGACCTGATGCTAATGCAAACAAACATCCACGGCAACAGAAAGAACTGATGCTCACACAGTCAAATAGCAGGCTGACAGCTAGAACTGATTACAACATGAACAATATCCATGCTAACCGCCTGAAGTGATGCTAACACAAACAAAATCTGTGAAAACACCTGTAACTGATGCTAACACTAACAATATCCATGCTAACACTTAAAACCAATGCTAACACATACAAGATCAATGCTAGTTAGAACTAATGCCAACACAATGTCCAAGGCTAAAAGTTGGAACTGCTGCAAAGAAGAAACAATATCCATGCTTATAACTTAAGCTGATGCTAACACAAACAAAATATCCATATTAACAGTTAGAACTGGCGCTAACACAAACAATATCCACATTTAAACCGAAAGGTGACGCTAACACCCTGCTTTGTTTTCAAAGACAAATCTACTTGGCTCCAGACCTCAAAAAACAAGTCCCTGTCCAATGTTCAAGACAAGAACCTCTTTAAATTCTGTCTTTATAATACCCTGCCTTCATCCTGGATTAGAGTTGCATACTGTGTTACATATATGATTCATCTAAAATCCACACTGCAACATTTCAACTAATTAACAACTGCATTTTTATGTCTGTTGGTGTAAATTCACTGGAAACGTGTCATTATGGTTCCAGACAATCTCTATCAATCCAAGAAATTTGCAATTTCATTGTCACGGCATATCATTTCGTACCCAACTCCCACATTTTCTAAGCAGCCTAATATTAAGAGGCCAAGCTTGGCAGTGGATTTCTGGTGATTCTCAACCTATTAAAGATCATCTATATAAGTCCCTTCCTATCAGATGGAGGGAGAATTGTCCTTAGCTGACTGATAAATGTTTCATTTTCAGTGGGAGAAGCACAACTAGATCTTGTGTGTAACACTAATTAAATAGAGACTGTATTAAATAAAGATGTTCCTGCCTTCACAGAAAGAACAGAACATTAGTACTAAGGAGGTGCCCTGAGGCTCTTCTATAATAGTCTGTATGTGTCTGTTTGAACCCGTTTCCTGTTGTAGTCACTTACGCTCTGAGTACAATGTGTACATATACATGTACATCCACCCACTTCTTTCTTTCGGACTCAAAAATATTACAAGTGAAAACCATCATTTAAGCCGGCACTGATTATCATCTCATTTCACATTTATGCCTCTCCTTCCTCAGAGGAACATTTACAAAGGGAGCTGCAGCAAAGATTTCTCTGGTGGTTTACTCTGTAGCATTTCAGCAAAAATTCTATTTTTCCAGTACCCAATGTGACATGTGGCCTTGAAATGGTTTATCTGGTCTGATGAAGGGTATAAATATGACTTTTACTGTTAAATGAATGCATATTTTTTGATGACTTACTTAATTTGATGTACTACTTTCAGCTACAGCCACATCATTGCACACTTTTTTGTACTCAGCTGGCATACATGGACTGATTCTTTCTTCTCAAGCGGGTCTCTTTGAATACATAAGTAGGCTTTTTTGATATGGGATGAAAACAAAGGGTCAACTAGGGTCAAATATATTCAGAATCATACAAAAAAGTCAAGTGAAAATCGTTTTGGACAGCAAAAGAGGCTCAATGGTAACTACTTAACATGGATCGAGTATAGCGCAAACAACATTATACATTTCATCAAAAACATTATGCTTCTTATGTAGTTATAAATAAAACACATGACCTCATCCTTCCAAACCAAATGCATGTGTTCTAGTCAGGCAGAGCCAGGACGATCAAGATCTTGGCCTCATGTGGCACTGGACACCACTACCACTATGGGCCAGGGGGGCCGCCAAAGTTAACAAAAACATAGTCGCTGCTTTGGCCTCTCGATGAACATGTCATTATAGTCAAGCCAGATGATTGACAGACCGTTTGGTACTTTTTTCAGTTTTGCACGTACCGTGAGGAATCATTAGCTCGGGGAGGCTGAGCTGTTGATAGGATGATACCAGCCTGGATTACTGGAACACATTTTGGGTGGGGTGGGTATTTAACTAACTACTTTTACGGGTACTGCCTGAATCACGAGTGCTACCGAGTTCTGATTCTCATTAAAATTGTTCAGTGTCAAATTTCACTACCCCCTCAGCGTAACACGTAACACAGCGTGAGGAGACATCTACTGCAGTAATGTTAGCTAGAAATCCTAGCATAGGGTGACCAGAGTTTGATTACCAAAACCTGGACACTCTGCCCAGCAATGAGATACTCAAATGATATTCGAAGTTTACTCAATGATGCCTTATAATGTCAATACATTTAAAGTATGCCTCCTCTGCACGGACAGAAAATGGTTATATTACAAAATACTATCCATAACCAAAGACACAAATTCGGACCTGAAAACAGGACATGTACTGGGAAACCAGCAGGGGTGAAAGTGAGCCGGAACGGGCCGGAACGCAGTTCCGATAAAATATTCACGGCCGGAACGGAGTTCCGTTAAAACAAGGAGGAGAAGGGAGCTGTCAAAATCCCATTTTAACTAAAGAAAACGACGTCTGTTTTCACACTGAACGCCCACATACACAATGAATGGACTTCCCCCGTGCAGCCTGTGCCTTGCGCGTTCAGTGTGAAACCGCCTTGACACGGGCTGCATCCGAATTGCCAAGTACCAACCTACGTCCTCCTGCTACGACCTACCGCTACAGCCTACTTCTACAACCTAAACACGGGGGCACCATTCGGACACCCTAGAGGATTGGTGGTGAAGCACGACCTCTGCTGGCAGAGCACAGATACTGCAAATAGGTAGACAGCACCAACGAAAGCCCCACCTGCTGGCCTGACTGTCGTACTGCACTCTACTCTGAGAGCACCTTTCAGTCATTCTCTATTATGAACCACATTAACGCACCTGTAAAGGTGTGTTCACACGCGTCACGTTTGGTGTGAACACACCTTTAGTCACCAACAACGACTATAAATGTTGGTGTTGCATCAGAATGGGAGACTGTTGGTGGCACAAACTTGGCTTGCGGGTCCACAAGTTTTTAGGGGACGAAGAAGAAGTCCGCGGTGCATTGTGGGCCATAGGTTGCTCCGTAGGATGAACCTGAACCAACCTACAATGTGGGCGTGTTTAGGCTGGAATTTAGGTTGCGAAGTAGGTCGCTACTCGCGCCAGTTGTGGTTTCGGACAGCCTACGACCTCCTCTGAGACCTACGGTCAGACCTACTTGGCTATTCAGACGCAGCGTCGGAGTCGTCCCCATGAGCGCATCTCTGCATGAGAGGCGTTTCTGGTTGGCTGACAGACAGACACGTGGGTCATGTTACCAGCATTATTAGTTTTGATTGGTTAAAACCACAGGTGTTCTGCTTTCACAGAACGAAAAAAAGAGAAACAAAAGAAAACAGAGGGCAAAATCAAAGAACTCGGCTGCTGGCGACCTGCTTTTACACAATGCAACGTAAAATAAGTGGCATGTTTAAGCGACAATGTAACAGAGTTGAAGAAGCAGGAGAAAAAGTGAGCAAAATTAGACCCACGGAAGATTCAGACTCAGAGCAACTCATTGATGAGAGTGAGTTCCAGGGAGAGACTGTCTCTGTGGAGTCTGCCAGTGAGGACCAACAGGAAGAATCAATCACTGAGTGATACTGATGATCTGTTTTGTCATGTCTGCCTGTTCCCTGTTGTTAGCACTGTAGTGGGCAGTTACTGTAAAGAGCAGTTTTCAAAGCATTTCCAGGGGTCAAGGGTGGGGCTATGGGGGCTGCAGTTGTGTGGGGAACAGACACCCGAAAACTGGAATAAAAATCACCCAAAACCGATCAAAAACCGTAAAACTTCGTCGAAGGGCACGCGTACAGTTCCAGCAAGACTTTTAAGCCACTTTCACCCCTGGAAACCAGAACATTTGGCAGCTAGCAGGACCGTTGGGCACGTCATCTGCAGCCAGCATCACGGTTGAGACTGACCCAAAGGTGACTTTGGCAATTGCATGAACTTCACAGTGTAATTTTACAGATACACTAATTAATTTATTGTTCTTGGATCCACGTTTATCTATTGTTTTGTCTGATCTCAACTTTAAAGTACGAATAAAATTAGCTTTAACTTGCCTGAGAACTGCTGAGCACCAGAGATGATGAGTAAGGATCACTTTTGTTGTTTGCTGTTACTAACAAATTATGTGCTCTAAATTGAAGTATAAAAATAAATGGGTACAATTCAGATTGCATCAAGTTTGGATACTTGGACCCCCCCCCCCCCCCCCCCCAACAAAGTAGAGTCCTGAAAAAAAGGTAAAAGATACCAAATTCCAGATGCTGGTCGCATATTTGTCCAAATATCTAATTAGGGCTTGTGGGTGATCAGCTCTGTCATTATTCCCAAGCCCTTTTACTTTTTACATTTCACTGTTTTCAAAGTTCCAGCCTTCCATGACACAATAACTAACGCTAACAGTGCCAAGATTTGGATTGTAAAATAAGTTTGCTCTGTCTCTTTGGCCTCTTTGGTGAATATTTGTAAAGATTAAACAGGTTTCTGGAACAGAAAGTAGTTCACTGCTGACATGATGGACCCATGCGTTCGTCACACCTCATGTATTTCCAGGGAAAGACAAAACACCGGAAACATGGACAGATTATCGACCCATGGCACAAATACCTTTTTGTTTGTACATTTAATTCTGACGGAGACGTATGATCACATAACACTCCGGGGTTTGCTCCATCCTCATTTTTGCCATGACAAGACTCTCATGTGTTAATGTGTAATCACAGAACCCAGTTACCAAAGTCTGACAGACTTCTTGTTGTCTCTAGCCGTTTGGGAGGCTTCGGAGCCTCTTGGATGAGAGACAAAACATCCTCAAGGAAACTGAAGCCGTCCAGTTGACTATGACACAGCACGTAAGAAACAAAAAGTAGAACTCCTCCTCATGTACAAGTGAAACATCAAACTAATCACTGCTGGCATGGCATTGATTGAAAGGGTTAAGTTCTGTTAGAAAATGATCAGCTATGATTCTCTTCAGGACTGTGAGAATGCGCGCAGACTTTGCTTGACTGATATCTCTGCTGTTTGCTTTGTTGCACCTGACTGAGCAGGACTAATGACTCCATGTACATTAGTACTCTGTGTACATTAGTACATGGAGTCCTGCGACCTCACAATCTCCAGCACCTTCAACCTGCACGTTGGTCTAAGCAGCCGAATTAATAGAATGATGGATTGTGGGACCTTTGGCAGGATGATATCTCCAGCAGAGCCCTCAATCCAGGATATTTAGGGTGCTAACAATCTGTTTTAATACATTTCCATTCCCTCCTCCAGCATCTGCAGTCATAAATAGATAATAGACACGCTGTAAAATTAAAAGACATACTGCAGTCCTGCTTTTATTTGTTAAAATCAAAGCATTTGGATTACTAAATGAATCCATCAGTTTAACAGGAAAAACTCAGTGGATGCGTTTAAAATCAATTTAACGGTAATACATTTTGGTCATCATTTCAATTTCCCAATGTGGATGTTTGGGGGCTATAAAGGCCTGCTGTGTCCCTGTGTGATTCTTCTTCAGACTGGAGGATGGTTTTTATCTGGTTACATCTCTGTACCTCAATTTGAATGCGTGCCGTGATAAAACCCCAGGCATGACTTTCAACAAAGGTATGATTGGATTTCTTTTAGCAAGATAAAGTCAATGATACTCAATCTCCACCGTACTGAATTTTCTGCCACACTGCCATGTAACTATGGTAACGTAAGTCTAAAAGCCGCAACAATTAGTCGATCCAAACAATCAGTCACTATTTTTGTAATCAGTCTTTTTTTTTTTTTTTTCAAAGGCTTAAATGTGTAATGTTTCATTTATAACGGAAAACTAAGAGTCTTTTTGGACAGTTGATGGACAAAAGATGCCACTTGAAGACATCACTTTGGGCTCAGGGACACTGTGACCATCTTTGTTTTCCCCAAAATTTCTTGAAACTTCATAGACTTCATTGATTAATCGTAAAGATAAACTGCAGTTTAATCCATGCTGAAAATCATCTTCAATTACAGCCCAACTCATTGCAATGGTGATAGGATTCCCAGTCACAGAGGGACAAAACAGTCTGTGTCGTTATTCAGATTTAAATCAAGGAACATATGCAAATGCTAACGGTGTGGTTTTTGTAGGCTCGGAAATCCACCAGCGCCTCAACACCTCATTTTGAATACTTTTATGAGACTTTACAGGGCCGCTCATCCATAATCACACACAATCAAATTCAAACACAAGGTGAGGGCGGGCCAGTACACCAGCTGTTTAGGTGTAGCAACAGCAAACATGCCAAGCGGACTCAGGAAGCCTTCCTGGGGAATTTGCCAAACAATGAGCCACCACAATAAGCAGAACCAAAATTTTGCAACTGATCTATGGATGTGTTGGTATTCACAGAAGAGGGCCTTGAATCAGGGCGTCCCGCAGGTGAGGGGTCAGCCCCCCTCCGCCCTGTAATCTTGTAATCAGGAGCCGCCAAATCTAAAAGGAACATGTCTCAGTTCCGCCCAATCTGTGGTGAATTGGTGAAACTTGCTGCCAGTGCTCACAGCCATGCTTTTAACATGATCAGATTAGGTTACTATGGCAACTCTGCCCTGCTGGACTGCTGGGAATTTGAAAATGTAAACTCATGGGCTTTGGGAAAATGTGACATGCATTATTCAATATTTAAGGACATTTTGTAGTGCAGAAAACAATGACTTCTTGTTGGTGGCTGATAACTGCAGCTGGAGATGAATCAACAAACTTAATTTGATTACTGTCATTTATGTTTACCAAGTTTCCATCTCAATAGCTCCTTTTTAACACTTAACAGCTCTTCAGCTCCTCTCAGGTCATCACCAGCTCGTCACAAACTGTCTGTTCGCTGCTGGGCAGGTCGTCTACGTTGGCTTTTCAAGTTTCTCTGAAAGCAGCTTCCTGTTGTGGTGAAACACAAACGCGAGAGTGAACCAGAAGAGTGAAATTGCAGCCGGCCAACCAAACAATGAGTAAAAAACTGGCTTTAAATCTGATAGCAGCAATGACACTGTCATTTGATACAGTGTTATTACAAAAAATACAGATCAGGGCTGCTTTAATCTGCCGCACAAAAGGTTCAACTAGATAGCACCTGACTCTGTGTTACATGTACACACTTGTGTCAAACAAAATTAGGGTCCAAACTTTTCAAACCAGGCAGACTGGATCTTTCAGCCTAGGCCTTACCTGCTCTCTGTCTACACTTGTGTGACTGAAGCAGGCCGCGGGGCCTCCAGGGACTGGGGCCGCCCGCCACTGCCTCCACACCACGGTTACGTAACTCATTTCTCTCAGACTGAGGCAGGCAGAGAGGGAGAGACCACTTTTCTTTCCTATGTCCCACCCCTCCTCAACCTCCCGCCGCAAACACTCTATACATTCAGCTTTAGCTTCAGACAAGCAGAGCGCAGTCTTGCAGCAGTAAGCTATGGGAACGCTGCAGAGAAAGGGAGGGGAGGAGGAGGGGGGTTAGGCATGGATGTCAAAAGAGGTCATGTCTGGCTGCTGGCATACATAGCAGAGATTAAGGCTTTGGATGTACACACACAACCAATTTATAGGCTTTTTATATAACAGGTTTGAAGAAAGAACCCCTAAGGGTGGAAGCAATCTAATCCAACAGATTGTTTGCAAAATTCTGCGCTGTTTTCTTAATGTTTGCTGTGTGTTTGCACAGAAAAAAAATTCATATTTATTTACAAACCTCGCTCTATAAATAATGGAGTACAAAGAAAGCAGTTCAGCCACGCCACGCTTCACGACTACACGCTTCACTACTGTAGCTCACCAGCAGGGGGACCGCATCCTGGCCCAGGAAGAACCGAGCAACACCACGACAGCAACATCAGAAATAAAAAGGCAGCATCCTTACTTTTTACGCCAGACATCACATTCTGTCACTTAGGATTATTTGTCTTTGCCTTTGCACTCGGGAAGCACGATACTGGAGTTTTGCCAGTAGGCTCATGTTTTACAACCTGATATTTGCCAAGGTTGATATTATCAGCCCAAAAAGCAGTTCATATTATATTCTTTATTTCCAAAACATTGGAGAAGCCAATCGCTCGTAAATCAACTGGGTTTTTTTTCTCATCACTGCTGAAGAGGAAACCTGAGCAATGATTAAAAAAAAAAAAAAAAGACCAATACCTGCTGATATTATCATTACCCTGCACACACACACGCTGCGACAAGGGCGTTACGTGTACCCAAGCAGAATCAACATTTCCAGACATTACATTTACATAAGTTACACTGTAAAAGTCTGGTTTTCCACCGCCAGACAACTTTATGACACAAACGCCAACTCAGCAGCAGCAGCACACGAGTTCCTGTTTATGGCTGTTATACATTAACAGTGTGTACCTGCTAAAGTTGACAAGTTTTGATAAGAAAAAAGTATTTGTGATTGGAGTTAAATCATTGACAACATTTACACGCTAGCTTTTGAATAAGGTCCATACTCTTCTATTCCAAATAAGGTGTTGATATGTCCCGCAGCTGTGGGAACATTCCAGTTCAGATGTTAGGTGGCATATTCGGACTAAACCATTCTTTTGCGAGTAAGACTTGGCAGAATACTGGCTCCACTTCCTGTCCGTTGCTATGCAGTCGAGCTAAACTTCAGGTTCAAATGAGTTGCATTAAATTCATTCAGAAACCAAATTACAAGAGGCGCTAATAAACTGAGCCAGGTTTAGTCACTCATTTCATCACACAACCTGACAACAGCTTTACTGGGAATTTGGGAAAGGCAGGACTTCAAAGGTGTTTTTTCAGCTCATTTCACTGTCGGCTTCACGTCCTGAACATTGCTGCCTTGGTTTAGTTTGCTTTGAGACCAAGTCGGTCATGTCGCACTTCAATGTCCTCTTTTCAAGTATATCATCCTGCTTGGAAACAAACACAGCGCTCCTTGATGTCAGATTTTTTTTCCACATTTCTCAAGTATTGCCAGAGTATTGATATTGTATCATATCATGGTATATTGTCCCACACCTGTGCAGTACTCACAGCAGAATGTAAGTTGCAACTGTAGCAATAAAATCATTGGTATAATCAGCACGACCTGTGGTTGCCATGGCAAAGTGTGTCCAAGACGTTTCCGAAGAGGAGCACTGATGACGTGCGCT
>NC_141337.1:22679217-22784217 GCF_037954235.1 Aulostomus chinensis
CTGGAACATGAACACAACAAAAACAAGAGGTTTAAAAATGTAAATGCAAGAACACAAAATACAAACAACAAAAGAGATGGATGACAATTCTGGTTCTATACTGACAAACAGGTACCTTGAGCTGTGTGTCTTTCTTCCTGCGTTGCTATTTTGTTTCTCCGGAATGCAGAAAGATCCAGCCAGGTATATCAAGCTAAAGCACCTGGAGACTGACGGCTCAAAGCACCTACAGCAATAAAACAGCAGCAAACTCTCAAGTGACTCATCAGTGGTCAAATAAATGGCCGTCCGTCAGTTCTGCCCTTGTTCACGATGGCTGCGCTCATTCACTGCAGCGCTGGACTGGACGTCTTCTTGTCCGTTTGTAGCTCAAATCAAAGTGTTAGTGGATTACTGAGCATACAGCTGGATCCAGAAGACGTGGATTGTACCGGACGACACTTCTGAAAGTGTGAGGACTGATTCTTTTGGGCAGTTTTGCTGGTGTTAGTCTTCAGTTGTGCATTAGCTCCAAGCTAAAAAAAAGTGTCTGGCTCTCTAGTCTGGAGACACAAAGAAAAAAATTTACGAGGGAAAAACATCTTTGTTAGCTCCACACATCTAGACATCTCGTCAAGAGATCTTTAAAGGCAAAAGAGAACTTTATGGGGGGGGGGGGGGGTATCGCCACATCAATCAGTAAATGAGTCAGACCACACCAGCAGCCGGACGTTTCTTTTTTCTGTGCATCTGTGCTTTTTATTGCAATAATACATGTGCATGTTGATATATATTTACACACACACACTGTAAATGGTCAGAACAAAACAAGTACTCTGGACAATGAGTACTTTACACATGGTATGGGGGGTGGGGTCACAAATTAACCACCAACTGTCTAAACTTGGAATAAGATACTCTCGCACACTTTGACATGCTCACATCCAACAGCACGCAAGGTCACCACACACTCACTCACACACACACACACGCATACACACACACTCGCACTCACACGTACAGGACACACACTCACACATACAGGACACATGCAGCATAGTTCCCACACACATGCACGCGAGCAGACAGGCTCGGGTTTCTGCGAAGAACCGCTGAGTTAAGAACTAAAGGGATTTTTTTTGTTAATTTTTTTTAAAGTTGTTAGCGTTGTAAAAGTGCAGAATGTTTTTACTCGTAACACTGAGGATGCCGTAGCTAAGCTAGCTAGACTGAACTGCACTGCACGCAACACATACAGGCCAACAATCCAACATTTACTTTCACTAGAACAGTAAAGTCAAGGTTTCCTTAACATGAGGGAAGAAGAATCATCCTGATATAGAGCGAATCAGAGTCCAATTCTTTTTCATATACTGCATTTTGTGTATATATATACTATGTACAGAACATAAACAAGTTACATACAGTATATTTAAAGGGTTTACATTTACACAGGGAACAGCTTCTTATTCACGAAAAGCCTCTCCAAGTTTCACGCTGTAAATATACTACTGGATTAAGGAGCTGTATCAGTTCTGGATGAATTCTGTTTGTACTGCGTGTGTTGGTGAGAGTACACGTCATACTGACAATAACTAGCTTCAGCAGGACAAGAGCAACACAAAACAAATACTATACACAAGCTAAAACATACATGGTTCTTTTTTTTGTCTTTCACACACGATGCACAAAACAGCACTTTATACAATCATCTATTGCAATAATCTTTACAGAGAACAATTTTATAACAGTACAACTTCCAGGAGTTTCTGTGACGTCTCTATAGGGTTACTTAGTAATGATGATGACGATGATAAAGAACCATGCTGAGACAAAGAGGACATGTGTGGTCTTCTCTTTGACCTGGGGTGTATTTCCACCGATGGAAGGAGGGACGAATGGCTGGACGGTCGTGAGGAACTCCTCGTTTTCCTCATTTTACCCCATGGATGGGTCGTAGAGGTTCAGATGCTGCCCTCTACTCATAGAAGCTGCGATCACTGAATAATGAAAAAAGCACATAAAGATGGCGTTCAGAGGAGTTCAGAGGTCAACAAGGCCCAGTTTAGCCACCTTCACCACAGGGGGATGTTTCATGGGAAAGCAAGAGCGAGGAGCATTGTTTTACAGGCTATAAATCAAGAAGAGAGCCTGCTGGTAGCTGCACACTTGATCTTGTGTAGCTGTAGGTCAGTTAGAATCGTCAGCCGTGACTCACACCTCCCAGAAAACACGCAAATATAAAGCAAAATGATTTTGACGTGATGAGCAACATCCGCTTGGGTTTTTTTGTCTTTTGGTTTGTTTGTTTTTTTCCAAGGATGATCAGTTTTGGGTTGCTAAAGCAAATCAGAGACCCTCGAGGGAGGTTTGTGTTGTGTTGCTGCAGCGATACGTCGTTGCTGGACTGGTAAGGGTGAGACTGGCCTGTTAAGAAATACGTGGAAAATGGGGAGCTGCAAGTTCTCCTGGATAAAAAGCACAGTAACTTTTATATTTCTTGATGGATGTGATTGAGTCATTGTTGTGTTCAAGGGAAATCTCTAAATGTAGGATTACTGCCAATGCGAGGCTCCACAATGGAGCGCAATTCTCACCATGAGGAAATGTAAAAACTTTTACTTTTTATGTTTCTTAATGTTTATGATGTACATATTTTGTACAGTTCCTTTTCTATATATTTCTTGTTTACTTACAATACCAATTATTAATTATGTCCCAATATTCTATTTTTGTCATCCATTTGCTGCTGGAAAAACCTTACATTTCCATGTCTTATCTCATTTGCAGTGGTCAGCACTGTGGCCCCCCAGCAAGAAGGTTCCAGGTTCGAGTCCTGGCTGCAGCACAGGATCTTTCTGTGTGAGTCTCCATGTTCTCCCTGTTCCTGCTGGGTTCTCTCTGGTACTCCAGCTTCCTCCACAGTCCAAAGACATCAAGAGAGGACGAGGCTGATTGATACTCTAAATTGACCGTAGGCGTGGCTGGGAGAGCCAATGGTTGTCTGTCTCTATGTGTTGGCCCTGCGATGGACTGGTGACCCGTCCAGGGTGAACCCCGCCTCTTGCCCGTGCTGGGATAGGCTCCACCCCCCCGTGACCCTTCACAGGAATAAGCGGAAGACGATGGATGGATGGATCTCATTTTAACATAACACACAAGTTCTTGTGCAGTGATTACAATCAACCATCAACAGTTGCAAACAGTCACGTGATCAGAAAAAAAAACCTTTGTTTCTACTTCAGTATACATCAACTTCTGCCACATGGGCCAAAGGACGATGACGCTAACTTTAAGTTTTTATTCACTTTTAGCTACTTAGGACTAATAGTTCACTGATCGCACTAATAACACTTATCAAGCGTCTTAGCAGGAACAGCATTTGTCAGTTAAAAGCCAGCACAGGGATCTACCCAGCTTGACTCTGGTTCCATCCATACGCAGGAAAGAACATTTACCCTCCATACACTTCAGGCGCTGATTAATCCATGACATACCATCATTGCAAAGTGATATATTTGAAGATATTTCTGGAAAATAATCAACTGAAACCACATTTAGTCATACCTATTAGCAGTTGCCACTAAAAGGAAGAGGAAAGGGCTCATGGGAATAATAATAAGAAGAAGAAGAATGTCAGCTGGGAAACAGTGGCGATGCCTGACTTTGATTGACAGCAGCCAGCAGGCCGAGTGCTCGTAGGGATCGAGACACAGCAGAGTGGTCGATAATGACATGAGCAGACAGTGTTGCAGCAGCAGAGCACTGCCACAGCGGCAGCAAGCAGACCGCAGTCAGCAGCCAGTTAGCTTATTAGCAGCAAACTGTTGTTACTTTGGTTTCTGGGGACTTCTTTGACAAGTTAAAGTACAAGGCAAAGTGCACGGTTTTGTTCTGTTTTTTAATTTTTTAAGGTTAGATAAAATCAGGACATTAAATTTACGTTTATTATTATCATTGTAATTTTTCAAAGGACATGCTCAGCAGATCTGTAATATGATGGTGCAGCAGTCCAAAAAGGAAAATCCTCCCACTACCATCATTAAAGAGGTTTTTAATCTAAAAATGCGTCATGATTAGCAAGCTAGCATTTGTTGTATTTGCCAACTGCTCCAGGATTATTATTTTTTTCAAGATTTAAAGATTGAAATCTGCTTTAAAAACATGGACCAGACTCATTTATGTTCATAACCACGTGAACTATAAAACTCCCAGTGAAGGGGACGCAAACATGAAGCAGGCCTATCATGTAGAATGTCATGTCAACAGAAAGGATGAATTGCGGTTGTGGTGTTGTGGCGTTATAACAGGGGCGTGTGCACCTCTGTCTCACCACTCAGCTGATGAGAGGGCGTGGAGGTTGTAAAACGTTGACCATTTCACTTGATGACACATTTGCTTGTCTTTTTTCAAATCAGGAGAAATAAAACACACGGTTGCTCAATTGAATTGACTGAGCCAACAGAACCTTTGACCTGTGCGATGGGTACGAGTGGATAATGGGAGCCAGCTTAGATATTGTTACACAACTGACGGTGAATTTGCAGACATCACTACCAGCACTCCGTACTGTAAATGTGTCAGCGTTCCTTGTGGTGACGGGGACAACTATTCAGTAAACGCTCTTTGAAACGAGTGGCTGCACTCTTCATTGCTGATATTATCCGATTGTGTATTTGTGTTTGGTTTGTGTATTCTGGAGATGTGCTGCTGTCTCATTTTTACAACAGTGACTATAATAAGTACTTTGGCTTTGTGCAGTATCAAAAGATTGTACAACACAAACTAGATATGTAACGGTGCTACATTCTACATAGCTCTATGGATGCTACTCACACAGGCTACTGTCAGGTTATTACAGAGCCCTGGGAAATGGCCACAGAGATATTTTTTGGACACAAAATGTAACTTAATCCCACAGTTGATTTATTTTGAAGCTAGATGATATAACTTGTATCCCTAGTGCAGATATAACTTGTTATTATCAAGTTATATCTCATGGTCTTAAAAAACCCAACCAAACCAAAAAAACAATTTCTCTGTGCCGACATCTACGGCCTCTCCAGGGATCTGCAGGTTATAACCGTCAGACACTAGCGTCATCATTTCTTGTTGGTCTTACCAGTACGCAGCTTAAATTCGGATTTGATCGCCTTCATTCAACCTGGTGATTACAAAATAGAATCCTTCAGGTCAATAGATGGTGAGGGGGAGGCCCTGATTGTGCCTTTTCTGCGCTTGACATTCAGCATGGTAACTGTGATTGTGCGACGTCTGGAAGCTCACGTGCGGAGCCTTTTCAAAAGCTCCATTAACTCTGGTGTGACACCGCTAAGCTGTGATGTTTATGGAAGTAATGTCCACACACATATGGAGGGAGCTGTGATCAGAGCAAACAAGCTGACAGGATAATGTGCAGCCCGAGGCTAACTGAGGAGGGTGTACGCTGGTGACAGATTGATGATGTAGATGTACTCACGCCCCCTCGTCTCGCAGTAGGGACAGGAACTTGGTCACTCTGTAGTCTGGGTCCATCTAGAGACAGCAAAGAGGGAAGTGCTTGAGAGTGCTTGGAGAGACAAAAGCCCGTATATCCCCCAGTAACTGCTAGCGGTGCAGTATATTCTTGAAGAACAGTCTGATTAGAGCAAGCAAAAACACTGGAACATCATTTGTGAAACTGTAGAATGGTGCTGGGTTATGCTAGCACATGTTTCTGTAAATGTAATCAAATACTTTTTCAAATAAAAGGGATGGAGAAAATATTAACGCTACCTCACAGAGAAAAAAATAAATAATTCAAAACCTCAAATTGCAGCCTCCAAAATATCAACACCTCTCAAAACTAAAGATTATATTCCACATGAAGAGAGAATCTACCGCAGCGCTGCGGTATTTTATGACATTAGCTTTATTTAGATGTCCAGAATAAATTGCCAAGTTATGCATAAAAAAAAACTTTGCTGCAGCACGCACATCCAAACAGGTGCTGGACAAAAAACAAACTGTACACTAAGAAAAAAATACATGCTCCGCCCACTTGCTCCCGTTCCACGTTTCAATGATAGTTCACCAAAGTTAACGTTTTCAAGCTACCGCTCGTCATCGGGCTAGACTCAGTCTGAGGAAGAGCCGGAACTCCAAAACCTTAACTTTGGTCATTAAAACACGGAACCGGAGCAAGTGTGCGGAAAATGCATTCAGGTTTATTAATACTCTCTTTTCTACAACATGTCTGCTTTACATGTATGCATGTATGCGTATTTAAAGGGGACTAGATGAGAGATTCAAATACCCTTGCTGAGTCAAGTAACCTAATTAAATTCCTAAATTCTTCAGTGTCTACATGAAGATGGAGGTCCATTCATTCCCTGTGGAAGCTTCCATGAGCTTCAGCGTGTTTGTGAAGCTCCTCCCTCTATTCCTTTTCACAGACTGTGGACACTCTGCTAGTCAAGACAAGCTAACAGGCTACGAGTGAGCTAACTGACAGGCTGCAGCTGTCTTTCACGTCTTCCTTGTGAATATTACACACCTATAGATGTTGAAAACCAATCAAATCCTCCGTTCCCACACACAGATATCTGGTGTCTGCCATGTCATATAATACACAGAGTATTATATGACCCCCCCCCCCCCCCCCCCCAGGAGGCAAGAGAAATGTCTACTGATTAGTTTGAATTAGTTTGATTCGTTTGAAATAGAGGTTAAACGTCAATGTGTTGACTATCCACATGGAACTCTGTGGCGAACATTCTTATTTTTTCAAAGTATTAGAGGCAAATATTGGATCGAAAATTAACGAGACGAGCGGCTTTACAAATGCATCAGAGGCTTCCATTTGGGAGCGTGTATTAAGTGAGTTACGGGCCTAAATGTCCATATGTGGGGACCAGGCCTCGGCCAAGGGCTAATCAGCGGGTCCATCTGTCACCTCCCGGGACATACTCCATAAAAAAAAAGAGGCACACCTGACATCCGTGTGTGGAAACAAGGCGTAAGAACATATATGTAGGTATGTTGAGTGCTGGTATTCTGTACATACATATTAATGTTGCTGTCATTTCACTGAGGATCATTAAGTTACTGTCTATCTCGCCAATGTATAGGCTATCCTGTTCTTAACCAGGCATTTATGACATGGACCCAAGCTAAAAGTTAGACGTTCAGTAGAAAAGGGCTGAACGTAGCTGTAACCAGAGTAAATAGCGCCTAATGGATGAACTAGTAGAAGACGGTGTGTTCAGAATATCATATTCCCAGAGTTCTTGTTCTTCCTGTTAGCTTTTCTTCTTTATTCACAGTGTATTTAATGTCAAATATATCACAAACCAAGGCAGACACGGACTCGTACCTGCAGCGACATCTCGATGAGCACCAGGAGTTTCTTGATACCGATCCAGACTCGCTTGCCTTTGAGTTGCTGCGCGATGCTGGCTCGCTCCTTATCCGTGAAGCTCCCCAGCAGCTTTAGAGAAAACAAACAGAACAAAGAGGAGGGGGACTCTCAAGGCTGCATTCAAAACCTTGACAGCAAGGTAATGTTAAAGACACTTGACATTTATTCAACACAGCACGTTAGAGAGGTTATGGGGTTGATATTTCAGTGCTGAGTGTGTTCTCTCGGGGAATGGGGAATGGTTATGCATAATTCACCTCATTCATCTGGGTGTCCTTGCATGAGCGCTGAACTCACCGTCTTTAGCCACGCGGTTGTGTGCGGGTTCGTACCTCTAGAGCGTCGACCAGCTGCTCTCCAGTGGAGATGTTGGGGACGTGGATGGTGGTGCTGAAAGCATCCAGCATCTCCATCTCCTGCAGGACATCCTTCCTGCTGGTGGTGCCGATGATGAGCAGCTTCCGACCCTGCGTACGGAGGGAACATTTGCCCTTTGTTCAATAGCGCTTCACGCTGACTTATCCTCTGGGTTATCTTTTGGTTTGCGTGAATTCATATTATTTATTCTTCCTCTCGCACTAACGGCAGGTTCACAAGTTCAAACGTGTACTGTAATGCTGCTGAATATAGAATACCCAGTCCCACACTTTCAGCTAATGGTCTTGGTTAGGCCCTTCAGGGAAAAACATTCTATTGCGCCAGTGTTTCTTGAAAAAAATCGGATTAAATTGTAATCAAATAAGGCACTTACTTTCTGGCAACTTTGTTTGTGCTAAGTCCCATTAAAAATGCAAATTTGTGAAACCTCTTTTATCTATAAAAAGAACTCACCACAGTCTTTGTTTCTTGCAAACCTGTGTAAAATCGCTTGCAGGTAATCCTAAGCTTTTTTGACTCCTTCCTGTAGAACCCTGTCACATAATAAACATCTTGCTCTGATTTAGCTGCTCTTATGTGAACACGCAAACAAGAAACGATCATCATTGGTTTTGTTACACCTTTGTAAGATGTGAAAATGTCTCAGGTAAACATGAGTCACTTCAGTCCACATGCAGAGAACAGACACTGAAACTGGAGTCCTAAATTCAGCAATTTAACTTACAAAAAGCAGGACATCTCTGTCTGCACACATCTGGGTTTTGCTTCATGAACTCAGTAACCTGAACAGATGATGTCATAATTGGCACGTGCCTCGCTGAGGGTAATTAATTTGATTTTTTTTTTTTTTTTTACCAAAAATAATTCAGGTGTAACAAAACTGACAAAACTGTACAAATTTTAGTGAAAGTGGTGATCAGTAATTTTACATGTTCAGATGCTAAAGGTGGTGCCTTCAGGCAATCACATAAAGAACACATTTTTTTTAATGATTTATAAAAGTCTTAGATAACTTTTACAGTTGCAAAGTCGCTTCCAACTGCACAATAACGTAGGTTACATAGGAATTACAGTGCGTTCCTTTTCATTGGCACAACTCCAGTGAACCGTGACTAACACCAGGCTTTTAAGAAGCAAATGATTGTCAACCAGTATATCAGTCAGGCCCTGCCATTGGGCTCAGTAATAGTACAAAGTAGAGTAAAACCTGCATCCTTGTGTAGGTTTTGGTCGTATATACGCTTCTATTCAAATATTCATGCACAGTGGGTAAACTCTGACCTTGGGTGGTGCTTTTTTCAGCAGCACTAGCAGGGCCTGAAGTACCAGGTTAGAGAAACGGGGGCCAATTGGGACGTAGTCCAGCAGACGCTCAATGTCATCCACCACCACACAGCTGAGCTGGGACTTGTAAGCATCGTCAAAGACCTAAAAATCAAAGAGGCAGGGGTGAGTGACGAGACGGGAGAAGGAAGGACGGGCAGAGGGAATGCATTAGGGTGAATACACGGAAATGAACAAAGGGAGCAAAGGAGCAATTCAAGGAATCAAAGCTAACGCTCTGAATGCAAATGTTCCATTAGCTGAGTTGTTTGCTTAGAAATGGTAAGACACTGCAGTACTTACCTTTTTGATTGCCTGGCACTTAGAGATTTCTGAGTGTCCAATCATCTTGTCTGGAGAGCAGATCTTAATGAAGGGGAACTGCGAGTCCTCTGCAATCTTAGCTGCCAAGGCTGTCTTTCCACTGTGGGGTGGACCTAAAGGTGCGTGTGTCGAGAAGAGAGGGATCATTTCTTTTCTGTCCTTGTCTTAAGCAATTCATTAAGGCAACAGGTGTTTCTCTATTCGAAAGTATTTTATGAAAAGCTTTTCCTCCGCTTGGATGCTACTTCTGTTGCGTAGGTTTTGTTGCTCTGTCTGTTTCTGTGTCTGTCTGTCCGTGAGCCGACTGTCACCGCACTTGGTGGAGGGGTGTAGGATGGTTCAGTTAAAGTCTGGAAGCAAATAAATGCTTTTTATAAACTAGTTCTTTGTTTTTTTTTGTGACACGCCTTTGCAAAGGTTACAATTTGTGTCATTCTCGCGGTACAGAATGATGAACAGAGTTTTTGATGTCTGACACATGATACAAGTTACAAGTGAACTTCTGCTCCATGTACTGTATTTTTGAGCATGTTTTGGGTTTCTTACCCTCCAGTAACACAGCCACCAGTGGTGTGCGGTCACTGTTCTTAGTCTGCTGTACCAGTAGCTCTCCATCATCCAGGACATGGGTAACGGGGTCACCCCATTTGATGATGCCATTCATGATATAGCTGGAGTAATCCTCCTGGTTTGTACCAAATGCCTGAGAAAAACCAGAGGAAAGAAGCGGTGGGGACTCTTTTCTCATCTTACAGAGCTAAACTGGGTTCTGCAACCGCCCCCCCAGTACATACTGGTTTAATGTCATTGTTGAGGGATCCCATGAAGTCAGCTCTGGTGACCTGCAGCTTCTCTGCCCTTTCCATGTCCACCTCAACTGTAGATGTAGCCTGGGAAATAACACACACCAGAGTTAAAACACAGCACAAACTACAATGTGGTAGTTTTACAGACAGTTACTATGTCTAAATCACTGTACTACATGTACTATACACTCCTACTGTCTTTTGTACAACTGCAACTGCACAACGTTGTTTTCAAATGTGTGAATGATCAATTTCGATTCATAATGGAAAATGTTGATGAAAAGTTGTTTGTTGCATTGAAGTTGGCTCGGACCTTTTAGACGGTGGGATTCATGGCATTAAAAATGTGCGTGACGTTGTTTCATAATTGCCATGTGCATTCTAGAGTTGTGTTTTCTTCATAGCAAACTCAATCTTTTCTAACCAAAATCTGATCCGTTCATCCTTGAGTCCAATGGAGTGCTATTAATTATTTCCACATGTGACCTTTGAACCAGTAAAATCTAATTCGCTCAAAGTATCACAGACCAATTGTGGTCAAGAAGATAGACCAGATGGATGGACGACCAAAAACATCAAGCTTCCCCACCGGCGCCACCCGGCCGTGGCGAGAGGATTTATGTGGCATTAACCTCTTGGACTTCTGATGAGAGAGAATGGCCACAGTCTTGTTCTGCCCACCAAAGGCTCACTGAGGGAGCCCCACATTGACGCTTGTGGGATTCGGTGCCCCCTAGTGGTTACCATTATAAACGGTTCTAATGTCTTCTGAACAAACGAGGACTCGCTTCCCCACCAAGAAATAAAGGAACTGCCTGTGTGTCAAGCGTACTGCACACAGCTCCAACACATTAATGGGTTGAGCAGAAACCTCTCGCTCCAACTGAACTTTCTAGTCGTTTAATGGCTCTTTTCTTTGAAGGGACAAAAGTTCCCTCCTTGGAGCAAGAGACAGGAAAACAGCCATCCTGAACGAGTTACTGTGGCTCCTGGAAACGGCTGACAGCGCCAAAAGGTCAGAGGTCAAAGCTTCCCAGTGGCAGATATGCTGTGGGGAGAGACGACCGTGATCTGGACTTTGGAATTGAAAAATAGAATTCAGAACTACATCCCTCAGGTGCGTCGATGGATAGAATTCAGCGTGACTGCTGTGTGTTGGGATGTGCTCCCTTTTAAGAGGACGGAGGAGAATTCGACTCGAGTTGCAAGGGAAACCAGGAAGCGCAGTGTGTGGGGTGTTTGTGGTGGTGTAAATAAACAACTGAAGCGTTCGCCTCGGTGATCATCACCTCGGCTTCTAAAACTTAATGGATGATAGCCAGCACAACCATGCACCCCTGCGTCCGTGTGTGTGCTGGTGCCAAGTCACCTTGATGTGTCGGTTCATGGCAGTGGACTGTGCAGCCCTGACAAGCCCCTCCAGCTCTGCACCGCTGTAGTTTTTGGTTTCAGCTGCCAGCTCCGGGATGTTGACGTCAGGAGCCAGCAGGTTGAAGCTTTGCATCTTGTTGGTGTGGATTGTCAGGATCTGGACGCGGCCCTTCTCATCAGGAAGACCTGAAGATGAGTCAAAGACATGGGGAGGGTGATTATAGATGAACAGCACATGATTACAATCAACAAATCTGTACAAAGTACACCCATGTTTTGCAGTATATTCAGAATAAGGATCAAACAAATAAAAACATGAAATATTTCAGAGTCTTCACGATAGGCAGTTACTCCTTCTCTTTGGAGTTACAGTCATATGAAAAGTTTCAGTCAGGAGAGTTTGGACATGCTCTTATTGTAGGACTGGACGCAAACAGAAACACTCAGTACTTAACACAAAAACACAACTTCATGAGTGTAAGGACTGATGACTTATTATACACAGCACAGATAGTAAACGCACGAGGAAGTCAGTGATATGCCACTTGTGGTCAGAGAGCGCCCTCTATTGATGCATAAATGGTACTGTATCTCCTGATTAGATTAGTAAACAAGCAAGCGCTTTCCTTCTCTGAGCTTGTCGCTGCAAGCGTCAGCAGAGCACAGAAGCTTTCAGCACTCACACTGTGTTTTCTACACTTGATGAAGTGCAATCTCTTCAAGCCATCAGTAGTCCAGCTCATCTACTTCTTATTGAGAGTCCTGAGACCAGATCTGACATGCATGAGCAGGTTGTGTCTTACTTGCTATGGGTAGTTTAGGGAAAGGGACAATGAAGTGGTCTTACATAGCTATTTTCTTTAAAATGTGTCTTTAATCCTTTTACAATATGTACCACCATAGATTACAAGGGGATTTTTGATAGAAACCCCATCCATCCTTTGGTTTTCTACCACTTATCCTGTTAAAGAGGGTGGAGCCTATCCCAGCAGCCTTCCCCCTGGACGGGTCACCAGTCCATGGCAGGGCCAACACATAGAGACAGACAACGATTGGCTCTCCCAGCCACGCCTACGGTCAATTTAGAGTCTGGATTAACCTGGTCCCTCTTGATGTCTCTGGACTGTGGAGGAAGCTGGAGTACCAGAGAGAACCCAGCAGGAACAGGGAGAACATGGAGACTCCACCCAGAAAGATCCCATGATGGAGCCGGGGCTCGAACCTAGAACCTTCTTGCTGTGAGGCCACAGTGCTTTTAGGTAGAAACTCCTCTTGAGACCTCCTCCTCTTGAGAGGAGGAGGTCTCTGGAGGTAGATACCTCTCTCATGAGGTAGAAACCCCTTCACAAGGTAGAGACCCCTGTGGAGGTAGGAACCTTTCTCATGAAGTAAGGATCCCCCTGGAGGTAAGAGACCCCTCTGAATGTAGAGACCGCCCTGGAGGTAGAGACTGCCCCCCGGAGTTTATGACCTCTTTGACAGACGTCATGTGTCCTTTTGGAGGCACGAGCAAAACACAGCTTTGGCCCCACCAAAATACATGAATGGTTCATGTGTTTACGAATAGATGTGTGTGTGTTTCCAAGGACTTCACCATGATCAAACTATAGTCCCTGTTGCCATAGGAACAGCGCATGAGTCATGCATGCTGTCCTCATTCTGAACGCTAAGGATGCAGTGAATGGTAAATGGACTGCATGCGTACAGCACTTTCTACCTTGATTTTATCTACCTAACATTTAAGTTTAAATTTGGAAAAGATGCCAAAAAGTTTCTTTTCATAAACTGAGAAAGCCCCCAAAATTGATGGCTTGTATCTGTTCGTTTCCTCCTCTCTCCTTCTCTCTTCTCCTCCACTTCCTCCCCCTTTTTTACTCTTCAACTCCAAACTTCAACTTCCATCATTTGCAAACAATTCTCGTCTTGCTCATCGTATTATTTCATGAACAGTTGCTTTTCGCTCCTTTCTCGCTCTCCCATCACCTCTCCTCCTCCAGTCCTGCTTCCTCTCCTGTGTCAGCAGATGTCCACTGTCCTGTCCATCTCACTCTCTCATTCTGGAGTCTTCCGCCTGCTCTATCTGGGCTTCTCAGAGGGGCGTGTTGTGGGTGTGCTGCTGTGTTTAGTGTAGACCTATCAGTTGATTAAAAAAATTAATCCGATTAAATTGCATGGTTGTACATAGTTACCTCACGATTACTCACATATTTTTTATCTGCTCTAAATCTACCTTAAATTGTTATTTTCCATTTTTTAATTAACCATATCAACATGGGAGTAGGCAAATAGTTGCTTTCTGCAAATGCAGCATGTTTATTAGTGTTGGAGCAATGTACTGTCCAGGAGTACAAACAAAACAAAAGATCCATTCATCATCCATCCATTTTCTCCCTCTTATCCTGTTAAGGGTAGGGGGTGGAGCCTATCCAAGCGGCTACGGGTGAGAGGCGGGGTTCACCCTGGACGGGTCACCAGTCCATTGCAGGGCCAACACAAAGAGACAGACAACCATTGGCTCTCCCAGCCACGCCTACGGTCAATTTAGAGTCTGGATTAACCTGGTCCCTCTTGATGTCTTTGGACTGTGGAGGAAGCTGGAGTACCAGAGAGAACCCAGCAGGAACAGGGAGAACATGGAGACTCACACAGAAAGATCCTGTGCCCGAGCTGGGACTCGAACTTGAAACCTTCTTGCTGTGAGGCAACAGAGCTGACCACTGCACCACCGTGCCACCCCAAAACAAGGGTTAAAAAAAATAAAAAATTATAAACTCAAGCCCAACAAATATAATCGTAATGATTACTCATACTAACTGAAGTACTTGAACTATGAAGCCATTAACACAAAAGGATGACCCTTATGCATTGCATCAAACTGTGATGCAGAATAAATCAAATTAAATAAAAACAATGCATAAAGTGTGCATTAAACAGGAGGCAGTGCAACACAGAACAGGACTCAAATGATGTGGTGGGGATATTGTGGGTGGTGGACACCTCCAATGGTCGTGGTTTGTTTTACGCCAGAAGGGAGCGGAGGGCTCTCTGCATCAGCTGTGTGCTTCGCGGACAAGTGACACGCCTGCTGTACTCCGGTGGAAACTAAATTCAGCTTTACAGTGAATGCATGTCACTTTTTTCCTGTCGAGACGGCCATCTGGCAGGACTTTGAAGTTGAACTTTCCATTGAAAACTGACGTATTCTTATCCATGTTAGTCCGACCTTAAAGCTCATCTGCTCTCAGTTTTTGTTTGTGTGTTTGTTTATAAGCTGCAACCGGCTGCATCTCGCGTGTGTGACGAGTGGTGCGTTCACTTCTGGCTTTCCGCGAACTACGGCATGGTCAAAGGGTCAAAAAGCACCATGTGCGTTAATCACAATAAAAAAGATTATCGGCGATAAAGGGACGTTGGGTTAACTAGTTAATAACGCATTAACACTGACACCTATAGTTTGGTGACATTACACGGTTCGGAGGAGGCAGGTGAAAAGATTAGGGGCTTGAGACCTCGAAGACATCCCCTCGCTCTGCCCAGGAATCTGATGGAGAGGTTCCTGTGACAGACGGTGCCTGGGACACAGGAGCCCTTACATAAGGGACGTCCGGGCTAAAGGGACAATTGGTACCTCAGACCCAGCAGGAGGTGGCGTAACACCAGGCAAGGTACATAAATAATAAATAAAGGTACATAAATTATAAATGAATAATAAAATCATAATTTAGATGCTTGTGGGCAGAAATATTTCAGCATAATTAACCATTTATTAATGTTCTTTAGGACTTTAAGTCGGGCACGTGACACCTGCCCCACAGCCTGACCTGCCTAACCCAACACCAACCTTCCCCACATAACATGAAGTGGTAAATGATTCCTAGACCAACACTGAAAGCCTTGAGCTGAGAAATTGCCAAGCAGAGTAGCAGCAGTGTAGAGACAGGGCTGTGGTTGCCAGGATACAGTAGGTGACAAGCTTTGATCCACCCATCCATTTTCTACGGCTTATCCTGTTAAGGGTCACGGGGGGGTGGGGTGTGGCTGGAGCCGATCCCAGCAGCTTTCAGGCGAGAGATGTGGTTCACCCTGGACAGGTCACCAGTCCATCGCAGGGCCAACACATAGAGACAGACAACCATTGGCTCTCCCAGCCACACCTACGGTCAATTTAGAGTCTGGATTAACCTGGTCCCTCTTGATGTCTTTGGACTGTGGAGGAAGCTGGAGTACCAGAGAGAACCCAGCAGGAACAGGGAGAACATGGAGACTCACACAGAAAGACCCCGTGCTCCAGCCGGGGCTCAAACCCGGAACCTTCCTGCTGTGAGGCGACAGTGCTGACCACTGCACCACCGTGCCACCTGTATATATATATGTATGTGTATATGTATGTGTATATGTATGTGTATGTATATGTGTATATATATGTATGTGTATATGTATGTGTATGTATATGTGTATGTATGTATATGTATGTGTATGTATATGTGTATGTATATGTATGTGTATATGTATGTGTATGTATATGTGTATGTATATGTATGTGTATATGTATGTATATGTATGTATATATGTGTATGTATGTTTATATGCATATGTATGTATGTGTATATGTACATGTATGTATATGTATGTATGTGTATATGTATGTATATGTATGTGTGTATGTATGTGTACATGTATATATGTGTATGTGTATATGTACACGTATGTATATGTATGTATGTGTATATGTACGTATATGTATGTATGTGTATATGTATGTGTGTATGTATGTATGTGTACATGTATATGTATATGTATGTATGTGTATATGTATGTATATATGTATGTGTGTATGTATGTATGTGTACATGTATATGTATATATGTATGTATGTGTTTATGTATGTATATATGTATATGTATGTTTATATGTATGTATGTGTATATGTATATGTATGTATATGTATGTATGTGTATGTATGTGTATATGTATATGTATGTGTATATGTATGTATATGTAGGTATATGTATGTATGTGTATATGTATGTATATGTACGTATATGTATGTGTATATGTATGTATATGTATATGTATGTATATGTATGTGTATATGTATGTATATGTATGTGTATATGTATGTATATGTGTATATGTATGTGTAAATGTATGTATATGTGTATATGTATGTATATATGTATGTAAATGTATGTATATGTGTATATGTATGTGTAAATGTATGTATATGTGTATATGTATGTATATATGTATGTAAATGTATGTATATGTGTATATGTATGTGTAAATGTATGTATATGTGTATATGTATGTATATATGTATGTAAATGTATGTATATGTGTATATGTATGTATATGTATGTGTATTTTTGTGTGCTGTGTCTCTGCATGACACTGCAGAGACACAGCACAGAATTCCCTCAGTGACTAATAAACTAATATATCCTCAACAGTTGTCATTATCCTTTGCATTTCCAAATACACACAAATACAAACCACACTAATGCTGCAAGTGGAAACCTGGAAACATCTGGAGGTGAAACGTCATTTTTCAATTATTTCAGGTCCAGCTGTCTTTGTTTAGCACAAGGATACCATGACTTGGATGGTTGATTCTCCACCAACGGATTTGTGGGATGACTTATATTTTCTATTTGTGTTGTTTGTATTTGACTGCAGTCATGTGGTGATGGTATCCACAGCAACAAATCTGCAGGTTTAAATTTTCACACAACCATTCAACCTGCATAAATTCACTGTTTTAGAATCTTTGTTAGTATTTTGGTGTCATCATAAAATGAGGGTGGCTCGGTGGTGCAGTTGTCAGCACTGTCGCCTCACAGCAACAAGATTTCAGGTTTGGGTCCTGGCTCGGAAATGGGATTTTTCTGTGTAGAGTCTCCATGTTCTCCCTGTGCCTGCGTGGGTTCTCTCCAGGTACTCCAGCTTCTTCCCACCGTCCAAAGACATGCTTGCAAATGGGGACTAAGGTAATTAGACAGTCTAAATTGAAAGGAGGCGTGTCTTGGAGAGCCAATGGTTGTCTGTCTATATGTGTTGGCCCTGCCATGGACTGGTGACCCGTCCAGGGTGAACCCTGCCTCTCACCTGAAGGCTGCTAGGATAGGCTCCCCCCCCCCGCGACCCTTAACAGGATAAGAGGTAGAAAATGGATGGATGGATCTCATTTTAACATAACACACAAGTTCTTGCATTTAAAATTAGGTCCATTTGGTTTACATTTTGCCGCTTTCTTTTTCATTGGGTTAATTAATTTGTCTTTGTTTGGGTTACCTGGCTGAGCCCCTCCTCCTGGTGTGGCCAAAAATGTGACTGAGGTTGGAGCCTGCTTTTATCAAGAGGACTACATCTGAATCTGAATGAAGCTGAATAACACAAACACACCTGTTGTCGCCACGTTCACATTGCAGTTCATGATGAAAAGAAATACTCTGTAATTAATGGTCATGGTCACTGCGCAGTCAGCGTCAAACGGCAGGGCTGCGGGAGAGGCTGTCACGCCGCAAGCAAAACAGCTGAGGAGTGGCTGAAGGAGCGCGTCCTTCCTCCTATGAGCCAGGAAAGCGGATCCAAGTAAACCTCACTGCAGCATTCATACGTTTACAGCTGTCAGACTCCTTCGCACTCTAACACACTCGTGATGACATCCATTAGTGGTGTCCCACTGTCATTCAGTAAGGAAGATAAGTGAAGACAGGTTTATTGAGTGGATGTGGCTGTAATGAGATCACATCGACTGTCAGTGGCTTTGTGTCATATTGAGCAGACTCTGATTTATCCACTGGTTTTTCTTCATATCATTTCAAATTCAAAGTTGTGTCACGTTTGTTTTAATAAAAAAATAAAATAAAATCACAACTGTTATGTGGCAACTGTGGTGGTTTAAATGAGAGTTCAGCAACGTAGCCGACATACAGGCAAAGTTTGAGGGCTGATCGTTCCTGTTTGCTCATTAAAAAAGAGCTCGGTTTGAAATTCGAAGTGTCTTTCAGTCGTACGCATCGTGTCTCATGTGATACTCGTCAGTATGTTCACACACTCACTCTGAATTACAAATATTTCCAATCGCCTGCATGTTGGACTTCACACCACCTGTAGCTGCTAGTACATGTCCCCGGTGTTATCCTCTCTCTGTTCACTGGGGTCAAATCACAACTCAAACAGGATAAATTAGAATACAGATCACAAACAAAAGAATGTCAGACAGCAGAACTAAAATGGAACGGCAGGTAAAAGTAGGTCAGGCGCAGCCCCGACTCAACAAGCAGGAATTCTGGTAACTTTAACTCAAATGTCATGTTGTCGTTTTTAAATAAAGAAACGTGTCAGCGCTCCTGTAACTCTTACCGATTTCCATCTTGACCTCGAACCTGCCAGGCCTCATGAGGGCGTCGTCGATCAGGTCGGGCCTGTTGGTCATACCTGGAGGGGAACGATAGCAATGGAGGGAACGGTGAGAAAGACATAATAATTCAGAAAATTCAGACTCACATTTACTCCATGAAAAACCTGAGAGGAGAAGCCAAACTTGTATGCAGGGTTAAAGGATGTCATACACGCCAAATTAGTACAACTGGTGTTTTTTAACCGATATCTGAAATATTTGTACCACTTATTCAGTCAAAAGAAGATATTTACCGATGTCACAATTAGCTGTATATAAAAACAAGTTTATATAGTTACCTACTGAAAACCCATATAAATATTTTGGCTGTTAAAAATAGTTTTTCTTCATTTCCAAATGTTTTGAAAAGCTCCAACATTTTATATTTACTGTAGTTTTTCCTCGTCATAGGCGACAAAATGATGAGCAAATATGAAGAGACTTGAGCAAAACTGGGCTGATTTAAATGGCAGCCGTCAGTCTGACAGCGCTGCGTTTTAAAAAACGACCAATATCTGATATCGATGGCTGGCCGATGTCATCGAACATCCCTTCATCAAAAGGATTCAGATTCACTGGGTTAATGTTACGTGACACACACACACCTCATTAAACCACAGCTAGTAAGGCCTTAGCTAGTTACAAGAACCTGCTCAGTATACAGTTGTTACGATCACACCGCCGTGCACACAGACCGTTTCCATAGCAACAACACACTTTCCAATGATATTAGCAGAATTTGTTTGCTCATGTAAACTGGCAGAAAGAAAGACACGGATGATGCTGACACAGTGCACTGATCACGAAAGACGGGGGGCTGAAAAAACAAGGATCTGGCACCATTCTTGGCGGCTACAGTGGAAGAAGTGAGGTGCCAGCACCAAATCATGTAAAGAACTGGATTTACCGAATCTGGTGGCCTAGTTCCCAAGCAAAGACAACGTCAGGGACAATGTTTCATCAGCACAGAGACATGGACGCTACCATCCTGGCAGCAGGTTGATGAAGTGGGTCCTCTGGCTTCAGAAGCCTTGCAAGTAACCAGTTCACACAGCTGCAACTTTCTTAATCCGATTAATTCTGCTGCGAATAATTCATGTAATTTTTGCACAAACTGTAGTAGAGCTAATCAGAATCAATCATCTGACTGATATGTGGACTGAACTGAAAGCCTTGTATGAACAGACCCTTCCACATCAGGGCCTGACCAACACATCAGCCCTTACCGGCCCATCACGGATTTCTCACAGTGACATGCATGTTTCACATATGTGCTGATATGCACTTCTACAACACATAAAATACTGAAAAAACAACGCCAACCGTGATTTAAAAGTGGTGTAACGTTGTGTGTCCTGCAGAGGGCACTCCAGCGGCTGCGCCCTGAGTAATTTATTATTATATTTTGATCTTTATTAAAAACTATGCATAAGCATTTAAATAAAGTAACTTATTTTCTTTCAGAAATCAACCTTCTACCTCTATGTAGTCATATTAGTAGAACCTTGTTGCACAGTGAACACACAAAGTCTTATTTTCAGGCCAGCATCAGCAGCATCAGCACATCAGTTGGTGGTGATTATTTCTGCTCTACAGTCGCGATCAAGCTCAAAAAGCCCAAATGCATGTAAGAACTGGAGCTATCAGGAGACTACATTTAAATTAATGTATATCTTACGTCAAGTCCATTTTTATTTCTCTTCTCCTTTCGGCTTTTCCCTTCAGGGGTCGCCACAGCAACTCAATTGCCTCCATCTAACCCTATCTTCTGCATCCTCTTCTCTCACACCAACTACCTTCATGTCCTCTTTCACTACATCCATAAACCTCCGCTTTGGTCTTCCTCTAGGCCTCCTGCCTGGCAGTTCAAAACTCAGCATCCTTCTACCAATATATTCACAATCTCTCCTCTGGACATGTCCAAACCATCTCAGTCGGGCCTCTCTGACTTTATCCCCAAAGCATCTAACATGTGCTGTCCCTCTGATGGACTCATTCCTGATCCTGTCCATCCTGGTCACTCCCAAAGAGAACCTCAACATCTTCATCTCTGCTACCTCCAGCTCTGCCTCCTGTCTTTTCCTCAGTGACACTGTCTCTAGACCAAACAACATCGCTGGTCTCACCACAGTTTTGTACACCCTTCCTTTCATTTTAGCTGGAACTCTTTTATCACACATCACACCTGACACTTTTCTCCACCCGTTCCAACCTGCCTGCACACGCTTCTTCACCTCTTTTCCACACTCTCCATTGCTCTGGACTGTTGACCCTAAGTACTTAAAATCCTCCACCTTCTTTATCTCTTCTCCCTGTAACCTCACTCTTCCACTTGGGTCCCTCTCATTCACACACATGTACTCCGTCTTGCTGCAGTTAACCTTCATTCCTCTCCTTTCCAGGGCATACCTCCACCTCTCTGGCTTCTCCTCCACCTGTTCCCTGCTCTCACTACAGATCACAATGTCATCTGCAAACATCATAGTCCATGGAGATTCCTGTCTAACGTCGTCTGTCAGCCTGTCCATCACCATAGCGAACAAGAAGGGGCTCAGAGCTGATCCCTGACGCAGTCCCACCTCCACCTTGAACTCCTCTGTTACACCTACAGCACACCTCACCACTGTCTTACAGCCCTCATACATGTCCTGCACCGCTCTAACATACTTCTCTGCCACTCCAGACTTCCTCATACAGTGCCACAGTTCCTCTCTGGGCACCCTGTCATAATCTTTCTCTAGATCTACAAAGACACAATGCAGCTCCCTCTGACCTTCTCTGTACTTCTCTATCAACATCCTCAAAGCAAATACTGCATCTGTAGTACTCTTTTTTGGCATGAAATCATACTGCTGCTCACAAACGCTCACTTCTGCCCTTAGTCTAGCTTCCACGACTCTCTCCCATAACTTCATTGTATGGCTCATCAACTTTATTCCTCTGGAGCTGCCACAACTCTGCACATCTCCCTTGTTCTTAAAAATCGGCACCAGCACACTTCTCCTCCATTCCTCAGGCATCTTCTCACTATCTAAGATCCTGTTGAACAACCCAGTCAGAAACTCTACTGCCACCTCTCCTAGACATACCTTCCATACCTCCACAGGTATATCATCAGGACCAAGTGCCTTTCCACTCTTCATCCTCTTCAGTGCCCTCCTCACTTCATCCTTACTAATCTTTGCTACTTTCTGGTCCACAACAGTCACCTCTTCTACTCTTCGTTCTCTCTCATTTTCCTCATTCATCAACTCTTCAAAGTACTCTTTCCATCTTCCCATCACACTACTGGCACCTGTCATTACCATTCCATCCCTATCCTTAATCACCCTAACCTGCTGCACGTCCTTCCCATCTCTGTCTCTCTGCCTCGCCAACCTGTATAGATCAGTCTCTCCCTCCTTACTGTCCAACCTAGCATACAAGTCATCGTAAGCCCCTTGTTTGGCCTTTGCCACCTCTACTTTCACCTTACGCTGCATCTCCCTGTACTCCTGTCTACTCTTTCAGTCCTCTCAGTGTCCCACTTCTTCTTAGCTAACCTCTTTCTCTGTATACACTCCTGCACCTCCTCATTCCACCACCAAGTCTCCTTATCTGCTTTCCTTCCAGATGACACACCGAGTACTCTCCTACCTGTCTCCCTGATCACATTAGCTGTAGTTGTCCAGTCATCTGGAAGCACCTCCTGTCCACCCAGAGCCTGTCTCAACTCCTTCCTAAAAGTTATGCAACACTCTTCCTTTTTCAACTTCCACCACTTCGTCCTCTGCTCTGCCTTTGCCCTCTTCATCTTCCTCACCACCAGAGTCATCCTACACACCACCATCATATGCTGTCTGGCTACACTCTCACCTACCACTACTTTGCAGTCACTGATCTCCTTCAGATTACACCGTCTACACAAGATGTAGTCTACCTGTGTGCTCCTACCTCCACTCTTATAGGTCACCCTATGTTCCTGCCTCTTCTGGAAGAAAGTATTCACTACAGCCATTTCCATCCTTTTCGCAAAGTCAACCACCATCTGTCCTTCTGCGTTCCTATCCTGGATACCAAACCTGCCCATCACTTCCTCATCATTTCTGTTTCCTGCACCAACATGTCCATTGAAGTCTGCACCAATGACAACTCTCTCACTTCTAGGGATGCTCTGCATCACTTCATCAAGGTCCGACCAGAATTTCTCCTTCTCCTCCAGCTCACATCCTACCTGTGGGGCATACCCACTGACAACATTGAACATCACACCTTCAATTTCTAGCTTCAGACTCATCCCTCTATCTGACACTCTTTTTACCTCCAGGACATTCCTAACAAACTCCTCCTTCAAGATAACTCCTACTCCATTTCTCTTCCAATCTACACCATGATAGAACAACTTGCACCCTGCTCCTAAACTTCTAGCCTTGCTGCCTTTCCACTTGGTCTCCTGGACACACAGTATGTCTACCTTCCTCCTCTGCATCATGTCAATCAACTCTCTACCTTTTCCTGTCATAGTTCCAACATTCAAAGTCCCTACTCTCTGTCCTAGGCTCTTGGCGTTCCTCTTCTCTCTCTTCCTACGAACACACCTTCCTCCTCTCCTTCTTCGAGCAACAGTAGTCCAATTTCCACCGGCACCCTGTTGGTGAACAGCACCGATGGCGGTCGTTGTTAACCCGGGCCTCGACCGATCCGGTATAGAAGTCATAGATTCGCATGTTTGATTTGGCCAAAGTTTTACGTCGGATGCCCTTCCTGACACAACCCTATGTATTTATCCGGGCTTGGGACCAGCACAATGATGACACTGGCTTGTGCCCCCCTTGCAGCTACATTACAAGTCCATTTTTATTTCTATAGGGCATTTACAGACGGCTGAGCAGCACCAGAGTGCTTCACATTGAAGCGCAATAAAGACAGGAATGAATTACGGCAAAAGGAAAAGGGTTAAAAGACATTGACTGAAAGAGATTAGATAAAATAAAAAGGTCATTTAAAAGGTAACACAGCAGCAACTGAAAAAGCAGACCTTAACCACAGGCAAGTGAGAAGGATGGGTCTTCAAACGGGACTTAACAATGATCAGCATCTCATGACAGGAAAATAAAAAACTCCTAGAAAAGGCCACAGGTTGAAGTGATGTGCCAGGGCGCTCCACCCTGATGCCACTCACCAATGACCAGGATGTTGTTGAGTTGCTCCACACCATCGATCTTGGACAGGAGCTGGTTGACCACAGTGTCGTGCACGCCGGTGCTGCTGGCGCCCGTGCCTCTCTGCTTGCAGATGGCATCCAGCTCATCAAAGATAATAATATGGAGGCCGCTGTTGGCTCCCAGCTGGTGATAGGTTGAGATCAAAATGTCCAATCATCTTTTGTTTTTTAAATACATATATATCTATACATATATATATATATATACACATATATATACATATATATATATATATACACACACACACATATATATTCATATATATACATATATATATACATATATATATATATGTATATACACACACACACACACACACATATATATACACACATATATACACACACACATATATATATATATATACATACATATACACAAACATTTTTCAAAGCAAAGAGCATTTGATTTTGTACTGACGCAGCAATAACTTGTGTGTCTGCATATGAAGAAAGAAAAAGAAAATTCAAATTTTGCATTCCTGGTTTTTGATTTTCTTCGATCTAACTGAGTATTTCGTATCGTTTCGTGATGGATCACTCACCCTCTTCTGCTCCTCCTCTGCTTCAGCGAACAGTTTGCGGATGTTGGCCTCAGACTCTCCCACATACTTATTGAGGATTTCTGGGCCGTTGACAATCTTTGGCTCGCGTGCGTTGAGCATTTTACCAATCTGCCTGGCCATGAGTGTCTTACCACAGCCAGGAGGGCCAAACAGCAAGATGCCCTTCACGTGTTTGCAACCTGTGGTGGTGGGGAAAAAAAACAGAGGAGAAGGGGGAGGAGGACAGGATAAAGCAGGGACAGAGATGGACTACATCGAGAAAAAATATGATGACATGTTGTTGAAATAGTTCTCTGTAATTATGTAACCATGGCAACGTGATCCAGATTAATAAAACTGATTTGTGAAAGCAGTGTTGAATGTATATTGTTGACGTACCCTGGTTCCAAAGCATCTGGTTATATGGTTTTGATTTGTATATAAACTTGGAATAGTTGATTATGTTTAGATGTTGTGAGTGTGTGTGTGTGTGTGTGTGTGTGTGAGGGGGGGGGGGTTATATTTGCATGTATTGCAACAGGAGTATGTTAAACTGTGACTGATTACCTGTTTGTTTGCTTTTCACTCATCCATTTTATGATCCTCAAAATAGAAATAAAAAACTCATTCAACAACTAACTGAGCCCTAAATGGTTTGACACCTATCGTACGCAGCGCTGCAGAGCGCCTGTCTCACATGTCAAAAACATGGAGACCATGCAAAGATAGTGAAAGGAGAATAAGAGCAAGAACAGCATCTTAGATTGCCAGAAATGGCATAAAATGAGGAAAAGTTTCTCACCCATCTGTTCAACGATGTCCGGGGGGAAGACTCTGGAAGCAAAGGCTCTGCGGAAAATATCAGAGAATTCCTTATCCAAACCGCCGATTCCCATCTTCTCAAAGTTCCAGTCGGGGTTGATGATGGTCTGCCGTGCCTCCTTGGTCTTTGCCTTGCCTGTAAAGTGCAGAGACGTACGGAAGTGTTGATGAGGAGTTATTTATTCATTTGTACAGGATGCATCCGCCTGTTTAAGACCACATGGTAACAAAAGGCTTGATATTGACATGTCAGGAAAACTAGAGAGGTGAATGTTCAGACAAGAAGAAAGATGAATGAGAGCCTGATGATGAGGAAGCATAAGAAAGCCACTGTACATCAGTGATTTTATGAACATGACTGTCGTGAAACGTGGTGTGTTTTCACTGCCATCTTGTGGAGGGATTGAATAAGGGCCAGTGTGACTGAAAAGATGGCTAAATCAGTCCCTGCTGTGTCACCTCCTGGTATCGAAAATCATTTGCACACTTTTCCTTGTAATATGGACAGGTTTTTATCCACTCCTGCGTCAAATGCAGTAGACGTGAGTATTTATCAGCTCTGGTTCGCATTTATGTGAACAAAAACACAGATAAACGTGGGATTTGCCACCAGTCGCATACGACAAGCAGCCGGAGCTCCACCATCGACAACCACGGTGGCAACAAAAGCTCGTCACCTCTGCCAGTAACGTTTTAACAAACGGCGATGGTGGGGTTTCCTCTGCGTTCTGGTGAATTCACTATTTTTGTGACGGTGAACGGGATGTGCCAGGAAACAAAGACAAAGAACGACAACAACTCGTCTACCTCTGAAGGTATGTGCAGTGAGAAAGGGGCGAAATCATTGGTTGTCCAGGTGTTGGGTCACATGACACTGTGGGGACATCAGTTACCTTTAAGGGAGAAATTAAATAAACGTACCGACGAGTGTGAGAGATGAACTCTCTGCCTTCTCAAAAATCACCTGGCTGTTGCCGACCATCAGTCCAATATCAATCTGCCAAAGAGAACAGAGCATATTTAGACAAAAGTTTTATGCAGTAGGTAAAAAAACAACAACAAAACACAGGCAATGACAGAGTTGCACCTCGACAACAGAAGCAAATCATTTTTTCCCTCATTTTTCAGACATTTCCCTCGATGTCTGTGGTGTTTCCTACACGGGGCCCTATTCAAGCAATCTATGGCGTCAGGTTGACGGTGCAATACATGAGCCAGGGGTTTGGGCGTGTTCAGCCTCATCTTGATATTTTGAGGGTGTGTAATCAGAGCGGCGAGCGCGGCTAAAGAGTAAGTCATTAGACACCAATCAGAGTGTCCTTGTGTCATTCCCTTTAAAGCCCAAGTTGTGCCAAGACTCGGTGTGTCTCTTTCAGTGGCGCATGCATTTCAAATTAGGAAAAGTGAGCACTTGTACTTGATGTAACTGAGCTCCTCATGCACCTGGTGGTGAAAAGGGGAAGGTGCACAAGCGCGTCAAATAGGTTAGTAGGGGGAATCCACTCAAGCTACTGCAGCCTGGAGGGGGTGGTGGCCATTGTTTTGAGCATCAATAAAACCTGAGTGCATTGCCTGGCATCTGCTCATGCGCCCTTTAATCAGCACCACTGAGCAAAGACCAGCTTCTTCTTGGTCTATGGCGAAAAAATTTTCTGGTGTCGCAAAACAGCAATGTGCCATGGCACTCAAATACAAAATGCCTGAGTGCAGGCGCCGTGCAGGTTCATTTCTTAGTGAAGAAGAGGGTCCCTAGTGTGTTCAGTAAGATATTGTATTTTCAGCAATTATACCTTGGGAGCAAATGACCGTTTTTATTTTTCCTTTTGTGTGTTTTAGTGTCAGTTGCATTTGTGGACTTCGATTGCGTTTCTCTTCAAGAATGTCTTCATCTGCTGTTGTCTTTCCTCCAGAGACCATGTCAAAGTGTCCTTGAGCAAGATACTGAACCCCTAATTGCTCCTGATGAGTAGGATGGTGCCCTGCCTCCGCCATCAATGTGTGCGCGTGCGTGTGAGTGTGTGTGTGTGTATATATGAGGCCATATTGTACTGTAGAAACAGTCCATTTCCCATTTCATTGCTGCGTAATCTCATCTGCAGCCTGCTCCATAGCTTGGGTTTCAGCTGTGAATTAGAATTTGCCAAAGGATTTGTTTCACCATACTAATTTGATTGATGTCATGCAATCCTGGAGAACAACAGTCCATGCACCACCATACTGGCAGTTCAAGTGATTGACAGGCATAGGATGCTGGCACAGCCTGCCACAGAGCAGTCAAGGGCATGAATTGGGGAGAACATTCTATCAGATTCTGAAAGATCTGGACGGACAACAGAACTGGATAACTGCCATAAAACATGCTAAAAGTAAGCAGAAGAAAGGGGAGTAACGTGAACCCACAGAAACTTCATGTCAAATGCAGGATTAAACGCTCCCTAGCCTAAATATCTTACATTATACTTACTGTTATACCAATGTGACGAACCCGAAGGGACACTTCCCCTTCTAGTGATGAGCCTGCTGTTTTTAGCCAGCAAACTCCAATGCAGAAAATTAATCACAAAGCCAAATTGTGTCCATTTGTACCCTCAAAGCTTTTACAGGCTTTGAGAGACTCTGGTGAGGGGAAGTTGACCAGGTAACTGTAAAAATCTCAATAATGCAGGTCCGAACTTCTGTCTGCTCCAGCTGTTTATCGATCAGGTTTTGTAATCTATTATTCAATATCTGTGAGTGTGCCAATGTCGCTGACACTGGTGACATTCTTTTTGGCTTAGATTCTTCCTGCCTACATGGCAGTGTAAAAAATTTGAGTCCAGTATTGAGCTTTGTAGGAACCATGCAACATGGGAGTGACACCATATACATGACTGTCATCACCAGTGAGATGCAGCGCTCTTTACTTGGCGTTTAATGATGATTGTCAAAAATTTGATGAGGGTTTGAATGTATGGAATGTAAGGAACATGCATCTTGATCAAATTTACCAGGAACGTGTGGTCCCTAGGACGTGGCTTCATGGAACAAAGGGGTTCTCGAGTTTCAGCTGCAGCCTAAAGTCCAAGCAAGATCATGCAACCTGGCCAATAACGTATGTAAAGCTTGTTAAATGCTGTGATACGAATCACGCTTTTGTTACCCAAGCCATAAGCTAACTCTAGCTAAACGCTGATGCTAACTGCTACTTCATGCAAACTGCTAACAAGGGTAGGACCCTGTTACGTCGGGTAAAAGCTGTCCAAATCAACCTTATAAGTGAACACGTCGTCACTGTGACCCAAAACCTGACATTTGTTCATTTTTTTTCAGTGAGCTTTTCAGATGAAACGAGCCAATCGGATATGGCCGCAGACGCTACCACTCGCGTTAGCATGTTCACCCCTGCCAAAAAAAAAGCTTGTTCCTGCAGCCTAAACATGGTGGGTGAAATAAAAAACTGTGAGTATTCAGTCAGTCAAAAATATTCAGCACTGCTGGCCTCACCCCCAAATTATGTGAACCTTTGGAAAGTACCCCTGAGTAGGGTATTTTCTAGGACCCACTTACTTGTTACTAGATGCATTTTATCATGGCGGTATGTGCAATGTTCTTGATTTTGATGTTTTTATGTAAGGCGTCTATATATGCGCAGCTTGGCCCTGTCTCCAGGACAAATTTCTCCCAAGGGAGACAAATAAAGAAAACTTTGAAGTAAATCTATACCATGGTTATCGTTTCCTATTTTGTGAGGAAAGTTCCTGCGGTCAAATTGCACCTCAAGAAACACCATAGCTTTACGGCACCCATCTGATGTGTCACAAATATCCTCTTATTTGTCAGGAGCAACAGATTTACAGACCGATCATAGTTTAGTCACATTACAGCCTTTTGTGATTGCTCTAAGGTACCTTCTGCTGTTTCTTCCCAGAGGCTGGTTCCCCTTTGAGAATACTGGCATCCATTGCCTCAATATCCTTCACCATCAAGCCAAACAGCTTGTCGCAGAAACTGAAAACTAACTAAGAGACGGGGAGAGAGAGAGAGAGAAGTGAGCAGATGAAACAAAAACCTGTGAAGAGGAACGGCAGGATATTCTTCATATGACTGTGAGCCTAGATGTTGAGGCCAGTGGAGACAAACCTGCTGTGTGACAGAGAAGGCCTGATTGTTGAACTGTTGGATGAACTCGGCAGCCATCTTGTCTGAGTCATAGGGAGAGGAGTCAGTGCTCTTCTTCTGCAGGAAGTCGATTTCGATTGTCATGGCACCGATGCACTGCTTGGACTTGTCAAAGTTGTAGTTGGCCACTGAGAGCACAGATTTACAACAAAATAATTCCTAAAAGGTTCTTTGTGTGACAGTCCAAGAAAACAAAGAGAATACCTTTTAAATAATCATTTAAAGATTAAAAGAATCAAGTTAAATCTAGTCAGAGACAAAGGGATACCATTGCTGGTAAATAAGCTGTAATTTAATGAAATCTAAGTATTTAGACATGCCAGGCTGACCAGGTTTTGGAATCCTCAGGGTGACCCCTCAGTTTTCTGTTGCACCAGCAGCTTGTCCCTGGTCTCAGCTCAGGTGGTCTTAACTTGCCAAGTCTTACCTAATCATTGCACTCATATCACCATCTAGGCTTGAGGCTCCTTCCCGTCAAGACCTGCCGTAAGTCTTGCACACTGGTTTTAGATTGTGTGCCAGCGATGTATGTTGCTAGGCAACAGTTATAATTTCCCAGGCATGCATTTGGATGTGCATCACTAAGACATCACCATCAAGAAGACTAATTTAAATTTTTGTTGGTAGTGTAATCAAGTGGCAAGAGAGGTATATCTCGCCCAGACCAAACCTCAACCTGGGTCCAAACTTGTATCCCATCAAATACCGACATGTATATATAATATATACATATATACATATAAACATACACCTATAACGCTACATTTCTTTATGGTTCTGGCCACTCCAAACAAGCTGTTTCCATGGAGATTCTTTCATTTCTAATGCCTGGGGGACTGTGTCGATGCTCTATGAGAAAAAAATAATAAAACTACCACAACGTAACAGAGACAGGTCGTGCAGTGATGTTGGTGACTTGTGCATGGACGCTGTGGTGACTGGTCTGTGTGGCTGCTCCAGCTGATTGCAATGCTAATTGACTGTTCATGAACAGACTCAGCGTGCTTCAGGCAGGGCATGGCAATGGGAACATTGATTTGCTCCTGGAATAACCAACTTCCAGAGACAGAAAAAACAAGTAGGCTCATATCTTTCCAAAAACCAGCATTGTCAGAGCAAAACTGTCAGACATAGCTTTTAGCATTTACGGGGTCCTAGCATTCCGATAGCTTGTACCTACAACATACTCTGCAGATAAGATTTAAAAATTAGCTCTGCAAGATTGACACACTGGAAATTCTACATGAATCATGCATCAGTCAAACAGAGGAAATCTATACCTTCCACCTCCTGGCCAATGGAGAGACCGGCCCATTTTCGCTGCAAAGGGGAAAAAAAACAAACACTGAACATCTTGTCAACAGCTAGTAATTAAGAATGTGTGTGTGTGTGTGTGTGTGTGTGTGTGTGTGTGTGTGTGTGTACCTGCGGCAAGCTGAAGGCGATTGTTCCGGGTGCCACAGTGTGGTGGGTCTTCACTGTGAATGCAAACTTGTGGTTGGGTGTGGTCTTCACAGTCACGTGTCTGTTGAGAGACAGTTGTGATGAAACACTCAATTCATCCATTTTCTATATCACTTATCTTTTAAGGTTCATGTGGTGGGGGGGGGGGGGTGGCAAAGATTTGTTGTTTTACTAAGATTTAGTGCTGCACTGAGCAAATAGCAAGGTATGACACTATAAATCAAGTAGCCTCTCGTCAGACCTGCTAAATACATAATGATGAGGTGAAAAGGTGAGCAGGTGGATGAATGAGTTAAGAGACCTTTTGGGTTCTGTATGCATTGATGAAATCAGTGGTGAAGAAGTGACCGTGACTACTCACTGTCCTGACTGCAGATCCTTCTCGCTCACCACGGCGCAATTTGTCAGCGACAGCTCATCTGTCGGGCATCGCGCCGCTTGCATTGTCTGTGAAGAGAACACCAGAGAAGAGGGGCGGAGGAGAAAAGGAGAGGTATTTAAGCACTTTTTTCTATCAGACTTTCAACAAAATGTCCCACTCTTTACGTTTCAACCTCTACTGGGATCATGTTGGCTGAGCCTGAGTCCTCCATGCGCACGAAGGCGGAAAACCACACAGATTCAAAACAAAACTAAAAGTATACCTCACGTTTGTTTTAAACTTTGATGTGGAATATGATTTTTAAAACCTTGTCACAAAGCTAAATCCTATTAGTTTAGTATATTTGGAGCATGATGCATCCAGAATATCAAAGGGTGAGCCAGACTAAAGCTGAGCTGTAGCCTGACATAATATCTACTGCAGAAATACAGAGGAATCCTCCTGCAGGAGCGGCCGTGACGCTTTTCAGTTGTCTATTATGTTGAAGGCCTTTCCTCAGACAAAGCCTGGAATAAACCCCCCACACCCCTTTGTTTACTTGTTTCGCATCACTAATTTGCAGAATGCCATGACAGCCAAATATTGCTGTTCTTCCTGCCTTCACATCACTCCAAATACTCAAAAAAAGCCAGTCCTGCAACAGCTACTCACTCTGACTGTACGAGAGAGAGTGTCAGTAAACTGTATCACTACGACCTGACATAAGAATAAGCTCACATTCTGACAGCACATTCTATTCACAGATCACCTTCAAAACATTCAAGTGCAATGTAGCACAAGGTAAGACACAAGAAAATAAAGTGTCCGTTTGTACGGTCTTGCAGTATTTGGAATGCATGGGTGTCGTTATTTGTGCACGAGTCCCTTCATGAACATTGGTGTATTTTCGTATCTGTCACATATTACACATGCTGTAAGCGGGGGAAAAGTGGCTGTACTCCCTTGTTCACATATTTACATGTAACAGCATCAGCAAATCAAGATCACACCTACAAATGCTAAGATTCTAGCAGATCTCACACAACGTAAATGTCCACTGTTTGCCAAATTGTTACCTGAATAGTTTACAATAATAACAAGTTTGAATACTCGCTCCAGATGACTCCATGGTACTTGTGAAGTGATTCTGGCTCGTATTTAAAAAGGAGAAAAGTGAGTTTGTGTTTATCCATCTGTATTGATTGATAATAGCTAAGTGGAGTGATACAGAGAAGTGAGGGTGTGATGCATCAAGTAACTGAATTGAGTCAGTGAGAGGTTTAGCAGAATCCAATCGAATTATGATCCACACCCTATTTTTGTTTGAAAAACATCTAAATTATATATTTTATATATATATATATATTATTAGGGCTGTCACTTTAATGCATTAATTAGATTCATTAATTACTCCTCAAATTAACGCGTTATAAAAAGCACCGCACGATTAATTATAGCACACTTGAGTGGCAATCGAATGCCAAGTTTACCCTGACACCAGCATTTTAAACTTGGCCCACTGAAGGACCCGTACTTGGCAGTGGCGCGTCCCTTCACACACGCGTCGCTGGCCAAAGTGCCTGTTTGAGGCTCCGCCTTAAGACGCCTGACTGAGGTTTTATTCAATCACCAATGATAATGTGGATTTCAAACCTTCTCTTCTTAGTGTACTCATTTGATCAGCCATGCACTACAATTTTGTAAAGTCCTAGAATTCAAATTCTTTATTTGGGGACTTTAAGCAGACATGAGATTAAAATGTGATTAATTCAATTAATTACAAGTCCTGTAATTAATTAGATTATTTTTTAATCGCCTGACAGCACTAATTATTGTTATTACTATGTTGATTATTATTATACCCATACTATCGTGCAGCTATGGGGATGCTGCTTTTGCTACTCTACATGATGATCATTCACCTCTCCTGAAAGTGTTTGAAACGCCTTTCCGGGGGCCCAAAGTCCACTTCAGCAATCCCTAATGTACTCTCAATGATGTGCTACAGTATGAGAAGTACAAGTATTTGTATTGACTACAAGCAACGTGATACCTGAGGCGAACATGAATAACTGTGTCAGAAGAATCAGCACCAGCAAGCTTTCAGCATAGCTGGAGGAGGTGAGGAAGCGAACCCGAACTGTGTCTGATGGCTGCCTGAGCACCATCACTGCCAGATGGACTGAGATAAACACACTGGCTGTAATTTTTGGAATCACTTCACATGTTGGACAAACAAAAATTATGAAAAGGAAACAAATCAGGACAGGAGATTTAGGGACAATATTGTTTTAATCTGCACAAAATAATGTTGCGTGTAATTGTCCTTTGCTATTACGCAGCTACTATAAGACAAGTCTGAATTATTACTGGGTTGAAAATAACTCATAACAAAATGAAAAGGTATGAAGTACTAACATACCATTGCTCCTGTTCAAGCTGACACGTCGACACCACTTACAAGTACAATAGAGCAATCACATCTGCAGCAAAAATGAAATCGCCAAAATGTCACATTAACCATGAGGTTCCGCAGATTCAGAGATTCCAATGCACAGCACTGCAGCCTGAGCACAGACAGTGGTAACCATGGTAACTGCATTAAGCATCCAACAATGCCTGCGAGGATAAATCAGTCCTGTAGCTGCTGGCTGATTTCTCGCCGCAGGCTTGAAAGACATTCCACACAGAGGCAGCTCAGGTGTCTCTGCTACAGCCACGGTAGTGAAGAGGAGCAGGACAGTGAGTGAAGGTCTCTGCTTATTTTAGCCCTGACACACAAGCAAGTTCACTGCCATCCTTTAACTAAAGTTATGATATGATTTCATGCCTAAATATTACTACTCCGTTTGTTGTGAAAGCAAAGACACCTGAGAGTAACATTATTTGCATGACATTTCCTTTCCTGCGGTGTGTGATAATTCATCACAAGCAAACACTCAGGCAATTACCCGCCAGTGTCATAGCAACGCTAACTCAACACACCATTCATGAGTTTTATTTCATGGCACAATAGAACGGAAATGCTTTCAGCTTCAGCAGCAGTCTCCCGATTAGAAACGTGATGACACAGAAATATCTTTTTCCAAAAATCATGACCTTATTGGACACTGGCAAGGAGAACACATTGTGATTTGGTCTTTGTACAGATACAAAATATTTAGTGCTCAATAATGGGAACTACTTTTGAAAACTGCTCACCATTCACTTCAAGTGAGCGAGTAGATAATGACAGAATATTCATTTTGGGTGAGCTGCTCCTTCCATATGATGCTGTTGCAGACTTTCTGTCTGTACCTCCAACTCAGACTGAGTTCCAGTGCCCTGCTGCCCCTCTATTTCCTCGGCGCAAGTGGACTGTTACAGCCTGGCAGCAGAAACAAGCCATCCTCACATAAAATCAAGCTCCTTCTCATTGGTGTTTTTAGTTGATCACAAAAACTCTTCCATGCCTATTTTTGCATCGATTAGACGGACAACAATCGCTTAATAAGTGTCGCTCATTGGCCATCAAAAACTGTCAAAATGACCTTAACTAATTAACAGGGTGAGCCACTTCACATTATGTGACTCTCCTCATGTGTGTTATTATTGATAACTAGTTGTTATTGTTTGCTGGGCCCCCCGACCCTCTGTCCTCGTCTTTCTCCATTCAGATTGTTTACGTCCCCATCTGTCCATCACTCTCCTCCTTTCTCTCCCTCCTTACCTCTGTATATCTGTCTTTCTCCATTATGTCTTTGTCTCTGTCCCCCTCTCCTGCTCTCTTCCTCCCAGACATCACACGTGCATTCCCCTTGAGCCTGGATCTGCTCTACGTTCCTGCTTCTTAAAAGGAAGGTTTTCGTTGCAGGATGTGCTTGCTGATGGAGAATTGTTGGACAGGCCATCCTTTTATACACTCCCCCTTAATCACAGGTGCAGGTGCTGTGTATCAAATGTAACCTGACTTGAGGAGAAGTGGCAGTAGCTAGGGACTGGCGTGGGATCATCCTCACTTTCCTCGTTCTGTGTGTCTCTCTCCTTCCACCTGTGTGTCTCTCTCCTTCCACCTGTCTGCGCCTCTCCACTGACCTGTGTGTCTCTCTCCTCCCACCTGTCAGTGCCTCTCCACTGACCTGTGTGTCTCTCTCCTCCCACCCGTCTGTGCCTCTCCACTGACCTGTGTGTCTCTCTCCTTCCACCTGTGTGTCTCTCTCCTTCCACCTGTCTGTGCCTCTCCTTCCACCTGTCTGTGCCTCTCCACTGACCTGTGTGTCTCTCTCCTCCCACCTGTCAGTGCCTCTCCACTGACCTGTGTGTCTCTCTCCTCCCACCTGTCTGTGTCTCTCCTCCCACTTGCCAGTGCGTTCCCCCTGAGCTGTCTCACTCTCATCCCACTTGCCAGGGCCTCCTCCCACCTCTCTGTGTCTCTCCTCCTCCCCCTGTAGAGCCACAGTCAAAGCACTGCATGTGCTGGTCATGAAAATAAAGCTCTAACTCTGTTGAGCTGGTAGATATGGAGGGATGGACCAGGGTGTGGGGACAGAAGGCAAACTGTCTGCTGGTGTCAACCTTCTGTCCGGCCAGAGTGAAACAAAACAAATCCAGTAAATCCAAAAGCCTTAAATTGACCTTTTACTGAACTTCTCTCTATCTTTGTTTGTTTTTAGTCTCATTTATTTCCGCAGAGACAGTTTCATCAAGGTCACTGGACACACATCTCACAGATGCAGAAAAGGCTTTTTGAGGGTTACCCTACTACCACCTCGGTCCTAACTTTGATTGACAGTTGATTCTAGGCTGTTTTGATCATTAAAAAGGCTACTATTGAGATGTGAGTGACACGCCGTGGTAAACGGAGGACCCGGGCGCAGAAATGCGTCCACAAAGCAGGTCTTCATTGATTAACAGAAAATCACCAACTGAAAACTCTCCAGCAGGAGGAAAAACAAATGCTACAAACTGTATCAACTTAAAGCACTCCAAACAGGAGGAAAAAACTAAACTAGGCTCCAACAAAAAGGCACACCTAAAACAATCTCTATTCTAAATACAATCAGCAAACTAAACTAAGGCTATGAAATCGAACAACAGAAAATCACTCGGTAACGAGGAAGGCTCAGGCAGGAAAAACTAGAACAAGACTGTGACGAGACAAGGCTGAGGTGATCTGACGAAACACTTCGGCACAAGACAGGGGAGACGCAGACTATTTCACACTTGAGGGTCACGGGAAACAGGTGGACGCAATCAGGAATCAGGGATGACACTGACGACACATGAGGAAGGGCAAGTGACCTGAAACGAGAGGAGAATCAAGACTTTCAAAATAAAACAGGATATGACAAGACAGAAAACCCCAGACGAGACAACCTCACCGCGGTGTGACAGTGAGTGAGCCAAAAGGTAAATGTGCTGACAGTCAAGCACACAATCAGCTGAGGAACGTTTAAGTTCCACTGCGTAGAGGAGAACCGCAGAGAAGGGTGGATCTGCAAGATCAGTAATGCCGTCACCAAGCTGGCAAAAGTGCCCAGAGCTCAAGCATCAGCAGTACGCTGTGAGCAATCGGCCGATGGCTTGATAGTCCAGACGGTTAAAATTTCTTCCAATAATGCAAACAGCAAAACAGGCTGGGGGTAAAAAAATTGCTCATATTAAAAGGTTTAATACAAGGTTGCACCATCAAAGTCTGATTTGTCCAGCTCTCTGGAAAGCAAACCTGCTTCTAATTCTAATTCTCCAGCACATCTCATGCCTCATAGTCCCCTCACTCAAGAACAGGACCCCAGGAGATTCCTTTACCCCCCCCATCAATGGCCTCAGATTTAGAGGTACTGATCCTGATCCCTGCCGCCTCTCACTCGGCTGCGGACCAATCCAGTGAGAGCTGAAGGTCACAGACTAATGATGCCATCAGGATCATATCATTCGCAAAAAGCAGCGATGTATCTTCACCCCACTGAACTACAACCTCCGAAAACCACAACCACGCCTTGAAATCCTGTAGGTGAAGTTCTCAACCAGGACAGTTGAGCAGGCACAGTCCTGGCGGGCAGCAACACCAGGACATGAGCCTGGCTTGCTATGATACTTATGATAAGACTTAAGATGAATACTGTCAAAAATAATCAAAACTGGCACGATGAGTGAGAATCATGGCATCAACGTAAGACCTTCTTGTTTTAGCAACTGACAGGCTTTGGTATTCATCTGTCCATGACATCATCGGGGACAAAAAAACCCGACTTACATGTGTTCCTAACATGTAACAGGAGTGTGTTTGTGCAGGGAGGCAAAGGTGTAAACATCAGTGAGAGCTGATCGACAGAGAGCCGAGCACCAAAAGGGTTTGAACAAACACACGGTAGTTCATGCTTACACACTTTTGGCAGCAAAATGAGGCTTCACTCTGCAGGGCTTTGGAAGTCTACCTTTGGAGCAGAGTGATTCATGGTGAACTCCCGGCGAGTTGTGCTACACGTCAGGATAACTGCAAAAACTCTCATCCATGAAGTTTGTTGTAACTTTTCAGCAATCTTATCGGTTGTACCTTAATGCAAGAAAAGGTTCATGTTCCGTTGTTTGTTGAAGGTTTGAGAGGTCTGCTCAAAATTGGACAACTCCAATAATTTGTGTTTGAAAACCCAGCCACTGTCTGATTGCTATGTGTTTTTACATATTTACATGTTTCTGGCAAAATCATGAAGCAAGCCAGGGACTCACGGCAGCTTTAAACTGGTGCTAACATTAGCCAACAGTGCTGAATGGATATAACGCCCTCCAATGATGGAGCACACACACCAGCTGAGACATCTGTCAGCACACAACCCTGAAAGCAAAGCGAGTCACATTTGAATTTTCTTGACAGGAAGAGAAAAGGAAGGGACTTTGTTTTTCATTTTTTGGGACCCTTAAAGATAAGAGTGCATTATTCTTTAAGTAAGTACTCAGACCACCTGCCACCCGAATCAAGCTTCAAACAGAACAAATCCATTTAGTTCTACTGTCAAAGAGCGTGGTGCAAAATGCAGTGTGGCAGGGGAATTGACTAATGGATGCTAATCAGGTAGCAACTCCATTAAGTCAGCATGTGGCAGCAGACCAGCTTGAGTAGCTATACATTCCAGGGTTGACGTAATGTGTAGGGTGCTCGCCAGCTCTCCAGTCTACAGCAGGGAGGATGTAACACTTCCTCTCCCCACTTGGAGAGACACAAGTTATTTTTCCATTTAACTGTCATGGAAATTCTAATCAAAACTGTTGAGGTGCTGCAAAAAAAGCTCATGAGATGCGTTTCTGTCCACGGATTTGGAGCAGGAAAATGAGGCTACATAATGCCACCAGAAGATGGTGCTACAGACAACATTACACATGGCCATTGCTGTAACAAACAGCAGAAGAAGTGGAGCCGCCCACCTAGAGGTAGTGAGGAATTACCAGCATTTAGTTAAGCTGTAATTGTTGTTCTGTACCTGTTTTGTAATTGTAGCACAGATAGAACCTGAGAATCCATGAAGATGGCGGCAGCAAAAAAACCAAACTTGTCAGTCACATGACTCAACGACTTCTACATCAGAAATGATTTGAAAAAGGAATTCCCATCTGCCGTTTTACACCCTCTTTTTCACGAATGGCAAAAAAACCCACCTCAAGTGAGTGTAATTTTGTAAAATGTAAAATGAAAAAGTATTGTCAGATTTTGCATATTTTCCATAAATTTTTGTCTGATGGAATACATCAAAAAAGAATGATGGAAACCCAGTGACTGACAATTAGCATGCTATCACGTGGAAACAGCAAATATATTCCACATGAAGAGGAAGATGGCAGCTGGTTTTGATAGTTAAACAGTTGTGTATCCATACATACCTTGAAAAATATTACCACCTTGTGGGCGCCAGCGTAGGCAAGCAGAGAGGAAGGACAGAAGACAGTATTTGAGACGGAGGGGGACTCGAGGTGGAGGTGGCTGAGGACATGTGCTTGAAGATGCATTCACATGTACAGAGTTACTCATGCAGCTCACACACACAACCACTCATGGGATGGTGACAAGTGCATGACAGCCAGAGATGGGGTGTGTGATACTATTTACATCCTTTTTTTCCAACAGCAGAATCAGTACATTTTTGTTGTTGTTGTTGTTGTCACAAATCAGACCCCAAATCTGGCAGGGGAATGACGACATGCTGAGTATGCAGAGTGACATGCCAGTTTACAACGTGGCCGTGTTCTCTTCCCCACATTAAAGACAACTGTCTTACTGTGGTGGAGGAATGGTCACAGGGGACAGGACTGTGATGGTGAATGTCATGGGAGGCGGGGGTTTACTGTAAATGTTCACTCTAACAAGTCCTTTTGAAACTCACGTGTTTCATTAAATCAGCCAATCATGGATAAATCCAATCATTCGATTGAATGCATTGTTGTGGTTTCTCCTTGGCGCTGTTAGAACTGATGGATCAGTTTGCATTAGCTAGCATGCTCAAGCAGACAAGACACGACAAGTAGTAAGACAATGTCAGAGGAAAACACATGAACATGTTTTAAGCGAACGTAAGAGCAGCTGTCTCGCAGGGGTGCGTGCTGTGTGTCCCTGCTGCAGTTCCTAAGCAGAGGCGTGGCTACCATCTAGAGGTTTCTCTCTAAATAATCGTCTCATCTAGAGCTGAACCCGCCTTGACTCAGAACCTTCAGTCAACCGGGATTTAGCTGCTCAACACACACACACACGAACGCGCACACACACACACACACACACACACACACACAAATCAATACAAGATGGCTGAAAGATTTATATTCCTCTCTCTCTCTCGCTGAAGGAGGAGAACCTGAACTGAGAACCATTGCCCTGCTGTCGTGTTTCAGCCTATTTTCGGAACAGCAGTTATAATGGAATGAAAAGCAACTTCTCTTCTTTTGGCCAAAATACCAAAACAACCAGGGTAGGCAGTGTAGCAAGCTATTGCTAACAGTCCCTGCTAGCGGGGATTATTGGCCCAGTGGGGTTTTCTAAAAAACAAATTACAGTATTTTCAAATATCTGATCTGGCAGTGAATTCCAGGATTATCTGTCAGCTTGGTATCGTTGTCCACGGGGGTGCATCACGGGCGCTGACTGCAGCTGCCATCCCGTGGCTACTTTTCACGCTAGCCTGGCGACGGCGATTGTTGAGTGTCCTCAACCGGGCTGATGATCCGCCTTACATGCATCTTTGGAGTTGTTAAACATGAGATACGGTCAGCATTCCTCTGAAGATAAAACAACCACGGATCAACGGGTTGACAAGTACATTCCTGCCCAGCTGTAAAAAAACAGCTGCAGTATTCCTTCTCTCCAGTCCTGAGGAGGATTTGGAAGTGGAATTAAGACTGACTTGATTTGAAGAATCTCAGGCAACACTCATGCTTCAAGGTTGCAGCCTTGATTTTAATGTCTAGTTATGTTTCATATGACAAGACAAGATCAGAATAGGCATATTTAAAAAAAAATTTAGATATAGATGGATGGCATTCCTCCACTTCCTTTGTCTGTGCACAAGTGAAGCTGTGGAATCCTCATACGAGCACGGCCATTCTGCGTTAGGGGCCTCATGGAGGAATGGAACAGTGAATACAGATTGTAAATCCTCAAGTAAAGGTATATATTTTATCACATTTATCAAAAAATTGCGTTATGTGCCAGGTACAGAGTCTTCAGGTGCTCCTGTGGCCTCCAGTACTTCAGTCAGCCGGCAATCATAGCATCACTCCCTTTTTCAAGCACATTCAGTTCCAAAATTGAACAGATTGTTCCTCAACATGATTTCTGTCATTATACCGAATTTCACCGGAATTCATCGGCAATTTTTTGAGTTCTCCTGCTAACACACAGAGCAGCACGTCACTCCCTTGATGGAGGTACTGAATATAAAACCTAAATAAAACCTATATGAAGCATAAAATGACAGACACCTGCTTTGGAAAAGATTACTTCATGCATATGTCGATTTCAGTTTTTCCACAATTCTGAGATTTCTGAACTTTACCGCTGGCGGCCACAAGGCGGCGATCTCTGTTGGCTTCACTTTAGGTGAGCTCATGCCTTAAGTTCTATACAGTCTGACTGTTTAGTGGACTTGGCATTTGGTGTTTCTGTAAACGGACACACACTACACATTTAGGAAAGCTCAATGATGCGCTTGAAAACTAGACTGGGTAGATAAGAAGCTATTCTTTTTTCCTTCCATCATTTTTTAGCATCTCAATTTAATATTTTCAAATTATGTAGTTGTCCATCCATCCATCCATCGTCATCTTCCGCTTATTCCTACACATTAAGGGTCGCGGGGGGGCTGGAGCCTATCCCAGCGTCAACGGGCGAGAGGCGGGGTTCACCCTGGACAGGTCGCCAGTCCATGGCAGGACCAACACATAGAGACAGACAACCATTGGCTCTCCCAGTCACACCTACAGTCAATTTAGAGTATCAATCAGCCTCGTCCCCTCTTGATGTCTTTGGACTGTGGAGGAAGCTGGAGTACCAGAGAGAACCCAGCAGGAACAGGGAGAACATGGAGACTCACACAGAAAGATCCCGTGCCCGAGCTGGGACTCAAACCCGGAACCTTCTTGCTGTGAGGCCACAGTGCTGACCACTGCACCACCGTGCCACCTGTAGTTGTCCAATTTAATATTATTAAATTATTTTTCAGAAATAGAGGTTGCCTTCCTTCTGAGCTCACGACCCCAGGTGGATTAGCATCTTGTGAACTGCTAAAGGTAAAATATGCCCACAAGTTCAAAGACTGATTCTCCTTTTGATCTCTTTTTTATTCTTTTGGAGGCCAGAAGAATTTGAGTTTCTTCACTGGGGGAAGAAAGAAGTAAAATTAGAATTGATCAAAATGTGTCTCAATCATGATAACATGAATCGCTCCATGCCATTGTGGCATCTTTTCTCCAAAGTGTCCTTTTCCCATTCACCTTCGACTCAGGCGTTATATTTCATTCAGAGCTGCTCGCACTTTTCTGCCTGTTTGCAGCATTTTGTTCAGTATCTTTGCTCGTTATTCTTCCTGACCTCTTCATTTATGTGCACACATCTTTCGGTTCTTATTCATCCGTTGGGTTCAGTGTTCCCGCCCACCTCCTCTCAAAGAAAATGAAATCTGTCCCTGCTTGGCTCTCGGTGTTGCCCTTATTGACTGAACCACTGGCCTCATTTCAGCAAACATCGTGATCTCCTTTCCATAAGAAAACGTTCAGAGATCTTTTTCAGTTCCTAACAATTAGGTGTCTTTCCCATGAGCCCGTGGTTCTGTGTGATCTCCTGCGTCTTGAATATTTGATTCTAAAATATGTGGGTCAATCCCAGTATCTTCCCTTCCTTGCTATAAATATTTCTCTTTTCTAAGCATCTCATTAAATTATTCATCCTGCTGTGCCTCAGGGTGTATCCAGTCCGATGTCTGCACCAGCCTGGTGATCAATGGGTAATGAAGTTGCTGCCGCATCGGAGCCGAGCACACAGGATTCAAGAGAGCGACGCAGCGGATAGAGGAGCATGGTGGTCCCTGCTGACTGGAGACAGAGGCGCAAGGAAGGCTTCATTTAGTGTTTTCCTCTGAGACTGAATGAGTCACACACCAGTGCTTTAATATAGATTATTATGTGTTTTGTCAGCAGAGGACGAACGTCAACCTCGCCATTTCTCCCAACTCTCTTCCCTTAAAGGTACAGGACATGGACAGGATGTTCAGTCGCTGTCTTTGTTTTTCTTAACATTCATTTAACCTTTCTAGTTCTGCAGCTCTTGAATATTTTAGTGATCGATTATCAGACATGTTTGTTACCCCCCGGGCAAGAGTGGGATGACTACCATCCGCCTTCGCTATAAATGTGCGATGACTTGCCGTGAGGTCATCGGAGGCGTGTCCCATGTGAGTCGTATTAGGGGCCCCCAGGTCAGGTTGACCCCTGTGTGGCACCCAGGGATTGGAGGACGCATGAGGATATGTGCAAGCATGAAGTGCACAGACACACTGTTCTATTAAATATGGACTCTGGCTGCCATGGCAACAAGTCTTTCTCGTTGTGGACAGTGAGCATGTTTCGCACCCTGTAGATACGGGTCCAGGGTGGGATGACTCTCCTCTACAGTAGCTTTTTACACCACCTGATATTTAGCTTTCTCTGGTATGTTATTGGTGTGTGTGTGTGTGTGTGTGTGTGTATACTGCATAAAACCTGCAACGCTATCATCTCAGCTGTTATGTTACTGCTGATTTCGCACACGCACTCACACACACACACACACACACACACAAACACACACACACAGCTATTTTTTAAAAATTACTTTGTTACTTATGTGACAAATTTAAAATACGCTTCCCTCCTCACTGTTGTCCATCTTTCCTCAGGTAACGATCATCACCGCTCACCGCACAGACGCAATATTAAACAGCTGACCAGTTGTGTGGTTTTCAACTGAGCCTCTGACTGAGCCACAACTCATCAAACTGCTCAACCGGTGCTGGTTCCACAAGAAGAGGGGGGGGGGGTCACTGTCTCGGATGTGGACGTCGATAAATGCTGTATTTCAAGTCCTGCCATAGCAACTTAATGGGGCTCAAACACTCAGACAAAAAAACATGGACCTCTAAATACTGGCAGCAAAGAAACTACTGGAAAATGATTATTAGATTAATTCCATAACTTATGAACTCCAACCCAGCTTCAGGGTTGAAGCTATGAGTGTAAAACTAGCACTTAGCTCAGTACCCCGGAAAAACAGGGTTATATGTAGTATTTTCTTCAGTTTGTTGAAAAATTTATCAGCATTTAACAATAATTACCACATAGTTAAGGGTGCGGAAGGATTGTTTCAATAGTGTTGAGCAGAGTGAAGTATTTGTAGGGTCAGATATTCCCATTGAGCACTGCTGGAGCTCGGAGCAAAGAAGAGTCTGTAGGCTGTTGCAGGTATTTTCATCATGTCGCCATGAACTCAACTCACATGAATACTGATGTAGCCCTGTAGCTGTAAACAAGCTAACATGCTAGCAGATGAATGGAGAGAAAAGAGATGAATGCAGATTTAATAAAGCAAATGACTGCTGATACAACATGTAGAAGTGGAATACACACACACACACACACACACACACACACACACACACACAGAAATTATTGAATACTCCACAGCCTCTTCATTAATTCAGAAACAGAGCATCCAAAAAGTCAATGTCAAACTGATTTGTGGCTCTGACTTCATTGAAATTCAATCTAATAGTGCTGCTGTCTGACTTTCCCTTTCAAATAAATGGAACCTGGGCTAAAAGCCCAACAGCTGGATTTCCACCTGGGTTAGTAAGGTTTGGAATAAAGAAAGACAACACAGTCAGGGTTACAGTGAAAGATAACATCAATCTAAACTGCAAACAATGACAGGATGAAAGGCAAATTAATTATGAGGACTGAGGCACTTTAAGAATATTATATATACACACACACATATATATAGATAGATAGATCTACATATATGTATACATCTATATACATATATAGATCTACATATATGTATACACATATATACATATATGTATAGAGCAGTAAATATGTATGTGTATGTTTATAATTTTTTTGTTGTTGAACATAAAAATATCTCAATTATAGTGAACCTTAGTGTCTTATTTCAGACATTTGACCAAAAAACCCATTGACTTGGAGACGAGGGGCCTGAACATTCAACAATGTAACTTGTCTCCAGGTTTTAAGACTCGCCCCTGTGACGGCGCTCCGCTGTCAGATTGAACAGATATATCCAGTTGTGTCTGAACAAAATTAAAAAAACTGAAATGATAAAATCAGCAAATAAAATGTAGAAAAAACGAGTGTGTCGAGCCGGGCTCAGGCCCTAAAAATTAAATGAGAACGGAAAAGAATTGACCAACACACTGGTGCTTCAATGCATCAATGTTCAAGAAGAATTCCAGCAAGCAGAAGTTTACATTCATGTCCAAATAAATATTTCAAATCAGCTGATTAACAAGTGACTGGTGTCCTTGTATACAGCGAGTAAACCTGACCGGTTTCACTGACAGTAAAAACCATCCACAAGCGTGAGACGAGGAGAGATCCCATGTGCGAAGCCTGAGTGTGCTTGCTGGAGCTGCTGCTCAACTGGCTAACAGCCTTCTCATTCCATAACTGACCAGGTCGCCCCCCAGGTCCGCGCCTGTTACTGCCTCTATAGTGACGCAGCCAACAGGGAGGGCTGCAGGGTGATGAGGAGCCCAGCTGACTTTACTCAAATGGGGGGGCGAGAGCCACCAGCCAGAATGAAACAAGGAACACCCTCCAACACAGTGTTCCAGCTAAACTCACAAATAGGTGTTTTGAGCCAATGAAGCCATTGTTTTCCTCGTCTGCCGTATTTCTTTGTGCAAGGAGAAAGAGGCTGTCTAGCTTGAAGCTAATGGCGACTGAGAGCCAACAACAGCGACATCGATGATCAAACCCTCAAGCGTATCATCCACATCTTCTTTATCCAGCCGTGTGCTCAGTAATCCACAGACTCTTTGATTTGAGCTAAAAACAAACTCACAACACGTTCATTTCAGGTCTCAGCAAACGTGCAGGTTATACATTTCCAGAATGACTGAGAATGTATTTGACGCTGATTTATACCGGAGAGCTCATCGCAAACCAGATGATATTTTGAGACATTCACAGTCTAGATGAACGGTTAAGAAGGGGATTTGTTATATGGCTGCATGCTTCCAGTAAGATCTGTTCATGTGTGGATGTGTGGGCAGGAAAGGAAAGAGCAGAGGAAAGAGACGGAGTGACAGAAAGCTGGAGAGGGAGAGCAAATGCATGTTGCTGCTGGTGCAGCAAGCTGTAGGTAGTGGTTGTGATGTGGGGGGGTGGAAGGGATATGTTTGTCAAACGCCTTGTTCTAACTGCCTCAAACTTCAATGATGCCATTTGTTGCCTCTGAAATTGGGAGTGGGTGTTACCACAGGCTCTGGAGAAATGGCTGCTGAGTGAACAAGGACAATTGGAGTCAGCGCTGGGGAGCAGTCTTGCCCCTCCCCCGGAGTTGGAGCAAAAGCTCCTCTCCTGTATTGACGCTGACACAATCAAATCAACCAGGTTGTCCTGGAAGCACAGGGAATCTCCTCAGTGTTCCTGGGGGATCTAAATTTGCGCGTGAGGAGTCTTCTGTCAGCGGTTCAGCTGAAGCGAATGCTTCAACTACGGGCTGAAAACACAGTTACGGTGAAGCGAATCACATGTAAGCGCTGTCTGCCCTGATGGCACCACGATTTAATACTTTCACCTTTATTACTACAGATGAATATTAGTTTCACACACTGTAGTTCTGACATGTTCTGTTAACACACAAATAAACCGTTGATGGCTGTTTACTGAATATGACAAACAGCTGAAATCAGAGCATGCGTGGCTTGAAAGGACAGCGTTCTGTTTCAGACTCACAGGAAAGGGTATTATTTTTTCTTGCAAACAAAACAAAGTCATATGATTCTATGAGCATAATCCATCCATCCATTGCTTATCTCAGCAGTCTTCAGGTGTGAGGCGGGGTACACCATTCACACTCACAGTCACACCTACGGTCAATTTAGAGTCTGGATTAACCTGGTCCCCTCTTGATGTCTTTGGACTGTGGAGGAAGCTGGAGTACCAGAGAGAACCCAGCAGGAACAGGGAGAACATGGAGACTCACACAGAAAGACCCCGCGCTGCAGCCAGGAACTGAACCCGGAACCTTCTTGCTGTGAGGCGACAGTGCTGACCACTGCACCACCGTGCCGCCCTATGAGCATAAATGCTGGGTAAAAATAGCCATTCAAGCTAGGGAGACTGCAGCTTAGTGAGTTGGGTCATGTTGATACAGTTTGGCTACCTGACCGCTCATTTTGAACTGCACTGGGAAAATAATCTGGTGTTTGCACACAAACTAGAGGGGGGTCATATTCTACGGCCTGACCAGGGCTGGAGTCCTGAACGTGACTTAATTGGTCGTTACACTCTCATTCAACCCAAACCTGACTGGCTGAGCGAAGGCTGTGTTCATCAGGAGAAAAGTTCCCTCCAGGTTGAATCTGTTGTTTCTGCTGGGAGCTGGCACACGCTGACAGGGTTTGGTGCTGAGAGGCAGGTGTTTTTATACACCGACCATGTCATGTCGGTACTCCAGAGAAACAAAATGTGTTGAAATGTTTGGTTCAACGGTTCAGGATAGGCTGTGTCACGGCTTCTCTGATGGTAGTCAGAGGAGCTGCAGTGAGCTGCACTCATCCCTGCAGTCGGACCTTCACCAGTAAAAAAGCCAATACAAGTTTTGGCATCAAAGCCCCTGTGAGGAAAGTCTATATTTCTACTTTGTCCACCATCTCCTGGTCACACGAGTTCTGCGTGATGGTGAAGTGTGCGTCCTATTAACACGCCAAAATGAAAACTGTGTGTCTGCCCCCCTCCTCCATGATCATCAGAGTGAGCGAGCGAGCTCGAGCTCCTACAGCAGCAAAGGAGAGAACTTAAACCAGCTGCTCCCTCCTGTCAGTTAGCCGAAACGGATTTCTTTCATGAGCGTTCTTTGTAACATGGACTTGCCTTTTTGTAGTAAGCGTACGTAGGTGTAAAAGCATTAGTATTGTACTGTCATTGCAGAGGTTAAACCTCAATGTTCAATGAATTGAAGTTTTCTTTGGTTGACTACAGCACTAAAGCTGACATTACAAGATAGAAGAACATCTAAAACACGTCCGAGAACACCTCCCTTGTTACTTTGTTCCTTGTTGTTTTTTGATAACGCCTCGTGTGTCCCTGAGAGAGTACAAGATAGACGGCGTGTCACAGAGAGGATGTTATCAACACGCTGCTCCGTGTTCCACCGTGTTCTTTCGGTTAGTGAACAGATTCAATGGCACTGAACTTCCATAATTCTGAGTTTCTGAAGGAGGGTAGTTTTTCTTTTGAGCTTGTACATCAGTCTCTCTCAAGAATATCACCTACATCTCCTCCTACTTGTCCTGTCCAAACGCCAAGAAAAAGTTTGTTTTAATGCCGAGAGGTGAAGCCAGGCAGTATAGTGAGACCAGGGCCAGTCCAGTTTTGCTGCTCCACGTACGGCACCTGTGTTTACACGATTTAGTCTTGAGGCTGCTCTCTAATCCAAGGGTTTACGCTCGCCAGATGGTCTGCTGAAACTGCCTCAGCTCGTAGACATAAGGTCAGCAGTCTGTCCAGGAGCCTCACTGCCCCACGCTGCTCCTCCCTGACCTTCAACCGTCACCTGACTCTGTTTACCATTTAAAAAGCCCATCTACAGCGTGATCTCTTTATGTCTCACTGAAATCAATAAGACTTACCCTGGTAGAAAAGCGATTGTTCCATCCTTGTTGTGCGATCTTAACTAGCAAGCAGGACAGAGTTCAACACAACAACAGGGGCCGTGTCCACATTTTCTAAGCGCATTTTTAAAAAACTGTTCCCAATGGAGAGTAGGGTAATTAGGCTGCGCTCTGCCTGAAAGTGCTGCGGCCAGGGTGTCTTCCAGAACGCTCCACCTTGTTGATGCGGCCGCTCTGATCGCTTCTAGGAGAAAGTCTTTGACCTTTTCAGAAATGCACCGGTGTGGTCACTGCCTGTGTTTTGTAATGACCAGGCAAAGCTTGTTCACGCCGTACTGTACATGTTCAGCTCATGGGAGAATCAATCATAAAAGAAAAAGAAACGCCAGTTGGTGAGGGAGCCTTCTTAGCGTTGATGGTGAGTATTGAGTCAGACAGTGTGATGTACACACGCGCTGTTCACACTGCAGCTGTCAGGCCGATGGGGACACCGGCACACTGCTGCTCTTAAGCTCTTTCTTTGAAAGTATGAGGGCACGCAGCATCTGGATGATGTTCACAGTGAGAAGGAAAGAAAATCCAAGGAGCAAGCAGCATTTATGGGGTCCCAACTGTCGAACTTCTAGAGAAAGAAGAATGGGAAACAGCTTGAGTGTAGTTGGGCTGCTGAATACCACATTTCCAACAAATTAGCAAAAACGTGCAGGACTGAATAAAGGACTGGGTCTGGATCACAAGCTACAGTCTGCAGTGCAGGTGAGTTACTGCCCAAACTGCAGCAAGAAACATTGTCTTGCAATAAATCAATGACATCACACAAAGATGCGGAGGGGCAACGGATGGGAAACCGAGCAAAGACGCCAGCTCGCTCATTTTAGCACCACCTAGAGGGTCATTCCTGAGAAAGGTGCTGTTGATCACCATTAAGCTACGCCTTCTTTTATTGATGCGCTTTACTGCCTCTATACTTCGTGCTTCTTTTCAAGGGATGTTTTTATAATTGCACGTCTACTTTTACTTTTTTATTATTCACTTGCTGCCACTGTCCTTCAGTCATGCTGTTGTGTGTGTGTGTGTGTGTGTGTCTTTCCGTTCAGTGTTTTTGTTGAAGCTGCACCAGAGCTGCCTTCTGGGGACGGTAAAGACTGATGGAAATGAACTGAATGAGCGCACATCTCTGTACCTGAGTAGCAGATGAATTTGACGAGCCATGAACTTAGCAAATATTGTGATTCTCTGTATTATAGCAATCGTAGAACTGGTTATCAAACAAAAGGGGCTGTGCTTCTTTATGAAATGCTGGTCACCGCCGTGCCCTCTCCAGCACCCTGTCACTGCTTCTCAGCCAGGAAAACAAACCTGTGTGGACACAGGATCTTAAATGGTTTGGTTATTTTAGGAATCTTCAAACTATTTTACAACTTCCTATGGTAGTTACCCAACCAAGGTTTATTTCAAAGACCAATTGAAATTTCATATTTTATTATTTTTCTTATGTAAAACTCCCCATTTTATAACCTCCAGTGACTTCAACCAGGAGGCTTTTTCTGGATTTTAGTTTTAACCGTTTGTCCTGCCATAGATTTGAGAAGTTTACACTCCAAATAACCTCAGCCATGAATTACTATCAAAAACATCTTCACATTTACATGAGTTACTCCTAATCCAAGAAGCCTTTTGGACTGTCTTCTATCTGAGGTGAAAAGTGCCCTCTAAATGCTGTGGTAAATATGAAGGGTTAAGGAAGGAAATCGGATGATGTCCTTGTGAGAGGCACTCTGGTTGGCGTGCCCCTGGGTTTTAGCCTCCTTGCTTGAGTTAGCAAGTTTTAGCGAGCGTGCACACCTCCCCTGGCAGTGCTGCAGGTTAAACCTGAACAGAGTGGTTCTAAATCACATTTTCTACAGAGTAAGAAAGAGAGACTGGTATCTGGTGTATCAGGCCTGACCAGAGCCTGGCTGGAGTTCCTGTAATCAAAGTGTCAAAAATACAAACAAGCATTGCGTAATTCTAACATAGCATCCAATGAAATCCACTGTGGCTCTCCATTTTATTTCTACATGTTTAAACCTGTTGACAGTCAAACGTCACTTCATCTAGCAGAACTTACATTTGTCTGCCCGAGCTGAGATGTCTTTTGTTTACCTCTCTCAAATCAAAGGCTCCATACTAACAACGGCAGCAGCGTCCCATTGTTGTTGGAAACGTTTGTCAGTGGCAGTGACAGGAGGTTTTTGTGTGGTCCATCTGAGTGATCATAAACACTAAAAAGGTGTACAACTACTCTGTGTCTGTGTGTACGCTGTATCTAAGGAGACAGCCTGGCCTGGCCTGGGGGTACTTGAAAGAAATAATCTATACTATTTACCATTTCAGCTTCCACCTGAAACGATCCTTTTAGCTTCTGCATCGAGAGTCAGTTAAAGGAGGTTGTGCACTCAGCTCCTCCTGTCTGTCCCCTGATGACAGCTTTCCCGACTGTATAGTTATGAATGCTATGAAATATTCATGCGTACATTTGGCAAACGGATGGTGGGCCATCACCTGCTTTAGGTGGTTAATGAGATAGTGTTTTCCCAACATCACTTGACAAAGTAAGAGCTCTTTTTTTTTGACTAGGGTGGTGTTTATGTCTGGTTCTTGGCTGTGGGGGACTGATGTGAATCCATGAACCCGACTGCTTGAGTGCTGTGTCGGATTTACTGGCCATTTTAATCATGCTAATAAGGGCCTTTGATTTAATTAACAAATGGAGACATTGACAGCTGTTTAAAAAGGGTTTGCTGAAACAAATTCTGTAAATCTTCCATATAAAATAATCACTCACATATCATTCTTTTGATAATTGAAGATACCAATTGAATTTCAGAGGCCCTATGGGTTCTGGAAGTCTGGGCCTAGGGCCTGAAATGATAAATCCAAATTAAATCAAGAACACTGAAACAGGTCTGTCTGCATGGCCTGGGACTCTGTGGATCAGGAGACCTCAGAGAATGTTCTGCTAATGTTCTGCTGCTGTTTCCATGCCTGAGTGTTTGGTGAGGAAGCAAAAGAAAAATGTTGTTTTTTTCTCATCTTGCTAATTTATTCTACAGAAGAGACCTTGAATAACAGCTTGATAGCAATCCTATCCTAGCGATCCTATCCACAATCATACCTCTGAATCCAGTCACTCACTCCTGGACCGGAACTGGACCACATTAGATGGACAGACTACAAATACCTAGATTCTACTGAGGGCTCGTTTCTACTGGCTAACTTTGGCTCGGGTCGTTTCCACTGGCCCCAACACAGTACTAACTGTTACCATGTTGGTCCCTCCTCCGCTGGGGTTCCAAGCGAGCTGAGCAGCGACTAAAATGTGACGTAAACACATAGCGGGGCACTGATAGGGTAACCTACCCGCTTACGTCACGTAGTCTACTTCATATCATCTTGGCCTCGGTGGAATACTGGTCATCGCTTGGTAAAGTCTTTTATTCTTTTCTTGGGTGTTCTGTTTTGCCTCTTGAAGCCTTGCCTGTCTGTCATCCTTTACTTTTCGCTTAAGTGAAAGCCACTGACTGAGCCACAGGCATAACGCTGCCTCCATGTCGTCCATTGTTGTTGTGTTAAACACAAATTACACCGGGGAACTCTCAGCTGGTGAGTCACCCACGCTGACCTGGTAACCAGTGTTAAAGAAAACACACCTGTACCGAGCCGTACCAACCCGACCCGGGCTGAAGTGAGCAAGATTGTTGTGAGGACAGGAACAGGTGGACACATATTTGGTACACTTGGATACCCAGAGTACCGGAGAGAACCCACGCAGGCAGAGGGAGAACACGGAGACTCCACACAGAAAGATCCCGTGCCCGGGCTGGGACTCGAACCCAGAACCTTGTTGCTGTGAGGTGACAGTGCTGACCACTGCACCACCGTGCTGCCCAATCAGTCATTCAGTCTGGCACTTTTCATCCAACACAATGTAACACAAAGTAACACAAATATTCTTAGGAGATGAGAATAATTTGTGACCCGTCCTCTCATCTAATAACCACATCTTGTCAGTTCTATCCTCATAAATTATGATGTCATCATCTAACTTGCGCATGCAAAAGTTTCCATGCTGTCATTGAGAACCAACACAATGGGCCTCATCAACATCACCCTCAAGCACCCCCCGGTTCGCCTGAGAGTGAGCAGGAGCAGAGAGGCTGTTGGGTCGAACCTGTCTGCCTGACTCATCAATCCGTGGTCCACCATGGCTCTGAAATATCAGCGCTGAAGTGAGCACATTCATTTGTAAATGTTCCTCCTCCTGTCAGGTTTGATCTCTAAGAATACTCTGAATTATCTACCATAAATTCTTCACTCTGTACCACAGTGTGAACAGTGGAATCTCTAGGCTTCTGTCCACCAAAGCGTTATTTCCCCTGCTGAAGATGCCAGACACTCACAAAAAACACCCAGCTGGGAGTGTTTGGGAGCACTTTAGAGGTGTTGTGTTTTTTTTGCTTTGCTATAACACAGAATATTCTAAAATTAACAATTTTAGAAAAAGGAAGAACTGCTGAGGTTTTTACGGCACACAGGGAGGGACGATGGACCCGCTGGTCTTGTGGATTCTTCCGATTCTGTGGGCAGGAAAACTTTTCGATGAGTAGGACTGCTTGGCCTGTGTGATAGTTAGCCTTTCCTTGGACAGTAGTGCTAAATGCTCAGTGGTCTGTGCTGATACACAAAACTGGAGTCTGGCTTCCTCCTGTCGGTGGTACAGCGTCATCATCACTGTGAGTGATAACTCCAATATACACACGTCGTCCACTGACAAAATTCACAACGAAGGAAATAAATTGCCACGTTCATTTCGTTGACTCCTGCACTCCTTCCTGTTCTACTCATCCTCAGCCGCCATAATTACAACCTTCTGAATCATTCATTTCCCATCCTAAAAGACCTGGCTTTGACCTTGACCTGGTGTCACTCTGTGGTAACCCAGCACATGCCCAAGTGAGTGTGAGGGCTAGATCAGTGAGAGTGTTTGTGTGTGTGTGTGTGTGTGTGTGTGTGTGTGTGTGTGTGTGTGTGTGTGTGTGTGTGTGTGTGTGTGTGTGTGTGTGTGTGTGTGTGTGTGTGTGTGAGAGGGAGTGTGTGTGTCATCAGTGGCTGGGGGCTGACAACATGCCAGCGGACACTTTTGACTCATGCTGGATGACTAAAACAGACAATGTACCATCACAGCTCCTCTCTCACTCGTATGCACACAGAATGGTGCACACGAACTTAAAATATTCCCTCTTCTCTCCCGTAGAATGCAGTCTGAGCCTCATGTACATGTAAAGAACCGCTATTCTGCATCCAACATCACAGTTTTATCTGCGGTATCTTGCGTAACTAAGAAATGAGAATGAGAGCAGCCGTACCAGACATATGGCTGTTATATGTTCTATACACAACTTATTCATTGAATTTACTGGAAATGTCTTACACTGTGATATATCAAATCAATTTCATAGATTCTGGTCAAACTTCATAGCCCCACAGTCCTCAAAGAAGTACCACACAAATTAATAATTTACTAAATGAGCAACGAAAATGTGTGGCCATCAAAAGGTGGCACTGACCGAGCCCCCCTGGGTGCTGCAGCCCATCAACGTCAGCTGGTCGTGGGGTTGTTCAGACAGCAGTGTTTAGACTGCATGGACACACAACTGCTGCAGTTGCCTGTCTGGGTTCTGCAGTGCAACGTCTCACTCGCTCAGCTTCATATCGCAGATTTGTACTTTTAATCTTAACTTTACATTACAAATCTGCTGAGCTCAGAGGGAAGAGGTTCACACGGTGAGCTTTTAGCTATAAAATCTAATTTAAAATGAATTATGCAAGCAGCTGCAGCATCTAAATGCTAACTGTTAGAAGTCATGAACTCATGGATGTTGTTCTTCCTGTCCAGCACCATCTGATCCTGTACAAATGTATAATGTAATAATAAAGACTCACTAGTGCAGGAGTGACCGTGTTCTTAATGACATAATTCAATGAGACAATCTTGCTGTGTAATGCTACAGCTGCTAGCACCTTGCATCATGCAGAGTGCCTGCAGACAATCCACGGGGTCCCCAACAGTCTCCTGGATTCAAAAACCCTCAAATAAATGAATGCTGAGCAGTGACAGCTGGGTACAAGGTGGGATCGGAAGGCAGTTTTACAAGTGCGTTTTTCTTCTTTTTTCTTGCTGAATAACTTCTATATGAGACCTTTCAGAGAAATTAAAACTGCAATGTCACCGACATTGGCACAACATTTAATGCACAAACTGTCATACAGCTGAAAAAGTAGGGCTGCTAGAAAGCCTTGCAGGAGCCCACTATCCCGCTCAAAATAGGCAACAACAACAAAACCATTTTAACATTTGTGAGGATCAGAAACTGAGATCATTAGCATAAAAAAGCATCTGGTCTGGGACCAGTTAACTGCATCTGCTGCAAAACACTCTGAACCTGGAATATTAATGCCTGGGCTGCAGTAGCCTGCCCTGCCCTTTGCCAGGCCCCTTTATTCTGTCCTCCCTCAAGCTGCTGCGATGGAGCCAGATGTAGAGTTCCGACTCTGTATGGAGGGAAACCAAAGTGAACCCTCGCTGCTGATCTTACAACGCAAATGTTCCGTCTGCAGCAGGGTTCATGATGAGAGCAGGCGGGCACTGGATACCTGACATCATCGTCGTCTGGAGACGATATACACGCTTCCTCTGCTGCTCCACACAACACCACTGCAGAATTAAGGCAGGAGCAGCGGTTCTACACTGACCCTGCAGGTCTAAAGGCTGTGTCGTCCAAACCCTCCATACTGCTATCTTGGATGCACGGCTCATTGAAGCTTAACAGCGGTCGCTTTTTACGCAGCCGCGTCTGCTCAAGGGCAAGCAGCGCCCTGGATTAACCAGTTCTCCTCCGCGGGAAGGCAGAGGGGAACAGGTTGATGGGGGGTCTGGGGCGATTATGCAACGCTGGCGTAAGTGATCCTTCCTGACACATGCCAGATTTATGAATATCGTGTGAAATAAAGAAGCAAATTCTGCAGCTGCGGCGACATTCAGGCGCAGAAGCGATTTGGAAGGAGACAACCCTCGCCAGACATTTTGCGCCCTGAGTACTTCCCCCTCATGTAGCCGACAGAATCGAGGCCAGGTTTCAGTATTTGGACACTAAATCAAGCATCTTACCCGGGCCGCCATCTTCACGGTTGTGGTCGATCAGCGATGCAGTTCTGCTCGGAGATTCATAGGACAGCGGGGACAGGGAGCGGAGGGGCTCGCCAGCAGAAGGGTTTATAAGCTGCAGCGCACCTCACTCTGATTGGCTGATTGAAGCGGAAGGATCATGCCACCTCAGATAGCAGTGCAGAGCAGAGCCTTCACTCTCTATTCAACCATAAAATATAGGAAAACAAAACAAGCCTTGGATATTTTTCAAGATTATAAAGAATTCCTAATTAGATCTCTGGCATTATAATGGCTTCATTTGTATTGTAGGTGTTGTTCTTATTTGCAGCCGTGGCAGTAATAACAAGACATGTCTGAATTCCTTGCTCCGTCCAGAATATGTAATTCCTACTGTTAACACTTACTGAAATTTGTAATGATCAGATTTTTATTACAAATCGGTGTTGTCTGAAATGAAGGCTCAAATGATTCGAGCTTCCAGCCCCAAAGAGAGGCAGACTAAATAAATAAAAGTGAATTAAATCGACTATTTATGGGACAATAAGAATTTCTAACGTTTTTTTTTTATTTTCCCGCTTTCAAATAACCTCAATGAATGTCCTGAGTTTCCCTTTGTCGTCATTAGTTAATAAAAAATATTTCTCTCCGTGCACTGGCCAACCAATGCATGCTGGCTAAGGGGATCACGTGATCAGGTTCATGTTTCTAACAGTTCTCTCACCAAAAGGAACTCTAAGGAACTTCTAAAAATGCTCTATGACCCTGTACGGGTTGTCAAAGTGATGCCACACGTCACTGTCATGTGACCATGAGTGAAAACTACAACTTCACGAGAGAACAGAAAACCGGGAAACGGGGAGTGCGCCGTCTGTTTCTCGAGACAATCTACGATGTCACCGTCATACGTGACACGATTAGCTCGCGTGCGCCGAACAGGATCCCCACCCCCACCCCGCCCATCTGAGTCTGCCGTGCCATGCGCTCACGTGGCAGATCGACAAACGCGGGACACCATGAGTCGAGCCGCGGCTGAAGGCTTGAGTTGGAATCACGAACACCTTGTGAATGTCTTTGTAATCCTGTACTGATTGACAGGCGTGACGTGATGAAGATGATGATGGTGATGGTGATGGTGAACGTGCTCTGATGCTGCCTCTCTGCTTCAGCACCACGGACAGCAACACAGCAGAGGCTGTGACCAGTGTACTCATATTCCTTCTTTGCCAGCTTGTTGTGTGTAAAAGATCATGTGTTCAGTACCACCACCCCCGCCCCCCCCCCCCCCATTCTCAATTATCCTAATGAAACATGTCATGAAATGATAGCTCCTCAAGTTTAGTGGAACAACAGATTTTATAGTTTTGTCGCTGGTGACGTTTTCATAGTTCTGTCAGGTCCATTCACGTCAAGAAACACAGAGACGATAACGAGCTTGATTTGTTTATTATAGTACAATTGGCAGTATGGCTCTGTTCAGAGGAGTCCCCTGATGATTTTTCATGAGCACCATGAAACAGGGGACCAGACATAGAACGAACTATGCCATGTATACACGACAAGGTGGAGCTGGGGAGGTGGAGGGTAGCAAGTTGCGAGCAGGAGCAACTGTACAGCAAATAGCAGCAGCAGCAGCAGCAGGCTGCAGTAGATAGCAGCAGGATGCAGTAGATAGCAGCAGGCTGCAGTAGATAGCAGCAGCAGCAGCAGGCTGCAGTAGATAGCAGCAGCAGCAGCAGGCTGCAGTAGATAGCAGCAGCAGCAGCAGGCTGCAGTAGATAGCAGCAGGCTGCAGTAGATAGCAGCAGATAGCAGCAGGCTGCAGTAGATAGCAGCAGGCTGCAGTAGATAGCAGCAGATAGCAGCAGCAGGCTGCAGTAGATAGCAGCAGATAGCAGCAGCAGGCTGCAGCAGATAGCAGCAGATAGCAGCAGGCTGCAGTAGATAGCAGCAGATAGCAGCAGCATCAGCAGGCTGCAGTAGATAGCAGCAGATAGCAGCAGCAGCAGCAGGCTGCAGTAGATAGCAGCAGATAGCAGCAGCATCAGCAGGCTGCAGTAGATAGCAGCAGATAGCAGCAGCAGCAGCAGGCTGCAGTAGATAGCAGCAGATAGCAGGCAGCAGCGGATAGCAGCGATGACAGCGGGCAGAGCGGCATAGCCAGAGCTAGCAGAGCGGGAGTTGAGGCCGGGTGATATTTAAGTTGAGAGGGGCCAATCAGAAGCAAGGGATTTGCTCAGCTGATGCAGGGCAGCTGTAGATCAGCTGATTGATCAGTTTGATTGATAGACGGAAAGCCAATAGCGCTTGACTACCACGGCCTGACAGAACTAACGCTAACGCTTGATATTTGTTCTCACACACTAAATTAAATCTATGAAAAGATCAATTATTTCACTGCGACAGGAAATAGAATGTACAACAAAACACTTTCCAGCTCTTGAAATACCTGTCAAGTTAACTGTAAGAAGTCCAGCGACAACATATGCATGGTTTTAATGCAAATTTCCTTTTTGCTGTTATAATTCTTATTATTCCTTCCGGGGGGGGGGGGGGGGGTCCACAACAATGCAGTAAATAATCATGGCAAATAATCAGTTTAGCGAGAGGAGGACACAAAACCGCCCTACGAGGGTGATTGGACATATACATGTTTGCTCAGGTCCTCACATCAGCCTTGACCTTCCTCAACCATACTAAATGTTCCTCTAACCCCTGGTACTTCTCAACCTTCTTGTGTTCCTTCTTCTTGAGGTTGGCGTCAGCTGGTATCACCACATCTATCACCACTGTCTTCTTCTGCTGTTTGTCCACCACTACGATGTCCGGTTGGTTCACCAGGAGCTGTGTGTCAGTCTGCACCACAGCACCTTAGCCCTGTTCTTCTCAACCACTTTTGGTGGTGTGTCCCATTGGGATTTGGGTCCTTCTAGTCCATACTAGGTACAGATGTTTCTGTACACTGTCCCCACCACTTGGTTGTGCCTCTCCATGTAGCATCTTACGCTAGCATCTTACACCTTGCTACTATGTGTTGGACTGTCTCAGGAGCATCTTTACACAGCCTGCACCTGATCTGGTGTGGTAGACCTTGGCCTCTATGGCTCTTGTGCTGCCATGATGAGTGCCTCCATGCTCTCTGTCAGTCCAGCATGTTCCAGCCATTGGTAGGTCATCTTGATATCAGCCACTTTCTCAATCTGATAGTTGTACCTTCTGTGTAGGGGCTTGTCCAACCATGTCAGTTCCTCTACCTCCTCACTCTCAACAGGTTTCAGCTGTCTGAGGCATCCACTGAGCAGCTCGTCCCGAGGGGCCATCTTCTTGATGTACTCTTGGATTTTCAATGTTTCATCCTGGATAGTGGCTCTGATGCTCACGAGTCCTCGTCCTCCCTCTTTCCGCTCAGGGTAAAGCCACAGGATGCTCGACTTAGGGTGCATGCATGGTGAAGAGCTTCCTGGTCTTGGCGTCTGTGGCTTCTATCTCCTCCTTTAGCCAGCTTATGATCCCAGTGGGGTATCTGATGACAGGCGGTGCGTACATGTTGATGGCTCTGACCTTGTTCTTACCGTTCAGCTGACTTCTCAGTACTTACTCTCTTGAGGTATTTGGTAGTAGTTGACTTTCCTGCTGCCACCTCATGATTTCCATCAGCCTGTGGGAGTCCAAAGTACTTGTAGCTGCTCTGGATGTCACCTATATTTCCTTCTGCTAGGTCGACCCCTTCAGTTCTGATCATCCCGCCACTCCTTGATACCATCTGGCCACATTTGTCCAATCTGAATGACATCCGTATGTCATTGCTGTAGATTCCTGGCATACAGCTTAATGTCATCCATGTAGAGCAGGAGGCTGATTGTTGCCCCCTTTTGGAATCAGTCACTGTAAACACTCTGTGATGATCTGAGGGTTCAGGCCTATGCAGAACAGTTGTGGTGACAGTTCATCTCCTTGGTTTATGCTGCACTTGATGTCAACTTGGGCTGTTGGCATTGAGTCGGCCTCTAGAGTCGTCTTTCACTACCCCATCAAGTTTCTGACAAAGGCTCTCAGTTTACTGTTGATGTTGTTGAGTTCCAGACATTCTAGTATCCGTGTGTGTAGCTTTGAGTTGCAGGCTTTCTTGTAATCAATCCAGGCGGGGCACAGGCTGGTCCGTCTGCTCTGTTGGGAAGCTGCTCTGTCAACCAGTAGTTGGTGCTTGGCTCCTCGGGTGTTAGTGCCAATTCCTTCCTGAGCCCTGTTCATGTATTTACCCACATTCTTACTTATCTTAGTCGCTATGATGCCTGACAAGAGCTTCTATGTTATGGAGAGGCAGGTTATTGGTCAGTAGTTGGATGGGATGGGTCTGTTCTGGGGGTTCTTCATGATCAGGACTGTCCTACATATATATGTATTTATATATGTATGTATATATGTATACATATATAGTATATATACATATATATATACACATATATATACATATATATATACATATATATATATATATATATATATATATATATATATATATATATATATATATATATATATATTTCAGATTTTCAGATTTCAGATAACTTTATTTATCCCCGAGGGGCAATTAAGATCACAACTCAAAGCCTGATACAACTATCACAAGCCGTCACAATTATTACAGATTGAAAGTAATAATGGTGCACTTCAGAAACTTAAACAACAGCACATATACATTTGTTGTGTATGTACGCTAAACTTGAGCAGTCCGTTGACCAATGGAGATATGTGATACATACATACATATATATATATATATATATATATATATATATATATATATATATATAAATATGTATGTATGTATCACATATCTCCATTGGTTGGAGAGAAATAGCGTGTGGGTGGAGTGTGAGGGTGCAGCCAGCAGGTGCCTGGAATCCAGGGACAGTGGTAGGAGTAGGTTCAAGGCCACCCTCAGAACCTGGAAAGAAACACTAAAAATGAATGTTCCATCTTTTAAAAAAGAGTCCTGATTCATCTTTAACAGTTGTAACAATTTGCAATGTATTTGCCATCCACATATTAGTGATATTGACAATTATGTTTAAGACCACAGAATAGATACAGTGTATGATACATTATATACTATACAGTATATACTATATACTGAGTATTAATTCGATTTGACCAGCAATACTTGAACATTACACTCTTTGTGTTGCTATCTCAGATCAGAGACATTCAATTCCTCCAGTCACTGAAACAGTAATTAGGGAACTTCTTCAAGTTAACCAAAAATGTCCATGAGGACTCAAAAATGAACCAAGGGGAGTTTGGTGGTCAAAGGTCAAGGTTCATGTCCCCATGCATGTGATGCAATATTGGATTTAGTCTTATCAAAGTAACATCCAGCGTCCATAATTTTCCAGTTGTTTAACCAAGTAATATGCTGCTTATTCTACATAAAAATTAAAATACCCTATTTGGTTATGTGACAAAATAAGGTCTTTAGAATTCATCTGTCAATTAATCAAATACCAATTTATTGAGCACACCTTCTCTCAAGATATCATCCTCCTGCTACGGGTGCATTAAATGTCAGTACCCCAGTTTGAAGTGTTGTCTCTGTGCATCACAACACTTCTCAACACTACATCCACTTGGTTGTACTGGAACAAATAAAAATAGCACTGATAATGGAGCTTCGTTGTGAACAGGGGCTCTCAAATCTCTCCTAAATCCACCTCATACGTGAACTGATATCCTCATCCTGCAACAGCTTGATCGATTCCCTCTGCTGCGTGCTCTCTCATCTGAGACGTAAACTGTCTATCTCGTCACGTGATCCCCAAAATCAACACAGGCAAATGTGGTTGTAAAGATTTTTTTATATAAAGTACCTGTAACAGTTGATCAAATTATTCTTCTTTCTGACATACATTTTCATACATCCACATATTCACAGACTGCAGCATCAGCACTCTAGTAACACTAGTAGCCTCGACTTTTGTTCAACAAAGATTCTTGTTTACACATTATGATTCACAAATGAAAAGGACAGAAAACCATAATAACGTCATCATCATTATCATAAGCTTCATATGTTACACAGATAGTTTTGTCTTGTACATGTTGCGAGATAAAATATGGCACGTAGTTATGAGTTGATCGGTGATGAGACCATGTACGGGAGGAGTGGGAGGGATGCCAACCCATACTGCCTCAAATTCTAGAAAACAGTTCGCTCAAAGTTTCCTTTCCTTGCAGTCTGTCCTTGCTTCCTTTTCTCTTTTTTATTGTCCTGCAGCAGCTGGTTTGGCCAGAGCAGATGGAAGAGAAAATGGTGACAAATTTCAAGGGAATATACTCATCAGTTCTTCTGTTTCACAGAGAAATACATCATCATTCATCATGTCAGTCAAACCTAGCATCAGACATCCACATGGTATGACATTATCAAAATGTAAGACCGCAAGTGTGTGGAAGGGGAATATTGTTTACTTAGTTTATCAAATTTTAATTTAAAAGACATAATATAACTGTTCATTTACCTCTCCGAAATTAAGAAGACTACAACATGTGCGTAAAAGTTGAATAGGATCTGCAAATGTTTGTGTATTTCAAACAACAGTGGAAACCAAATGGTACTTCCAAGGAGGGGCAAAGAAATTATTCATAAAGGAAAACCAAAAATGTAACTTTCCACTATCACATCTAATTATTTTCCCACTACAGGCCAATTCTAAGATGCTAACAGAATTTAAGCTAGCTTTGTTGCTGCTGTGTCACTGGCCACTCTAAATGCAGCCTCAATTCATTTTATTAATTACACCTGTGCAGAGCAACGTGTCAAAATGGCTGCTGAGAAAATGAGCTATTGGACTCCAGCAATTACTGGAGTTACTACAAACACACCAGAAAAAAAAGAAAGAAAAGCATTTCCCTGCATCAGCAAGCTGAAGATACGAGGATTAGCCTAAGTATGCTAGTTAAACAGACAAAAATTGTCACGTTAAAAACAAAACAGCATGGTCTGTACTTCTTCTGTGTTGTAGTTAAAATGATTTTCTTTAATGTCCATGTTACCTACAGGTATAAACACTCACTAAAAATACTGAGTTCTTGCCAGGGACATTTAGCTAAACCCTTTTAGCCTGCTATTCAGTAGACCTGTTTTCAACCTGACCATCAACTCTATCACTGCGTTAATGGTGGCGCAACAAACTCATGAGGCTCTTGTTAGCTTAGTCGGTAATAAATGCGCTGGCGACATTTTTTTCATCATTGATGGTTGTTGGTCATGGTCAAATGCTCCTGCATAAATGTATCATTTTTCTACCAAATTTGTGTTGTATTGAAATAACTGCGTTGTAGAAAAATACAATTCTTGATGAATACCTTGACTTTTCACTTGCCATAGTACCTTTGAATGTGCCGTTTATCGCTGAACATTCATTGGTATAAATCCCATCAAAGCTACTCACAGTTTGGATTGTTGGGTACAACAAGTGAAGGAAAAAACAGTCTTCTATTCGCCATTCAGAGAAGTGCTACTTGTCAACCCATCAGAAACAGCTATGGAGAGGGACATGTAAACAAGCTGGTTTGCCACTGATTCATTCTACATGTGCATATATGTCTCTTGAGGTCACATCAAGGCTACATGTTTTGTTTTGTTTTTGTTTTTTTACAGCATGGTCCCCACTGCAGCCCAGTTAGCATCTGAATGCAAAACACAGCCAGCATTAAAACATGGCCCGCATCATGGAGACACCCAGGCTGGAAAAACACATGGCATTCTGCTTTTTGAAAAAACAATTCCCCACATTTGTTTGATGTGAAAAGTAGCCTTATTAATGTTTTTGACAAACAGTGGCCCAAACATAATTTTTTTGGAATTTTTTTTTAAATGCTGAATGCAGAATGCTGAATGCTCCAGTTTTGGCTGACTCCAGTTTTGGCCCACATGATGCATAAAATGTCTCCGAGTCTTAAAATCACAGACTTTCCATTTGACTCCACTTCCTCCTACTAAATGAAAGTTTCTCTCTCCTGGTCTACATCTGGGATGTGATGTAGCAACATTGTGAAAAGGCGCATTCATGACACTCCATTCAAGTCTCTTTTGCTCAGCAACAAGCATCTTTGAGTTGGCTCATGTTTCCTTGCGTTTTTGTATGAAATAATGAGTCTTTAGAATGATATGGCACAAGAGATTTGCCCTGTATGAAAAAGCAGAATGTTTCTAAAGTTACAACAGTTTATTGGCCACAGTTAGACTGAGTGATGTGACACCATCAAAGCCAAGAACCTCTGTAGAAGGGAGCCCCTGTCTCTCCTTTTATCCACAAAAAAAATCTTTATGGTCCCATATGGATTTAATGTGAGTGACAATTTGAGGGGGGCGGCACAGTGGTGCAGTGGTCAGCACTGTGGCCTCACAGCAACAAGGTTCTGGGTTCGAGCCCCGGTTCGGGCACAGGGTCTTTCCGGGTGAGTCTCCATGTTCTCCCTGTTCCTGTGTGGGTTCTCTCTGGTACTCCAGCTTCCTCCCACAGTCCAAAGACATCAAGAGGGACCAGGTTAATCCAGACTCTAAACTGACTGTAGGTGTGGCTGTGAGAGTGAATGGTTGTCTGTCTCTATGTGTTGGCCCTGTCGTGGACTGGCAACCCGTCCAGGGTGAACCCTGCTTCTTGTCTGAAGGCTGCTGGGATAGGCTCCACCCCCCCAACGACCCTTGAAAGGATAAGCAGTAGAAAATGGATGGATGACAATTTGGGTATTACTCAACAGTTATACTTTGCCCACAAGTGTCTTTTTTTCTCTTTTCAAGTACTTCAAAAAAGATGTCTTGAGGTCACAAAGACGTTTTGCCAATTGCAGAAAGAGGAAGAGCCAGTCATGTATATTTAGCTTGCCACAATGCCCACTGATGGTTAACAAAAGCTACATAGACATAACAGAAGCAAAACTGCTCCACGCACCTTGTAATATTCCTTGTCTCCTTCATATTTCAAAGACAATTTGTGCTTAAAAGAAAGTCTAACAATGTCCCCTCTGTGCCCGTTCACAGTAACGCAGGGCACAACCAGCTGACACATTCATTTAAACCAACTGGCTCCTCCTTGTCCAAACTTGGGACTAACTAGAAGTGTTAGATTTATTTTTTTATTTTTTTTTACCTCAATCAATCTTAGTGTTTGTGGATTACTGACCACACATCTGCATGAAGAAGATAAAGATAATACCAGCCAGTGCACTTGATGCAGTAAACAGATGTTTGGGGCAGTTTTACTGTTGCTTTATTTCAGTAGCTGATGTAAGCCATCAGTCCCCTTCAGCTTCGAGCTAAATGTACGTGGCTGGTACTTTCTGCATTCTGGACTCACCAATTAGAAGAAGGGAAAAAATGCCTTTATGAGTTTAAGACAACTACTTGTGAGTACTTGAAATATTTATATTTTTTGGTGAAGTATGGCTTTAATGTCTATTGCAGCTCAGAGGAGAGATGCAAATGTGACCTTGATGTCATCCGTAAAGCATCAGGATTTTCATTAAGAGCTGTTCTTAGACCCATTGCCTCTGTAATAAGTTTCTATGGGGATGTAACCTTGCAAACAATTATAGCTCTTAGAAGCAGCGATGCAGTATGTGCAGCGTGACAGGGTCATGATTAGCCTTTGTCACATCTCCTTCTCCAGAGTCCTTGTGCGTGGTGGCCAAGATGTCACATCATGAGTCTAGCTTTCAGCAATTCAGCATGGCCACCATTCAGTCTCTTCTGAAATGTGTGGTGTGCCTAACACAAAGCAGCATGCTAGGAAACCTAAAGAAGCACACATGCATATCAAACAACTTGCTGTATAAGTAAGCCATCAGGTCAGCGGACCATAGAGTCTCTGAATATGGGACAACTGGTGTGGACTGGACCACATCAGACATGAGAGCACTGCGTCCAAGTCCAGGCTGGAGCAGATGGACAGAAAGTGTGTAGTTTCTGTTTGTTCAGGGTGCTGTGGAGAGGATAGACTGTATAAAAGAGTGAACCTAGCTTCTGGGTCTGAACTGTGAGTCACTGAGCCAGTGAGGAAGTTCTTTAACATGACGCCGTATAGTTTGTTGCACAAAACCATCTGGTAGGTCCACCACAGAAAGGGCCGACACGTTTAAGGAATACTCAGCAGGTAATTGGATGAACCATCTGTCAATCAGCATCTACCGCACTCACTTCAACCAATCAGATCAATAAACTTAATTAGAAGCTGAAGCCAGACTGTAGAAGAACGAAAACAACTTGTCCATGGAGAAAAGTCTTTAGCGGCATCCTTTGTACCCTCCAGTTCTCATATAACAGTCACTATAGCAGCATTCACTCTAATCTCGTCCGCCAGTTGCACTGTCACACCTAAACTACTCCACCTTCTCCTCAAAGGATGCTCGTTGGCCGCGCCACTTTTGAGGAGGAGGTAAGCACATTAACTTGAAGCCTTAAGCTGGATTCTCACTTGGGTCATGCCTTCAGTTGCCTCACAAGTAAGGGAATTCCTTAATCTTGCATTCATTTTACTGGCGACCAAAGGCAGCAGGGTCTTTCAGAAAATGACTCAACTTCCCATAGACATTTTTCTAATAATTCTACACCGTCTTCTTCAATGCAAAATATGTGCAATGTGTGAATTACAGTCCGATTTTGCTCAAAGGGTATAGCTCTAACTTCTGGGCTAGATATGGCCACCACCCCTCAGCAAAAATCAAAATGGCATTGGCCAAAGTATTTCAAATTAATTTCAGTTAACTGGGATAACCATTGGAGATGCACCACCTCGTTTTCAAGGGGGTCCAAATATCAAACTCAAGGCTTCACAACTGGATTCTCCAAACCAATGGGGGATGTTGCCTTCGTTTATATCCACTCTTTTATACAGTCTATAGAGGCGAGTGATTAACAGACAAAAACAGGAGTTGAAGAGCACACTCCAATCAGCAGCAGACGTCCCTAAGCCGAGTGGTGGCACCAACAATGCATTTTAGAAGGTCACATCTACACTGGTAGCATCTGCCAACTCTCACACTTTCTTTTTCTTGCTTTCTTTCCTTTGACCAAACATTTTCCCATGATCATTCAGCACTTATATGAACTGGAGAAGAAAGTGCAGGGTACCTGTTTTAAATTATAAATCCCTGTTTAGAATATGTCCCAGAGGGTCACTATTGCATTTACCCATGTTTTCATAAATGTAAACACTTCACAATTTGTGCCCATGGGATGAGCATTGCTTTTTAAAATTCAGACTACATAATTCCAAATTGTCCTGTAAAAGTACAGTACTTTACGTCAGGTGTGCGAATGAACCCACTACAGTTAAGTCTAATATTCCTTAGTCTGATCAGGTTGCAGACTAGTGGTGTTGTGGTTGATACAAGCTCACCCATGTTGGGATCTTATAATATTTCCTTTTTAATTTTAACAGTGGACCTTGAAGACAGTGTTGGTGAGTGCAATAAACTTGGGCAGGAAAAATAGGACTAAGGGTAAGTGGAGTTGGCAATAAGTAGGTGATTATGTGCAATGACATATGAAGTGAACTCATGCAACGTATCCTGCGTCTTTATATTTATAATATTCATCTTTAGTTATGAAACTGAACGTTGTCTGGTGTTTCTTTCCATTCCTACCAAAAGAGAAAACACTTTTCACTGTCGGTAGGAATATCACTTTTTCTCCAGCTGAAACAACATACACGTCTGATGTATGTTTTTGGGCCTGAGGCAAAAGATGAGATGGTTACACACGCCATTCTCCCTGTTGGTTTACGTGAAATCACCAACCATGTGGGCAGGCATTTGATAAAACACACCATTTATGTGTTGTCAGTTCCGTTTTTCAAGAAAAAAACTAATCATAGCTTCACATCAATGCTTGTTTTCACATTCTGCTCCGTTGGATACCAACAAATAGCCTGCCAGCCTTGAGCATTCATGTATAACCAGTGACAACATGTTATCTGATAATTATAATAGTAATAACTAGCAATTTTAGACGAGACACTATGGATCACTCAGTCGGTCTGTATGGAAGCTTATTAATGTTAAGGTCATCTGCTCAAAAATGATTTAAACTCTGGTTTTAGGAGCTGTCTTTGTCTTGGATGACAAACAGAAATTACAGGTAATCAAAACCAGGAGAAACGCCAGACAACAGTCCAGTTCCAAAGTAGCACTACACTGTATCGCATTCGTCCACCTGTCCTCATCAAATCCAACCCATCAATCCACGCATCTATCCTGCCTTCCTCCCTCCCACGCCCTTCTTATCGGTCAAGCCCTATGAAGAGTTTGGTCTTCTCCTCCTCTTTCTTGCTCTCATTCTTCAGGTCAGCAAACACCTGGGTGAAGAAGTGTGGGTCGGTGTTGATCTGGAGCATCTTGCCGCTCATGCGGTTGATGATATCCAGGCAGCGGTCCCAGAAGGCCTCCTTCTCAGCCTCGACCAGGAAGGGCTTCAGTGGGTAGGAGATCTCGTTGCCCATGTAGGAGTAGGACAGGTAGAGACACGTAAGCAGCGAGGCCTGGAGCTCGCGCTCTGAGGCCACCTCGGCGGACACCACATCACGGCACAACATGTAGAGGAAGACCACGTTAGCCGGAGTGATGAAGCCCTGATCCTGCCAGCCCTGTAGGAGGAGGGAGCGGTCCACACTGCGCAGCCAGAGCACTGGGTCAGTCGGGGATAGACGCTTCAGTCGGTAACACCGACGGCACAGGAATTCACCTAGACTGCGCATCAGTTCACTGGTGGAGGCCTGGGTTGTAAAAGAAGATGGAAGGAGTAGAATAAAGAGGAAAGATTACAGGGAAAATGAAGAACAAAGGATGAGGAAAGGGTTTATAAAATGATGCAGCAGATTTTTAATAATTAGACATAAAAGAAGGGTTTAAACTTTGTCTTATTACAGTAAGGGTTAGGATTACCTGGACAATGACACGTTTTGGTGTACCGGCAGCTGTACACGGCTGGATGCCTGTGAGGGAATTCTTTTTGGCAGCAACAGTAGCTACATTAACCAGGGTCTTGGAGGTGGGAAGGTGGGAAGAGGTAGTGGTGGTAGCCGAGGGGTCCTGGCTGGATGAGTAAGACGAAAGGTTTGCACAAGACTGAGACTTCTTCAGCTTCAGGCTATTGGAGGCCGAATTGGAGGCAGCGACGGCATGACTGTCTGGGGAGCTCCCCTTTCCAGCATCTCCGCCATCTGACTGCAGCTTCTTGGAGCCCTTCCTCTTTGCTGACACAGCCACAATACGTTTCCATGGCAGCACACTGATGATGGAGGGGCGTTTGAGAGATTTTGCAGCAGCTGCAGCAGCATCCTTAGCATTCTTGCTGTTCTGGACTGCCGTGTAGTGGCCCACTGTCGCTGGACCATCCTCAAATAGAGCTGCCTTACGGTAGCTAGGCGACAGTGACAGCACTGTACCCATGATGCCTTGTGAGGATTAGCAGAGGTACAGAGGAAGGGTGGAGTGGGGGGCAGTGGGGGGGGGGCTCTTTGACTGGTTGAAACAAAGAGCTTTGAGAGGAGCAAAGTGTCTCACCTCTGGAGGATGTTAAGCCTGTGAGCAAAGAGCAGGAATTCATTACATGGACTAAACACTGCAAATGAAGTCAAGTTATTAAAGATAATAATTTTGTATGATAAAAACATTAACAACTAACTTTTTCTGGAGCACTACGAAACACTACTCGTGCTATTTCTAAGTTACAAATTTGCTACCAGATTAGGGCTTCCACTGCCATCCCCAGTTACCATGACAACTGAGCAAAAGCTCCTGCCCCTGTAGGACAAGCTAGTAAATGCATCAGCCTTCAGGTACATCTTTTTTACCGGCTGTTGCCTGGGTGAATGATTTTTATTGTCTCTAGTGTAGAATTTTATCAAGTCCACTTACTGTCCTTTTCCAGAGCTTTTAAGTTTGTGTAATGGTCTTTTCCAGCAGATGGAGTTTGCTCAGTTGCCATGGTGATAGCTATGTCGCTGCTTCCATTGTCCTGTCGCTGTTCCCCAGCAACAAAGCCAACCTCCATTCACTGATCTAGACCATGAAATGTTGTTAAAGGTTCAAAATAAGAATTTTAAAAATCAGTAAGTGAACTTTGAGCTGTCAGACTACGGTTTCAAAGATCAGGGATGAAGCGTTACCTTCTGGGTTGTTTTTTTCTGAAGAGTACGTGTGTGCAAACATGTGTAAATTAATAATACAACTGAATAAGATATATATATATATATATATATATATATATATATATATATCTGCTGAAATTGAATGAACACATCATCATGTTTACATATAGGGGTATTTTAAATTTGATCTGAGTTCATTGCTGGATCAATTAACGGCATTCCTTCACAGTAAGAGCACATAAAGGAGAGGAAATGAGCAGCCTTGTGTGGAAAGGCTGCTCAGCTACGATCAATCAACTGCTCAACCATAATCAGGGCTGTCTCAGGTTTGAATCTCTGAAAGATGCATCGCGGCTCATGACCGTGGCACAGCCCTGCCTCCAGTGTTCATCGGTATTATATAAGAACCCAGATAAAGCCATAGAGGCATGAGAAAGAAATGTGCGCAAGCATCCATCTTAGCTTCAAAATGGAAGCCTTGAAAACAGCCCCCCCCCCCACGCCCCCATTCCCTTCTCTCAATGTAAGGCATCTTCAGGAAAACCAGTTTATGTTGGCACACGCAAAGCACAATGTCATTATGACGTCTTAAATACTTGTACGGTGCGCTTTTGAGTGACATAAATAATTCAGATTCAATTGAAAACATGAGCCCGCACACGGTGATGCTGTTGAATTCTGCGCATGTACAGATGGGCCTGCTTCAAAAAGAAGAAAAAAAGAAAGGGGGAAAAAAAAAGCAAAATAGATCTGTTAAAAAATAAAACTGTTGCCATGTAAAGCAACTCGGTCCGCCAAGATTTCCTACCTTCTAATTACTGGACTCTTCTTGTGACATCCATGTAGGCCTGTGACCCCCCCTTCCTCCTGCGGGTAAATGCGGTCAAATTGGGATTCCACCCGCTCTGCTTTCCACTCACCGCGGCCGCCAACTACCCGGGGTCCAGGGCGTGAAAACCTGTCAGTCCCGGCAAATATAAACCCCCCAGCGTTACAGGCCGAGAGGATTGTCTGGTCCCAGTGGACTCGGTGGACTACTGTGTCCCTCAAATCTTCATCTATAAAGATATTCCTCGCTTGTTGATGGGAACAGAAAGTAGAAGCGAGATGTGCTTCAGTCCTGCGCTCGCAGCGAGTTGGAAGATGTCTTCCATTGAGACACGAAAATCTTTACGGTCACGGCTGTTGATGTCACGCTGTACGATGCTCTGCGCTACGATGGATAATCGAACAACACATGGGCCTATTGGTTCAAAAACGAAAAAAAATCAACACAAAGGAGCAAAATAGCAAGACAGAGAGGGAAAAAATGGCCACTATGATTTCCAAAAATAGACAGAGGCTTATACCCTTGGTAATGCAAACCTGCGAGAGAGAGAGAGAGAGAGAGAGAGAGAGAGAGAGAGAGAGAGAGAGAGACGGTGTTTTGATGCGGGCGTCTGCAGTTATTCGGGTTGGATGTGGGAGAGAAACGTCGCCTTCTCATTGGCTGCTGCCGGGATGCTGCTGCTGCTGCGGGCCGTCACCGTCGCAGACGCGACGCTGAAGCCATTGGCCGTCCACGCGCTCCAGCCTATCAGCGAGGGGTCGCTGTCCGAGGTGCTGAAGCAGCCGAGCTGATGTGTCAAAGCTGCTGCCGCTGAGGGGATTTAGTGAATCAGTGCGAGTGGGCCGAGCCCCTCTGACACCCAGGGGTTTGAAGCCGCCTGCAGGCACGCTGCATGTGTTGCTGCAGTGACGGCATGTCCATGTGCTGATGCTCCTCTCCGTGTTGGGTGCGTTGAGATTTTCTTTCTGTTCATCCTTGCTGTATATAAAATGATATAATAAATAGACCAAACGTTTACGGAGGACCGACATAGTAAAACTACATTAGACATCTGTCATTTCCAACAGACAGGGATGAGTAATACAGAGTGACGTGAAAAAACAAAAACAAATCTAAACACAAATTTTGTGTCCCTGAGCATCAATCAGTGAGACTGGGTTAACGTTAACATGAATATGACACATTATTTAACGGCTAATGAACAGTTAGTTAGGGTTTAACCAACCAGTGGTGATGTATCCTATTCAAACGTGTTAAAATGGGAATAAGTGACTGAGATTTATGACTTCAGAGCAAAACGAAACCACCAGCAACCCTTGAAGGGAACTGTACTCCCTTCTGCAGGTAATCAACATGGTGGGACTACCAGCATGGGAAACCAGCATTAAATGCTTCACAAGCAATACATATAATGAGGACAGATTCCTATGAATGAGTCTATCATGCCAACACGGTCTGAATTAAGACTTAACACTTCATCCTTATGCAAGGGAAAAGAACTGAGGGGGGAAAAACAGCTTGTGATCCACAACCAGTGCTGCATTTGAAGTGTAAACTGACAGCACTGCGACAGCTTAGTTTTTACACAATGGCCACTCGTCCTCCTCGTCCTCCTCGTCCTCCTCGTCCTCCTCCTCTGCTTCCTCCTCCACCTTCTGCACCTTCAAACATGGTTTCATCATTCAATCAGTAAAGAAATTCCAAATCAATACATGTGACAGGGACCTGATTGTTTTGGATTTGTATCTGATAAAATAACACTTCGTAATTTTCAACAGGGAGCCGCACGGTGGTGCAGTGGTCCTCACTGTGGCCTCACAGCAAGAAGGTTTGGAGCCTCAGCTGGACCACAGGATCTTTCTGTGTGAGTCTCCATGTTCTCCCTGTTCCTGCTGGGTTCTCTCTGGTACTCCAGCTTCCTCCACAGTCCAAAGACATCAAGAGGGACCAGGTTAATCCAGACTCTAAATTGACCGTAGGCGTGGCTGGGAGAGCCAATGGTTGTCTGTCTCTATGTGTTGGCCCTGCAATGGACAGGTGACCTGTCCAGGGGGAAGGCTGCTGGGATAGGCTCCACCCCCACCACCCTGAACAGGAGAAGAGGGGGAACATGGAGGGATGGAATTGTCAACAGTTTTTTCCACTGTGTTCACTGCAACTATATGCTAACTAGCAGTTAGCTGTGGCTGATCTGAGCTTTGAAATAATGATGAGCGTTTTCCGGAAAACTGTCGTGTGCCTTTGAATTCACAAGTGAAAATGGAGAGAGGCCAATATGTTCCACCGTTACGCGGACAGCACAAGGCTTGATCCAGAATTCTATTCATACTCCAAAGATGAAAAAACTTGATTATTACCTGATTGATTTTCAATAATATTATCTGTTCAGTTCTTCTAACTGAATTCAAGTAACAGCACAACAACTTTGACCTCTGAAGACCTACAGCATATCCACCTCCTCACGGACTAAACAAACATAAATCCATGTCTTATAATGTTGTATATTCACTATCATGTCTACCCTGCCTGGAATTAAAGAATTATTTTTTTCCTCAGACACTTTGTGTCTCCATGAAATAAATCGAATAGTCATATCACTCTGGGTTCAGCAAAGAGAGCACATATTCTTTATTTATTTGTTCACAACTGAGGCAAGAAGGGACCCAACTTTATTAGACAAGACTACAATCAACAAAAGGAGCAACAGAAACAGTTTTTTTTTAATCATTGGATTACTTTGGGAAATCCTCCAGCCACTCCAGCGTTTCAAGGCAAGCAGATCCCTTATAATCCAATCAAAGGACTTTTTAATGTCAAAAAAGCAAGAGCAGATTTGCCTTTGTCTGTTTTAATTCTCATGGTGGATTATGAATACAGAGTAAAGAGTGGTTTTGTTTTAAATCCATTCTGATCATGTGATATTGTACAGGTTTCAAATACTGCGTAAACCTCTTGTTTAATAGATGACATGTACTGGCAGTACTGAGAAGGCTGATGGTCCTATAAGCAAGACGTTCACCTCACTTGGTATAATTCCGCGTTATTTGCAAATGCTTTCCAATGAGGTCCTGGTTGTCCTTACTACTGCAGCATTTGTGTGCTCGCTAATGACGGCTCTGTAAATTAAAGGGTCATCTAAACCTGCTTTGTGAAAAGTACCATGATAATAATATATTACGACTTTAATTGTTTTACCAGGATGTTTGTGTGATTCCAGTTGCCTCTCCAGATAAAAAGCATTGTACAGCGAATCATCCAGCCGCTTTAAAAAGACATGAACACAAAAATACTCTGTGTTGCATCCTGATGTGGACAAAAGAATGGCACTACCGAAGCCCTTGAGATTGATTTATCTCAGTCACCTGATTGCTGGCTGATTTCCATTGGATCAAAAAAATAAAAAATAAAAGACCGTGCTAAGTGTGATAGACGCTTTCTTGGACCTGGAGCACGGGATCTTTCTGGGTGAGTCTCCATGTTCTCCCTGTTCCTGCTGGGTTCTCTCTGGTACTCCAGCTTCCTCCACAGTCCAAAGACATCAAGAGGGACCAGGTTAATCCAGACTCTAAATTGACCGTAGGCGTGGCTGGGAGAGCCAATGGTTGTCTGTCTCTATGTGTTGGCCCTGCCATGGACTGGTGACCTGTCCAGGGTGACCCCACCTCTCTCCTGAAGACTGCTGGGATAGGCTCCACCCCCCCCCCGCCCACGACCCTTAACAAAATAAGTGAAGTGGTAGAAAATGGATGGAAGGGTGATCATTTGTAAGATTATATTCTATTTCAAAATAAGTCAGAGTAAAATTTCCCCTGCAATATTTCATGTACCTTGGTGGATATTCCTGCATTTGTCCTGAAAAATGTCTTTTTCACACTTAATTGTTTGACTCCACCCTGAAAATAATTTCATATTAAAACTTTTGTTTTGCCAGAAGGGAGATACCTGGCCTTCCAGATGATTAACTGGACATGGATTTGGATTTATTAAGCCGGAACAATGATAGTATGGAATGAAAAAGGAGAAAACCTGAAGTAAAATGTTTCAAACCCTTTAGACAGCACTTGAATAGAGGCTTTTACTTGATATTCATTTTAGGAAATTCACTTTATAATGGTACCTTATATTCTAAACTAACGCTAAAGCAAAAGTCAAAGCCAATTGGTTTCATAAAAAGTTGTTCCACAAGTTGCTGAGCATTGGAGCACTTCTATTTCCCCTTTCTTTACTCGCTTTGGCTTCACCATGATTTGGGAGATGTAAATATAGGCGCTCATTGGATTTACAATAAATGGGGGAAACACTGAACCAATGCAGTGTTAGGGAATTTTCCATATCTGCATGTAGATCAAAATCAAAATCATGTCAAAATGGGCAGCGGTACTATATTAACTGGGTACTTTTGAAACTGGTTCTTGTAATATACTTGATTTTATCATACGATTCCATATTTTATTACATTGCAAATTTCAGCCTGCTTTTGGAAGTATAAAATGCTAATTATATGAGATTATTAATTCATGGTAACACAACTCATAATCTTTCCTTTTGTCAAAAAATGGTTTTCTTTGAAATCTGGCAGCCTCCTGTTTTAATTTCGAACTACATAACCCATAATGCAATCCGCGCCAGCTGGCATCAGCTTCCGGGTCACCGAGTTAAAAGCTGAACTGTTTTGTTTTTGCGGTTTTCTGTTACTGGAGCGTGTTTTGTGTTACAAGTTTCTGTGGTTTTGTGACATTTTATGAGCCTGTAACACACAAAAAGAAGCGAATGGACGCTTTACAGAGACACCGTTCGCTTTATAAAGGAAGGACCCCGCCATGGAAGGAGGCGTACCGCAAGGTAAAATGAAAAGATGGACATGTCAGCTAACGTTAGCTAGCATGGCGAGACGTTGCTAGTAACGAGCAGCCCGGTCTTAAATGCTGTTCTGTTGGGTTTGTCGTCGCTTGTCAACAGCGCTGTGTCGACAGGCTGAAAAGCAGCCGGTCGCGGCTGTTGGAGCGGTACCGTCAGGCTGGTGACAGCCCGCAGCGGTGCGGCTCCGGGGCCTCCATCATCGTCCAGGAGGTGATGGAGGAGGAGTGGACAGCCCTACAGTCAGAAGGCCAGAGACTGCCGTCCCTGTTGGGACCGGAGGACATGTCAGAGGTCGGCCTCTCTCCGTTGTCTCAGTCTCACCCTCCTGTAGTCTCTGCTGCTTTTCTTTCCCTCCAACTCTGTCTGTTTCTCCCTCCCAGAGGTCTGCCTGGCCTTTTAGCCCCGTTACATGATTAATTCTCCAGACGGCTGACAGTTTGTATTTCACCTTTCAAGGAAAACTTTATGATAATTAAAGTTCCAAAATGAATGTCTTCTTCCCTTTCACAGCTGTTCAGTGTCATGAAGGAGTACGATGAACTGGCAGTATTTGATGAAATCCAACAGGAGCTCATGTCTCAAGGTGAAGCAGCAAATAGTTCAGCATGGTTGAGATATATTTGATGTTTCAATCACTTTTCTAAAGAAGTTCTTTCTGCTTCAGAAATGTCTATTATTGAAGAGTATGAGCGAAACCTCCAGTTTGAGGAGCAGTATCTATCATCAGTTGTGGAAGGGATGGACGAGATGCCTATCATTTGCCCTGTTTGTCACATGTGAGTACAAACTTGCTGCGTGAGGAAGCCCTGTGGATTAAACGGGTTAAGAAAGAGGGCTCAAGCGATTGGGAGGCTGTGGGACACTGCCTGCTCCAGTTAGTGTGTTGTAAAGTGTGAAGTCAACTGCATTACTACTACTCTTAAGTACGAGTTGCACATAAACGTTCTTCTTTTGTCTGCCAGGAACAACTTGAACATCAACAGCCTTTTAATCTCCTGCACATGTGGACTGTACATCAACACACAGGTTTGTGCTCTGTTGCTGAAGCATGAGCAAACATTCAGACTGAGGTTTAGCAACCACGTTGAGGGTCTTGCATTCATTAGAAGGGGATCAGCGTCTCCTCTGTGCTGAGAACTAGGTGGCAGCTTTGGTGCTCAGAATTGTTCCACACGTTTTATCCATCCAAAAAAAATAAAAATATCCATTTACACATGTTTGTAACACTTTTGTTCGCTCTTCACAATTTAAATAGCTTAAAAATATTTAAAAAAAAACATTTTGGCAGTAATTTTTTCAAAATGACAATCTTTTGCTAGTTCAAGTGAAAACCAAAAAATATATTTTATAAAAAAGGGCATTTTATGCAACATTTAAGCAGGACTTAAATCTTTATAAAATGTTTCCCCAGCTACATGAAAGTTTAACCTTCATATAAATAGGGTCAGAGGTTAGTCAAACCATCCTTATCATCCCCCGAATAGAAGGGAAATGTTTTGAAGGCAGTGTTTCACTGACAGGATTTCTGTGTTTGTTCGTATCCACATTCACCCTGAGTTGATGAGCTGTAGTCATGTGGACAAAATTAATTTGAATGGCACAGAACTGTGTTTTGAAAAGGGCTTCTGTGTTATTGAACTCAATTGATGACTTTTCTCATGCTCCTCGTAATGTAGCGAGTCTGCTTAAAGAGAGGAAACTGAGTAAAGGAGATGGGGGTTTAAAGAAGGATTTTTTTCTAATGTGTGTGTGTGTGTGTGTGTGTGTGTGTGTGTGTGTGTTGTCTTTAGAAACGACACGTCACCCCAGATGTCCTGCGGCATCTTCTGGAGTCCAGAGTGTCTGAACACATGGAAGATTGTCTCCACAACCCTGTGTTCTCCGTCACGCCCAACACCGATATCTGTAACAACCTGCTGATAAGCTGCAAGGTACAGCACCGTCCCTTCCAGTCCCGCTGGTAAAGCTTAATCTGTTGGTGCTCCTGGAGACGTGAAAAGCAAACCTCTTTGTAGCAGTGCTGCAGATGGAGTGCGTCTTCCCCACTGACACCATTTTCATTCACGTCTTGAGACACATTCAATGATATCCCGCATCACATTCTTTTTTATCAATTAGTTGCCCGGACGCCTTATCTCAGTTACCCCCTGAGTCATGTGACCTGTTGGCACCACGATAAGAGCAGTGTGAATTCTCTAGAATGCTAAGGAAAAGAGCTCCAATGCTTCCTATGTTAGCTCGTTTGGCACAAGAGACACTGGGCCATCCTTTCTGAAAGGAATTGGAGCCTGCCATCCCATGATCCCTTGCAGCGACAACTTTGAAAGTGACGCACTGCTTGGCTGTTAACGAAAACAAACTATTGACAGATCAGTGTCACGACACGCAGATTCCCATATATGTTTGGCCCTCACTGCTTGTTTCAACTTGTCTTTAAATCTGGGTTTGGAATAGAATTTAAACCAAAACCAGAAGAGGAAATGTTTTTCACCTGTTGCTCTAAGCTAAAAGCCCAAAATTGAGTTTCCTCTTTATTCCTGCCGTTTTATGCGAACAGTATTTGCACCATGGATGTTACTGCACACATGGATACATTTATAAAGACTTTATCAGCTTCTCTAATCTCTGACTGAAGTCATCTCAGTAAAACATCAGAAGAACTAAATGATCTGTTTGTCATCACAGGCTTCTTGTTGTTTACTCTGCTTCCAGGTTTGTGACTACCTCTCCATCATCCTCTGATATTGCTGTCTCGAGTGACTGTCAACATTTGATTCAATTTTTTTTTTTTGGGATTCTCTCTATGTTGGAAGAAATAAAAAGTTATTTTTTTATATTTAATTTGTGTAGATGTATTTTGTAATGTTTGCTGCCCACACCTTAACGACAATCATATGAAGCAATGATGAATTTGTAACTGCATTAGTGTACCATGACAACGGGCTATTGTTATTCAAACAATAGGATTAAAGTCCACCTGTTTTAGTTTGTCACCACTGCCACCCTGATTTACGTGGAATTCAAACTCTTGGAAAATAAAAAACGAATTTTATATTTAACATGTAGATGCAGTTAATTGTTTGTGTTCACTCCTGACCCCAGCCTATAAATCGATGTTTCACAATGAGGAATAGATGTATTCGTGGGCATGTATAAAGACATACTTCAAGCGTTCCTGAAGAGATGCACGGCCTCGCCTGTTGGGGGCAGTATTGCTCCGACAACGTGAGCAACCTGACCGGAAAACAAGCTGGCAGAGAGGAGCGGAGAGAGGCAGGCAGAGGAAAGATGGCAGCCGCGGCAGTGGCTGAGTTTCAGAGAGCACAGTCTCTTCTTGGGACAGACCGGAATGCCTCCATCGATATCTTACACTCAATAGGTAAATATCATGGACGTTGAGCACACATTTATTTTCTGTCTGCTGTCAGTCACTGCAACGCTTCACCTCTCAAAGCAACGTGAAGCGGTTGTTGAGCTTTGTTGTTAGCCAGTTAGCATGTAAGCTAAGTCAGCTGGCCGTCTTGCACAGTGAGTCAGCAGCAGCGGGCTAGCCGGCTAGCAGCATACCGGCAAGCTAATAGATGAGCTAACGTTAGCTACCCCAGGTCATTCATTTGTTGGGAACTTGGTTGACTTGACAGCGGCTGGCTAGTTAACGTTAGCCGGCGGCCAGCGTTGTCAGCAGCTGTCTTGTCAAACGCCAGGCCGAAGAGGATATTGATGTGAATGAGTTGCCTGACTAACGCCGTGCTTTGTCACGGCGTCTAACTCGTGGTTTCACTTTATGCCGCTTATTAAAGTTAAGGATATGTTAATCGTTGAACTTGTGGTAGATGTATCACATTTTATTGTTTAGATGGATTATTTCTCAGTTTCGTTCTCTAGTTGGCGTATTGCCATCCAACGCAGCCTACCCAGGATATACCCTGATGCCAGTCAAGTCATCAGATGACATAATTGTAGTGTGTGTGTGTGTGTGTGTGTGTGTGTGTGTTTTGTAGTGAAGCGGGATATCCAGGACAGTGATGAGGAGGCGGTGCGTGTCAAAGAGCAGAGCATCCTGGAGCTTGGAGGGCTGCTGGCCAAGACCGGACAGGCTGCAGGTACTTGAACATGGTGTACATATCTAAAGCTGCGTTTTGTCTTGAACTCACTCAGGCTATCATGTTTCACAGTGTTTTAACAGGTATATGATATAATGTAGCTCAGTCAGTACAGTTTTTATTTGAGCCACATGGGTAAAACTTAAGAACTGACACACATTCGGCATGTCGTTACAGCCCTTAACAGATTTTATTAGTGAATTTCTTTAAGCTGCAATGGCCAACACTTCCACCTCCCAGTCAGTAGGTGTCACATTCACTGTTGCTGAACTGACGTATTCTGCTAGTTGCCTGGTAGACACAACTAACCACGTGTGGTCAGAGTTGGAATAGCTGTAACAAGACAGACAAGTCATGATGTCGATCTCATCGTGATACATTTTGTGATGATGTCACGCACGAACGATGTCATCATGAACCTTTCAGAGGCTGAAGTTGCTTCCTTGAGCAACTACTATTATTTTTAAGTAAATGTTAGCTCACCTGTCCAGCAGAAAAGTGGCCACCTCAGCATGGCTGTTCAGCTCAGACCAGCGTAGAGATGCTGAACCAGTATTGAGCCCCGTCTGGCTCTGTTGTTGGTCTGGCAGTATTTTAGATGCATAACAGAATGAAGCCTTATGTTTCTCAGTCATTTCTCTGATTAATCCAACACCAAAATTAAAAAAAAAAATTATTTCTCCACTGAGATATTTCTTGAGTTAAATTTTTCATTCATTCTTCACCTCTGAAAGTTTTGTGGGTGCGTCATTTTTTTCTAAATGTATTTGTTTACTCAAAAATTGTCAACTATTGCACCTCAAATTTTTTTTTGGTTTTTTTTAACGTTCATTTTTAATCATTAGCTGACTCAACACCAATCAGGCTGCTTGGGCAGGCAGCTTCGCAAGATGCAGCTCTCCTTATCTTTCACAGTTTGTATGCTGTTGATTTCCTCTGTTCTCTTTGTTTATGTACCTCAAACCTCAACTGCAATTAACTCAGTTTGTCAGAGAAATAAGTGCGATGAAAGAAGTTATGTCTCCTCACACAGTGAATTGTTTACAACTTAAATGTGGATTGACTGCAATAAACCAAATATGATTTGCAGGGTAACACTAAGTCGTAGAAATTTGGAAAATGCTTAATTTTTATCTTTCATGTTGGTAAGGTACTGTGCTTGAGTGCTGGTGTTCCATCTACACAATCACTCATGTGAACCTTAAATCATTGATTATTTGAGATTAGTTTGTTAGTTAGCATGAAGTAAATCTGTTAAAAGACAATAGAAACAGCAGTTGAAATAAACCAAGGAGCAGTACACATGGATGTCTATGGGTGTAGATGAATTCCTTCAACTTTAATTTTCACGGTTGAAAACATTTCCCCCTGAAATCAACTTCTTTGTCTGCAACGTGAAAAGGCTTTAGTTGAAATTCACTTGCGGGTCAAATGACCTGCTGTGGACTTGGGTGTTGATCTCCTCAGACTCTGATCGGCATTGATGTGAACGTGGAAATTTGCAGCCCGTCTTCAATCTGTGATTCACATATTGACAACCAGTCAGAGCTCCAGTATCAGCAGTGCACTTGGAAACAATGAAAGCTCGTTGCCTCCACCATCTCAGCCACAAATCAACAAGCCTGCTTTCAGCCAAGAGGGAGACACTAGTTTTTGGTGCTATTTTAATACTCTTCGCTTCGTTTTGGTGTGGTGTCTGCATTTGTAACATTGAACATGATGCACCAGGAAAAAACGGGCAACTCCTTGTCCAGTTGCCACAGGACCAGAGCCAGTTTGCTTTTCAAGGGGGGTTTACTTGGGTTTATATAAACCAGCTTGTAAACAAGTGTGTGCAGTAAACAAAAGGGTATAAATTTATGCTGTGTGCACCTTTTCATTAGCCCTCTTCTGCAGCGTTTGCGTTTTCTTTGTTAGATTGCACACCATATCCAAATTGTGCTTCAGCTTGCTTTTTTTTCTTTTTTTGTCTTCTAAATCTGGTCACAGATTGCCACCTTTACTGAATTAACACTGGAGCAAATGGTATGAGTGATGACACACAGACAGCAGTGTGAGTGAGAGGAGGTGGGACTATGTGGGCACAGCTGTGTGTCAACTCTCTGTCAAGAGTGCGAGGAAGCGGTGTCGGTATCAATGGTGCAGAAAATGAGTATTGAAAGAATTTCAAATATTCATTATACTGTTATAAATCAATTTTGACAACTCTAAAGCAGATATGAAATTTCTGACTGCCTGTATCTCACTTTTCACTCTCATGGAATGATGTACTTGTTTAAACCTGTGTAACATCACCATCCTCTCTACAGGCCTGGGCGCTGTAGAAAGTTTCACCCTGTTTACTATCTGCTCTCAATATTTCTGTGAGTTTCAAAGTAAAAAACACAAGTACAAATGAATCAAAGCAAGAAGACGACAACAATCCAATGCGTGTATTGTTGTCTTCTTGTAATCTTATAATGCGACATATTGCACGTTATTTACACCAAATGTTATTTTACTCTACAGGTGCCGTTTATTATGCAAATGATGTTAATATGTCTTCAGAAACTCCATGTACTGCTAACTGTTAAGTAACCCACTACATTTATTTTAGATAGGCAGTTGTGAATGAAAGGTGAGGGATTTCTGACACAGTCCTGCTGTTCACATGTCCTGAGCTGAACTCAGCATTCAAGGTTCTGGATGCTGATGAAAACTTTTAACTTTCCTCTGTGCGTCCAGACCACTGTCTGCTGTTTACGTTCTCTAGTCATGTGACGGATGGATTTCTGTTAAAACCCAGCATGCTTTTAACCAGCTGTGTTCATTTCCGTACACCTGCAGAGCTTGGCGGGCTGTTGAAGTATGTGCGGCCCTTCCTCAACTCCATCTCCAAGGCTAAGGCAGCCCGGCTGGTCCGCTCCCTGCTGGACCTGTTCCTGGACATGGAGGCTGCCACGGGCCAAGAGGTAGAACTCTGCCTTGAGTGCATAGAATGGGCCAAGGCTGAGAAGAGGACCTTCCTCAGACAGGCCCTCGAGGTGAGAGCAGACGTACCTGTGCTTTGAGTGTTAAATGTTATTGAGGGACAAGCTTCTTCTCTCTGCTTGTCGGGGCCCAAGAAAGCAGATCAGTCAAAGTGAAGAGAATTGTACCAGGATGGCTGAAGCTCTCTTGGTCACTTTCCAAACAAACAGTGATGGTGTTGCTTGTTTTGGCCCCTGTCCTGAAAACGGACAATTCGTTGGAATTCAGGATTGAGCTGCCATAACGGTGTAACCTTTGATGCATGAAGAGGCTGTTCCTTCACGTCAGTAACTACAGGTAAATAGATGTGGACAGTCTTATCTGTCCATTGTTCCGCTACTTGGGGAGCAGGGCCGTTTAATTTCTGCTCTGAACTGACAGACATCTGTATTGTGACAGACGAAGCAAAGGCATGAAGTCAAATATGAAGTATAAGCCGAGAGCAGAGGTTTTCAAAGTGGGAGGCAGGCCTCTCCAGGGGCCCTCTGGACAGTTTCAGCAGACACTCAGTGCATGAAGTTGAAAAGACTTCAGTTACCAAAGAGCTTCATGTTGAACAGCTTGGATGGCTATGATTTGGTTAAGAATGGAAATTAGAGATACAGTAGTTTTGGAGGAATTGTATTGTTTGTTGTTTTTTTTTTCAAATTTCCGAGAGTCAAACCAATAAATGAGTCAGGACAGAGAGTTTTCATGTACTTACTCTGAAATTAGGTGAAGCAGCAATATTGGGTTAGCTTGACTAAATAGTTTACCGTCTATGGGATCAAATAGCACAACAGTGATCCTATATTAGCCTCCAGAATCAAACTATAAATAATTTAAGGTTCCCCGTAACCAAGTTTGGCCTAAAGAGAGGGGCATCTCAGACTTTTTAAAAGCTCTAGCCTGTAGCATGACATGTAGCCCAAGAAGTGTGTGTATGGATGTGAGGGTGTGCTTTAGATGCTCCTTCATCAACCCTCAAGCATTGAAAACAAAATGTTCCAAAGGGTATCGAACTGGCAGCTGCTATGGAGAAATCACAAGGTGGTGAAGGAGTTGTTAGGCAGCAAAGCTCCCAGCAATACATCCCATTATGTTTACAGGAAGCACAGATGGACAGCGTGCCTTTCCTGGCTGATGCTTGTTTAAATGGTTCATCTCATTCAAAAGTAAAGTTTTGCCTAAAGGTGGTTGTTGTTCTGTGTCCTCAGGCTCGCCTTATTTCACTGTATTTCGACACAAAGTGCTACCAGGAAGCACTACAACTTGGTGAGTACTTTGCAGCTGTGTGTATTTGAGTTGTGTTTGATAGTTTCTAACCTGGGGACTGTCCAGGATAGTGTAGTACAGAGGCAGTTAAGTTGCAACGATGTTTTCAGGAGTCATAGTCATTTACTGCATGCCACCCTCCCTCTCCAGGCTCCCAGTTGCTGCAGGAGCTGAAGAAGATGGATGACAAGGCTCTGCTGGTGGAGGTTCAGCTGCTGGAGAGTAAGACATATCACGCGCTCAGCAACCTGCCCAAGGCCCGCGCTGCTCTAACATCTGCCAGGACAACCGCCAACGCCATCTACTGCCCACCCAAACTTCAAGCAGCTTTAGATATGCAGTCAGGTAACAGCAGGACAAACTTCTGCTGCTCAGCTGACAGTAACTCCTGATAAGTGTGGACCAGTGCAAGGAGAGCTTCTGCTGCGTCAGCGTCTTATCCAAACTTCTAGGATTAGCAAGTATCTGAAGTCGCCGAGGTTGCTCCCTGAAGAACATCGCAGGTAACCTGACGTTTCTGTGTGTTTCTAGGGATCATTCATGCAGCCGAGGAGAAAGACTGGAAGACGGCTTACTCCTACTTCTATGAGGCCTTTGAGGGATATGACTCCATCGACAGCCCCCGAGCCATCACAGCCCTCAAGTACATGCTGCTGTGCAAAATCATGCTCAACGCGTAAGTGATGTCCTTCTCAAGACACGTGACACTCGGGAAAGCAGCGCCTAGTGCCATGTGACTTTGTACACACCTGCACGTGTGCTGCGCTGCTCATTGAAAAAGTGATATTGCCTAGAGTAAAATATTGCAGTGTAATCAGCAAATGATATCATGGGTCTACAAGCTTGGTTACCAGGGAAAATGCACTCATTATTGATGATTTTGAAATGTGCATTCCTCAACTCAAACATTCAAAGTTAACTGGTAGGAAAAACCTCTGGCAATGCTGTTTCAAAACAACAATGTTTAATGTATTCAGTGTATAGCAGTAGCCAAAACTACTGTACCTCTCAAGAAACAAAGCATATCTGCAACCTTTATGCAGGTTAGGGTGAGGGTAACCCTTCTCAAAGAATTTATTTATTTGTATCATGGTGCAGAAAATAAATATTTGATCAATAATAAAAGGTTCACCTCAGTACTTTGTAATGTAACCCTGGTTGGCAGTGACAGGTCAGACGTGTCCTGTAGGTCTTCACCAGGTCTGCACACTGTGGCTACTAGTTTGGCCCATTCTTCCATGCAGATCTTCTCAAGAGCTGGGATGTTTCAGGGTTGTTGCTGGGCAACATGGACTTTAAACTCCCTCCACTGATTCTTTATTGGATTGAGGTCCAGAGACTGGCTGGGCCGCTCCAGAACCTTGAAATGTTTTTTGCGTAGCCACTGCTTCGTTGCCCGGGCGGTGTGTTTGGGGTCATTGTCAGGCTGGAAGATCCAGCCACGTTTCATCCTCAATGCTCTCACTGATGGAAGGAGACATTTGCCCAAAATCTCACGACACACGGACCCATTCATCCTCTCCTTAGTACGGATCAGCCGTCCTGGTCCCTTTGCAGAAAAGCAGTTCCAAAGCCTAATGTTTCCACCCCCATGCTTCACAGTGGGATGGCGTTCTTGAGATGCAACTCAGCCTTCTTCCCCCTCCAAACACGGCGAGTGGCGTTTAGACCACAAGAGTTCCATTTTGGTCTCATCTGACCACATGACATTCTCCCAATCCTCCTCTGGATCATCCAGATGGTCTCTGGCAAACTTTAGACGGGCCTGGACGTAAGCTGGTTTAAGCAGCGGGACCTTCGAGCACTGCAGGACTTTAATCCATGACAATGTAGTGTGTTACTACTTGTAACCTCAGTTACTGTGGTCCCAGTTTTTCTTTTTAACATTCTGTCTCTCACAGTTGAAGTACACCAATGATGAACATTATAGACCTCTCATCTTTTTAAGTGGGACAAGAATCGGTGGCTGCCAAATACTTTTTTCCCCACTGTACTTGGCAGCCAGTCACCATCTGTGACTTTTAGCCAGTGGTCATCAGCTACATGACCAGCTTCCTCATATCCCACTGGCCCCCTGCTGTATCCCTGACCAGGTTACTGAGGTTCTATCCAAACCTTCAACGTGACATCACACTGTAGTGGCCACATTTCAGTCCCGTCCAGTATCACCTCGAAGGAGTGACTAACCTCTGACCAAAAAAGAGCTTTCCTTGAAATTCTTTTCATTGTCTAACCAGACCATGTATGATAAGTCTGGATGAACGCTGATGTATCCTACAGCCGTGCTGTTGACTCAGAATGACTCTTTTGCTGCCTGTATGTGTTGATGAGTACCGTTTGGCTTTCAGGCCGGAGGATGTCCAGGCTCTCATCAGCGGCAAGCTAGCTCTGCGATATGCTGGCAGACAGGTACCTCTCTTCTTTCCTGAGAAGGAATCTGTTCTTTCTTTTATCTGAACTTAAGTGACCACTTGCCAAAGCTTCCCACAAATAGAGATTGAGTTGAGATTTTCAGTTGTGGCAGAACGTGATTGTTGTGGTCAGTTGTGATCGCGATTATGTCACGTGATTTCTCCTCGACTCGCGTTTGTTGTTTGTCAGACTCCTTGAAGCCAGTGTATCCAAACAGGTGATTCTGGTTTATTATTATTTATCGAGTCGACTTTGCCATTCCGTCACAAAAAAGGAACAGTATTTTCAAACTAAACAATACTCCGAAATATTTGGTCTTGATCATTTTATTTGTTTTTTAGTAAAATTGCAATCAGGAGTAAACTTTGATAAGTTAGATTCATCGGCAGTCCTAATTGAGTATGGGCTCCTTTTTTTGTCTTTTGAAACTTAAAGCAGTGAAAATGTAAGGAGTATTTTAACCGGGCTGTATTCTGACATTCCGACCAATAAAATGTACCGATGGACTGAGATGTACCTTTCTTTTTGTGTACATAGATTGCATGTGATGAAGACCATTCTCCAACTCTGTACATCATCTTTGGCCTGCGGTACATCTGCTGTACCCTTTGTCACTTTGTGCTCATCTTTGTCCACAGACAGACTCGCTGAAATGTGTGGCGCAAGCCAGCAAGAACCGGTCGCTTGCTGACTTTGAAAAGGTTTGTACTCAGACTTCAGTGCTGCATGTTTAACATGTAGCCAATATTTCTGGAATGCTTTGCTTGAACACCTCTCCCCTGATAAGTGATTGCTGGGCTTTTCCCTTCCAAAGGCACTAACAGAGTACAAAGCAGAGCTGAGGGATGACCCCATCATCAGCACTCACCTGACCAAGCTGTATGACAACCTGCTGGAGCAGAACCTCATCAGAGTCATCGAGCCTTTCTCCAGGGTCCAGGTAACCTCCGTCAGCATGCAGCTACAACAGTAATGTTGTGGATGAGTTTGAGTCCCTGTCTGAGCGGATGAACTCAAGTTGGGCTGCTTGACTCAGTGAAACTCAAGTAACTGAAGGCTCAGCATTGAGTGGGCTGAGAGATCCACTTCAGGATGGGACATTTTTCCTTCCCTTGCTACAGTTTGTTTTGTCAGTCGTCATCAAATAACAAGTAAAAAAATACTACTTCTACCACTACCACGACTGCTATTACTATTACTACTGCTGCTCAGTCTTATTAAAGTAAATTAGTCCGAGCAAAACCACGTGTCACGGGTGCAAAGCAATAAACATGTCATAAATGTCTTGATGTCTCTGATGAATGTGCGGCTCCGTTTAATCTTGCCACCCATTGGTGGTCACGGTGTGCCCTCTGTTGGTGTGTGGGTGGTATCTCATGTCATGAAAACAGCTCTCATCAGCAATTAAAATTACTGTTCGGTTCTATCTAATAGCCACGGGGGCGAGGACTCGGCACAAAGCTGCCGAAACCTGTCGCTGCTAAAAGTCTGCCAGCTTCGGCAGCTTTCATGCAAACTTCAGATATAAACTTTCTAGTTCAATGCAGTCATTTTAGGAAAAGACATGTGACGACCTCTAATTAAAGAGTGATGATAACCTCTAATTAAAAAAATAATTGGTTATGAATTGGCATGGAGAATATCTTCATTTAATAATGAACAGACATGGAAGAGTCTCATCATTGGGCGTCTCCTTTCTCCAACAGATAGCACACATTTCCTCCCTCATCAAGCTCTCGAAGGTAAGCTGCTGCTCTCATGGGTTGGGCAACATTTGCTCATTCTACTCACAGGAGTTGGCTCCTGAAATTCTACACTGAGGTGTATGGACCCACAATCGGACTGTTTGTCTTGCAGGGAGACGTGGAGAGGAAGCTTTCACAGATGATTCTGGATAAGAAGTTTCACGGTATGTGTCTGAGGTGCTTTTTAGTTCCCATCCACAGCATGTAACATAAGTGGTTCGTGCGCTCAACAAAAAGTTTGCTAGAAAGGGGACAGATTTTGTCATTTGTGAATGAGAATGTCTTCAATCCCACCTCTGTCTCTGCTCCCCTCCCCGTCCCACCTGACAGGTATTTTGGACCAAGGCGAGGGTGTGCTGATCGTCTTCGATGAGCCGGTCGTGGACAAAACATATGAGGCAGCCCTGGAGACCATTCAGAACATGAGCAAAGTGGTCGACTCGCTCTACAACAAAGCCAAGAAGCTAACATAAGGTCAGCCTCAGTGGAATGAAAGGTTTTCTACGCGGAAACCTGATCCCAGTGTGAGACTGAGGTGAATTTCTCTCACGGAGACTGGGTCGAACAGTCCCCCCTGGGTTTTGTCAGTGTCGTTCTTTTTCTAGTGCAGAAAAGAAACATTTGTGCTTCGCTCAAAAACTTTCCTTCAATTAAAAACAACAACAAACTGAATGTTGCACCAAACTACTGATACAAAAGTAGCATTTACCAAGTTCACAAAATGTACTTATTCCCTCAAATAAGGAAAGAATGAAGTAACATATCCATGAAAGAAAAGAAGCTGAACTTGTTAATAAAAGGCTGACATGAGTTGCTGGCTGAAACGAGGACGATAACAAGCTCTTAAGACTCTGATGCTCTGACTTGTGAATAAGGAGAGTGATTCTTCTGTCAGTCCTCCTCTGAGCTCCCTACGTCTGCCCCTGCAACGCGTAATGGAAGCACTCAAACCGTGACTGAGGCCACTTACGTAGCGCTACTACACGTTCCAAATAGAACAGGTCCAAACGCATTCTCTTTGATTTGATTTCAATAGAACCAGCTTTCCCTCACGAGCACTCGACGACAGTGGGGACAAAAAGCTGCCTCTCAACAGGGAGAAGTGTCTCAGCAGACTGGGTTCCGGGTGGGGGGCATCTGCCTTGACCGGTTGGAGAGAGAGAGAGTGCATGTTTCCACATTGACAGACTCAGACTGTGAGAGAGATTTTTCCAGTTACACTTCAAGGGGGCTCAATTTGACTGTTGCCTCATTGGGTTACATTGTAGCTGCTGTGGGGCTGCGAGCAGCTCTGCCCTTGGTCCACACTGGGAGCCATTCCAAAAACGTCCATTTCCTTAGTCTAAAAAATTTAAGAAATTAAGATTGAAAGTTGTTGGGGAAAAAAGTCTTTTTTGATGAGCTTAGTGCTGAAATAAATGCATGCACACAGTACTGCTGCTATAAATACTCACTCGGTAGAGGGAATCAATCCACATCTGAAAGTAGTCCCCAAGCATCACATTTACTTGAAGTTGAGTGACATTTACTAAAATTGTTGTGAGAAAATGTAAAACAAAAGTGCAATTGTGTTGTATTTAATATTTAAGATGCACATCTTCAGTCAGAGGGTGGTGCTGTGGCCCCCCCAGCAAGAAGGGTCTTTCTGGGTGAGTCTCCATGTTCTCCCTGTTCCTGCTGGGTTCTCTCTGGTACTCCAGCTTCCTCCACAGTCCAAAGACATCAAGAGGGACCAGGTTAATCCAGACTCTAAATTGACCGTAGGCGTGGCTGGGAGAGCCAATGGTTGTCTGTCTATATGTGTTGGCCCTGCCATGGACTGGTGACCTGTCCAGGGGGAAGGCTGCTGGGATAGGCTCCACCCTCCCATGACCCTTAACACGATAAGCGGTAGAAAATGGATGGATCTTCAGTCAGTCTTTATGTGCCTTGTTCCTCTGCTGACTGTTGGAGGATGTAGAGAGCAGCACCTGTCTGGTCCCGTTGTTGAAGCTCAGTGTGTGTCTGGATAGTTGCATTCATATTGTGCCTTTTGCGTTTGTCCTCAGAGAGAGTGAAACCACCGCTCCCCGTGTCTGGAGTGAGGTGGGCCAGTCAGACCTTGGTCGATCTCTCACTTCAACCTGGGAGGGAAGAGGGGAGGAGGACATTACCGATACTCAACAACCCAGCAAACAAATAAACCAGCCGACTGACTGAAGACGACCCAACAGGACCATGAAACTGAGGGCAGGGACACATCGCTCCTTCTCGTCCTCCCTCGGCCCTCTGCTCTCCCTACTTCTCGTCACCGTCTCTTCTTTCCAAACTGACTGAGGTTGATTTGATGCAGAGTGCTCCTCCCTATGGACACATCCAGGCACTGCGCCCCTCTTCTCTCACCAAGGGTTTTTACTCTATGTAAATTGGACGGGCCTCCCTTTCTCCTGTTTTTCCCCCCTCTGTTTCTCTCTGCGCTGGCCATCAGGGAATCTTGTAAAATACTAATTAAGAATACAAATACAGTACTTATACATACATGTATTATAAAGAAAAGAAAACAAAAAAAAACAAACATGCTTGGTCTGTTTTGAGTAATCAGAGGTAAAGATGGGTTGGTTGGGTTCTTCCTGTTCTGTTCAATTTGCCAACAGGCCCTGAAACCTGTGTAATGTATTTCTGCAGTTGTGAAGTCTGGATTCACAATTTGCTCCGTCACCTGGAGAATGGTCTTGAAAACCCAGGCTGTAGAAGCCCTGGCCTCTCCTTCCCAGACCACCCCACCCCACCCACCCCTCACTCACCTCTTTGACCCTGTCTCTCGGACACACAAGGCATTCTGGGATTTTTGGATCATACAGGGAATTTGCTCTTCTCTCCATGCGGGACCACGCCACAAGAAGAGGACATTCATAACACTGCTTTCATTCTGCCCCACCCTCTCTTTGTATATATCCTTACCAAGCGCCTCTCTTCATCCAAGGCCTGATGTATTGACACTGTTTCCTTTTCTTTTTTTTATAACGTGTAAGAAAAGAATAAAGTTGGCCACTGAGAGCACAGCGGACGCTCTCGTCTCTGAAATGTGACTGGTGGCTGTGCAGAAAAGAACGCGTTTGCTGGAGAAAATCAAACTGTACATTTCTGAAAACTTAATTTTGCAAGGACTGTGAGGGTTTATCATATATGACACACAAGGAAGACAAGTGCTAATAAAAAAATAAACCTGCGAGTTGTGTGACGTGGGGATTCTGTGTTTGCAATGAGCTGTTTCCATTTACGTCAAGCATGCAGAAGAGGCAGAGCAGTGGGGAGGGAACCCTCGGTGTGGTTCTGTCCAGCGGAGACAAACCCAGTGAGGTCAGAAGAGGAAATGGACGGACTTAAAGAGGCGAGGAGGAAGAAAACTATAGGGTTAAATATGCAACAGTTTTATAGCAAAATCACAATTTTACCACTTTTTTACTTGACCCCCCCCCCCCAGTTCCCAAACTGATTTTTCAATTCAGAGAATTTTGGTTTAAAGAGACACGCTGCACACGGCTTCGATTAAAATACTTGCTTTGAGGTTTTCACCAGAATATCCTAACCAAGCCTATCAGGGAGAACCGGAGCTTGGCTGAGCTCTGAGGACTTTAGCAGGAGTTTACGTGGAGTCAACAGACCTGGGGACAGCGTCAGTTATTGATCAGAAGTATCAGGGTCAGGCTCAGGAGAGAGGCCCCCCTTTGCTTGAGTGTTTGGTATTGATATTGCTCACATCAGGTATCCATAAAACACGTCAGTCCTGAAAGCATACTTACCTTAGGGTTTTTGTATCCTGAAAAGCAGCAACCACGACAGTGAGAAAAGTATCTGCATGTGCTGCACTACAGAGCTCTGGAATCAACCGCTCCATGAGAGGAGGGACAATCGGCGCTCGGACGTCGATCTACGTCCCTGCGGCAGCCCGCGGACCAGCGGTTTCTCCCAGTCCACCCGACAAGGAAGAACCATGATATGAGGAAAACGTCAAATCTCCAAAAACCCCTTAAGAAGATCTTGAAGTCCCACCAGGAAGAGTCGGTTTACTCCATGAACCCAGGTCAGAGTCGTTCCGCAGGCAGAGGGAGGCTCGTTCACTCTCAGTTCAAATCTCGAAAGTGTGACGCTCACAGTCTTCCGAACAAGGTTTCATTTATGGGGTTGATTCAAAAACTTGATGTGAGTTTCCTGAAATGGACTGAAAAGTTAGAATACACAGCCATGGGGGGCTGGGGGGTGGGGGGGGGGGGGCTGATGAAGGTGACGGTTGTCCTCACTGGAGTTCAATCTGTGACTCTTGATGGTGGGGGTACAGTATTTATCTGGGAGGTGTTTGAAATCTAAGAAACTATGAAGTAATAACGACAATAATCATTCTTATTATGATGATTATTGTCGTTGTAGGTAAGCACACACCCTGGGAGACTTTCCTCCTTCCGTCTCTCAACGGAAGTGTGTTCAGGCGTCTTAAGCCTCCACTGCAGTTTGGAGCCTGAGGTCACCAGGCCTGACAACATCTGTGCTCACCTTACGAGAGCGCGTCATCATGGTGGAATGTGTGGCAGTCACAGTGATGACGTCACTGAAAAACATGAAAACTCTAACTCTAAAGTGAACACACTGAGAGACCTCCACCCCGGCAGACCCGCACCCTCCTCGCTCTGGCTTGTCTGTTCCCTCTTACTTGGGTATTTCATTAGTCGACGTGTCGTTTTCAATCATTGCAGTGGAGGTGGAAGCTCACAATATTTGATGAGTCTGTCCGTCACTTCCGCTCTTGGTCTTCAAGCTGGTAAAAAGTGAAATCTGGTGGTGAAACCCCAACTTTTCAAAACACCCAAGCACATTATTCTTATTATAGGCGGTTCGTATTTTTGTAGTGTCACACACTGGGTCGAGGAATGCTCTGTACTGGAAACACACCGCAGGTCGCGTCACAGCCTTGAAGCCTGCAGGGCTCAAGTCAACCAACGCAGAGAAGAAGAGCAGCGGACTCCCGGGGAGCCCCGGTGGCCTGTGACGACTCCCATCGCGAGTCCGCAGCAGCTCACGCTCCTCCATCTGCATGCGAATGGCAGGCAGAGCCGTCAAGTAAACGCGTAAACATCTTATCACGACACCATGATGCGTGCTTGGCTGCTTCATCTTTATCTTTTCCGCTCAGAATCGTCTACGTTGTTAAGGCCTCAAATTATAACTGTTACTTAAAAGTTAGAGGACTTCAGCTTATTGCCAAGTGTTCCTGCGCCCTGGTGCCGGCGGCCTGTGAGGAGAGGTTTACTGGAGGTTTCTGTGGGGAGAAGAAGGGAGTCAGACAGGCGACAGTCGGTGCTGTCTTGGCCTCAGGGCAGAGGCAGGGAGAGAGCATGCGAGCCAATGAGAGGGAGACACCCACTCCCTCTGTCCTGCCCGGCTTGGCTGAGCTCGGCGCGCCCTGTAATTAAGAGTTCGAGTTGGGTTGGGCGCCGCCACGGTGGACAGCCTGGCTGCTGCGTCGAGGGAGCCTGGGGACGCCAGCGCTAGACTGTGTCTGAACACTCCGCTTTAGACTTGAGAGAAAGCACCAGACGCCTTATCATGAACGGGCAGACCTCACCTGTGTTCGAGGAGAAGAAACCCTCCCTCCGTGTGGCTGGGATCTCCATCTCCAAGGATTCCCCGACCCTGCCGGAGTCCTCAGTCACAGACATGGGCTTCTACAGCGGCCAGGCTGCGCTCCACGGATCTCAGGACTTCTACGCGGCTCAGCAGCCGTACTCGACTCAACACATGAACCCATACGCATACCACCACTACAACCTGAACGGGATGGTTCCAGGGAGCGCCTACCCCGTGAGCAAGGCAGAGTACACATACCCGCACGCAACGCACAGAGAGCACGGCGCATTCAGCAGGGAGATGCAGTCATCGCTGCAGGACGCGGGTGAGTGGCGACCTGCACCAGCACTGGGCGGGTGGTCAGGCTAAAACAGAGGATCACCCAGCTTTCTGAAACCTACCTTTTTTTTCTTGTCTTCTCTTTTCTTTTCTTTTCTTTTTTTGAAAATATTCACATTATTTCTTTCAACGATGGAAAAAAACTGACCACCTAAGGCAGATTTATGGCGCTCACGTCTAGCCATAGAAAGCCTATAATTGCCAAGGAACTTAGCTCACTCACACACGCACACACACATGCGCACACACGCGCGCGCGCACACACACACACACGCTCTGATGGTGTTAAACTTTGTCCACTTGAGGGTTTGACACCACTTCTCCATACAAATTCTGTCCCCTACATTTTGTTGATGCTGTTATCCTTGAATTTTAAATCCAAATGTTTCAAATATTATCAGTTCATAGTTCAGAGAGCAGCTGCAGGAGTCGCCTTCAGTGACATCTGAAACTTTCATTATTTGTTTAAAAATAGCAGCATGCAAAGTCAGCGATGTGTTACTTTTAAGGACAGGATGTCTTGCCTCCACTGATAAATATGTGGTAGACTGTGTTGTGTTGCAGTCGGGCACTCTCCTCCTGCAGACAGGTAACTGGAGAGGAGCTCGGATTAATTTGGTTTTTAGCAAAAAGTCACAAATAAACTCAGCTGGTTCACTGTTGCCAGTGCAGAAACAGTTCATGTCTGTGTTCATCAGCTTTGTGAAAAAGGTGATGTGACTAAAAGTTGTGGACAGAAATAACAGTGATGGATGGAGTCTGTGACTGACATGGAAAGAGGATAATTGCAGGTGAGGTGAAAAGTAAACCTGCAGAATGTCAAACATGCAGGAAAGACCATTCCGTCCTTCACTCTACTTCTCATGTCGTGAATTTCCCTTGAAATGATCTTTTATCTGATCTTCTTCCAGATTTGTTTTTGACAAGTATAAGGGGAGCTGCCTAGAGCTTTTTGGATGGAAGCCATGGCCGAGTTGCAGCCAGGGTCTCCTCAACTTCACTTGGATTAGGACTAAAAACTGACACTCAGACAGGTTTAAGTTTACACGGGTAAAGTGGATAGTTATTTTAAAGTCGTTAAAAAAACGAATTTTGTTTGAAAACCCAAACTTCTCCAGGAATATCACAAAAACTAATAATGCTTTCAAATCAGAGTCTTTGACATCCTGAACAACAAACATGATTTTAATTAAAACTAAGCTGCGCTCCAAAGCGTCGCCTTTCTGCTCTTTTTGAAAGGTGAAAAAAAAAGAAAAAAACAAACTCGAAAGACTGGTGGACTGTTTTTTGACATTCCAGATGGGAGTTGACTGCTGGAAATGGCTCCGGGGGACTTTGGCCCACAGCCACACACATCAGGTGTCACGACATGTCAGTCAGCCTTGGCCTTTGAATCATCTAACAACCACAGCGCCTTATCACGCAAGGCTTGTGGCTCCGCCCAGACAAATAATGAACAAATGTGTAAATGGCTCCGTTCATAAATCAATATCAATCACCAAAAATAGATCCTCTGATGACAGTCGACGAACTACAGAGGGTGTTTTTCCTCAGCCCTAAAAGATGCACACATTTAACAGACATTTAGAAATCCTTTATTTCTTTAGGTACAAATACACGTCTGAAGATGTGAAAAACCACTATATGTTCATTTTTACATGTGGACTTCCCTCAGGGCTACAAATTTGATACAAATGTTCGCCAATGATTTGATCTGATTTTCTTTTATCTTGTTTTTTTAGTTCCAGATAAACAACCCAAACAAAAAACTATTGTAGTACCGACTTACTTTTAGTGTGAGTGACGTAAAGGATCATGTAGATCTGAATCAGTAAATCGCATCTGGGTGAAGTTGATTGAATATACAAAAAAAGATAGAGTAGTAATAATCCTGAAGAGGGAGTAATGTATACAAGCGGGCCTCCAGGCTACATGAAAAGCACCTATAAATCTCTGTCTCCCTCCCCGGCTGTGGGAGACACTCCAACCAAAATTATAAGTTCCGAGTGCTGGCGGAATTTCTTTGAAATTTCAGGGTTGTAGTGGCTCTGGCTATTTTTGTGTTGCGTCTGTGCTGTGTTCCCTGTAGGGAACTAATTCAAGTTTGTTTCATTGTTTGAAGACGTGTGAGGGTGAAAAACATTTTATCAGGCCAGAGAAGACGTTTTTACTGTACGGTTTCACGAGGATTGCAGGAATCTGACCAGGTTTCAAACGTGCCAAGCGCCTGCCCATCAGGGAATATTGGATCATAGTATAATTACTGTCTGCTTTTCATCCTGTGCCGTATAAATAAGATTCACTTGACCTCTTCTAGTGAAAGAAGAACCAGACATGGAGGTTCGAATGGTCAACGGGAAGCCCAAGAAAGTGCGTAAGCCCCGGACCATTTACTCCAGCTACCAGCTGGCAGTCCTGCAGAGGAGATTCCAGTCGGCCCAGTACCTGGCCCTGCCGGAGCGGGCCGAGCTGGCCGCACAGCTGGGACTGACACAGACCCAGGTGAGTTCAGTCCAGCGAGCAGCTGAAGAAAAGAGGTGATGTGTGCTGAAGAAAAATCCTTCACTTCCAGCAACAACTGCGATCAATACAGTATAAATCTGGATGACTATGAAGATGAAGTACTGGAAGTGTCGGCCAAAAGGAGGTGAAATTCTGGTCTGAACAATGTAAGTCGGAGGTAAATAGTCGAATAAGAAAACATAGTCATCGCACGGAGATGCAATGAAATTTGTCCTCCTAATTCAACCGACCCTCTACGGAGCCGTGAGGCGACTCTGGCGCTGCCAAGTCAGGAGTTTTAACCCGGGATACGGGATGCACCGGAGCATCCGGTGGGGAGCTGGGGCCGACCGAGTGCTTCCTACGGCGCTAACCACCGCAGCGCCATGACATCAGTCATAAAAAATAAAATAAAGTTGTTTTATTGGACGGAATAGTTCTTTTGACAAAATTATAGCAAGATATATGCCATTTTTGATAAATAACAGTCTAGTGTATTAAAACACAAGATGATAAAAAAACATCAGCTTCATTTTAAACTGCTAATTCTTACTTCACGTCCTCAGGGCCTCCTTGTCAGACGATAATTTAAAAATATATGTTGTTATTATTAAATTATAACTTGGGTATACCTGAAGCCTTTTATCATGAGTGGAGGCTGACTGTTGGGGTTTGTGTTGTTTGTACTGGGTAGTCTCAGTGGTTGTGCAAACCATGCTAACAACAACAACACGCGAGCCGCTGCTGGCTCATCAACGTTTAGTCTCTTTGTTTCATTTGATCGTCATCAACACTGTTATTTTAACAGTGAGAGATGAAAGGCATTGAAACAGAGTCCTTCAAGGCAAATTTCACTTCCAAGCACTCATCTTGCAAGACGAACCGGAGAGAAAATAAAAAGTACATGAAAAGAACAATATGTCAAATCTCAATTTTTTTTCTAACAAGGTTCAAGTTTATTGAGGTGTGTAAAAAAAAACTATTTCACATTCCAAGTACTTACAAGTCGGTGTCTTGTGCACACTGATGTGTTTTTCCCTCTTGCTCCAAGACTTCTGTCTTGCTTCAGACTGCAGAAAGAGCCAGTTACATTTATTAAGCTAAACGCTAATGCTGACTGCAAAACCACCCAAAAACAAACAGCAACACTTGTTGAGGCGGATGAGTGCGCTGGGTGGCTGGGCTGGTCATGCTGCACACGCGCTGATGTCAGCGCCGGACTGGAGGTGTTACGGTTTGCTTGTAGCGTAAGTCAAAGGATTACTAAGAATATGGCTGGATAAAGAAAACATGGATGATGGTTGTTGTTAGTGGTCAGTCACCAGTAGGTGTTTGTTTCTCTCTGTGCACTGGAAGCACAAAAAAAACCCTTTGTGAGCTCAAATATGTCGATGTTGTTTCAGAATAAAGTGCAATATACATTGGTAGCTTGGGGTCGGGATGGGGTGGGGGTTTAGGTGGGGCAAGGTTTGGTTTGGGGGATGGGGGTTATGAGTCCTACAATGAACCTTGATTCTGTGTAAAGGGTCTCTGAATTGAACTGTAAATGATATCAAGTAAGGGATGTGATCTCAGGTGTTGAGGATGTGGAGGGTCTGACGGTGCTGATCAAGTTTTTGAGTGTGAAACGTAAAGCAGACGTGTGCAGGTAGACACGTCTGTTGCATGTGAGGAGGCAAAGGCAGTTAAAGAATGTGAACCATGTCGAGTTTAGGCAACAGAGCAGCTGCTGGCTGAAAATGAGAATCTCCTAAAGTTTCTTAGAGATGAAAACTACTATAAGAACTGTGATCCAAAGGTCCAAATATAAGCAGGAATTTTTAATATTACAAGCAATAATGTGTCTAAAATGATCCTGTTAACAGGATCATTGTATACTGTTCTTATTCCAGCCCATAGTTTTGATATAGGATTACAATATATCCTGATATAATCATATTGTTAGCTATGTAGGTTATGGTACATGTGTTAAGTAACAATGTAAAGCTGCCAGAGTTATATCAATGGAATGTGATGTGTATATTGTTTGACTTCTGGTACAACGCAGGTTTACTTTCAGCCTTATTTCTGTAAATCATTTAGAGTAATATGTTTTGTATCCTATCATATCGTATTGAATCGTAGCAAATCAAATCATATCATATCATGTTGTATCGTAGTGTTTTGTGTCGTTTCGTATCATATCATCCATCCATTGTCTTCCGCTTATTCCTGTTAAGCGTCATGGGGGGTGGAGCCTATCCCAGCGGCTTCAGACAAGAGGCAGGGTTCACCCTGGACAGGTCACCAGTTCATGGCAGGGCCAACATAGAGAGACGAACAACCATTCACACTCACAGTCAATTTAGAGTATCAATCAGCCTCGTCCCCAATTGCATGTCTTTAGACGGTGGGAAGAAGCCAGAGTACCAGAGAGAACCCACACAGGAACAGGGAGAACATGGAGACTCACACAAAAAGATCTCATGCCCGAGCTGGGACTTGAACCCGGAACCCTCTTGCTGTGAGGAGACAGCGTTGACCACTGCACCACCGTGCTGCCATGTCATATCGTATCGCATTGTATCGCATTGTATCGCATTGTATCGCATCGTATCGTATCGTATCGTATCGTGTCGTGTCGTATCGTATCGTATCGTATCGTGTCGTTTTGTGTCGTGTCGTATCATATCGCATCATATCATATCGTATCGTTTCGTTTCGTGTTGTATCGTATCGTATCGTTTCATATCATATCGTATTGTATCGTATTATATTGTACTGTAAGGTCCTTACCAAAACTGGTCCTACTGCATACAATGCAATACTGCACTAATCTCTGCCAAGATACCCTTCAACGTAATAAAAATGAAGAATAAAACATAATATTGTATTATACAACGTGGCAGGATGTTGATGATTGATGTTGGAATTATTGACAAGTATTGTGTTGTGCCTGCCTGGTTTACACAGTAATACTTGCACCTAATTATTTACTGCCATATGAAGTATGTTTGCTTGAGTGATAAGAGACACAACTCGTTGCACCGGTTGTGTTATCACAGCTGTAAATCATTGTTCAGTGGGTGATTGTGTTACACGCACAAGCTTTACACAAACAAAGGCATGAGCTCCGTATGGAACACGTGACATGTCATTGGCTTTGATGCCCTCATGGATAAAGACTTGTTTAACATTACAATAACTTGCATGATTTCATAATATCACTTTTGACAGAGATGGTGCTGCTGGCCACTAACGGTTGTTGAGTGGTCGAAGATGTAAAGCTGTAAGATGTTTTTTTTACATCATCAAGATCATATGTTACATATGTTTGCCTTGCTTATAAGCATAATGTGTATAATAAGCATAATATATATATATATATATATATGTATATATATATATATATATATGTAGTTTTGCTTTACATGTTAAACTTTTGCTTGAATTCAAAACAAGTTGGACAGCCAGATGTTTGTAGCGATGATAAAGAAAAACACAGAAACAGAGTAATGTTGGGATGGCAACACCCAGTAGACTCAGAGAAACATTATAGTGTTCATTGTGAGTTGTTTTTGGCCGGTGGTTTGAGTTGCTACATGTTCCATTTTGGTCATCTGGTGGCTAATATGGGTTTCGCTGTTTGGTAGAAAGAAACCAAGGCAAAAACAAAATCCAGCAGATTCCAATATTTTTCTGTAAATGTGTAACGTTGACCCCTGACGATGTGTCAGAGTCGCTCACAACATTGTTTTGGTCACGACTAACAGAGAAAACCAAATGACACCGTGAGCCAGGAGCTGAGCACCACAGTGTTGGCTTAAACATACTGGTACTGATATTTGGACTTGAGTACCACTTCCTGAACGATGTATTTGTGAGTTCTTGGGTAGTATTCTGCAAAAAAAAAAAGGCAGATAATGGAGGAAGACAGATATGCAGAAGGAGTGTGACAGAGATAAAGAGAGAGAGAGAAAGGAGGAGATAGACCCCCACTGGGCCATCAGTCACAACAACAGCTGGGTTTCCATCAGCCTGTTTTCATGCTTACTTTCAATTGACACATAAAAAACACCTGAATGGAATCACAGAAAATTTGAACAAAAAAATCCTTGAATAATGCAATTTTTTTTACACATGAGGAAGGTGGCGTATCAACAAAGGGTGCATGCAAATCAGTGCAGTGGGAACAGATTAAGTAAAATAAAAGATGGGAAATCACATGATTTACATGTCATCCTGGCAGTCGTCCTCTACGGCGGAGAAGTAACGACAGCGGCAGACTCAAGCACTTGTTGGTGCTTTGCGTGGTTGATTTTTGTGATCTGTCCTCCGTCCACTGTGCTCTTGGTTTCCCACATTTTCTTTTCTTTGTTTGTTTCGATGCGCCTTTCAATTTCCTCATCACGCCACTCACAGCGCCCTGGCTTCCTCTGCTGTGACACCTGACTTGACATCTGAGTGTGACATCACAGTCGGCCTCAACTGACACTTACAGAAGAGCATGAGGTCCAGAAAAAAATGAGAGGAGGTCGATTTTTTTCACCTGCACTTCGAGAAAAAGGTCGAAATGTCGAGAAAAAAACTCAAAATACAATGTCGAGAAAGAAGTCGACGTATATTCATATTGAATGAATGTCTTGAATTCTCTTCCAAGCGTGTGTGGTTTCTCCTTCGGAACAGTCGCAGTTTTCGGCACAGTCTCTTCAAAGTCCTGATACTGATAACTACAATCTGTAAAAGACAAAGTATTACTTTGTTACTAAAGTCTGAAGTATAGTTTCCCCAGTTCCTCTAACTGCCTGCGTGGCATTTTGTAGAAGCAGTCACATGCGCTGGTTGTTGTAGTCTCAAAAGGTCAACTTTATTCTTGACATTTTATTTCAACCTTTTTACTCGACATTTCAACTTTTTTCTCAAAGTGCACGATGAAAATAAATCGACCTCTTCTCATATTTTTTCTCTCATGGGCGCCCCGAATACTCTTCGTTCTTCCGTAAACACTATACTCCATTAATTAAAAAAAATAAAAAACCAAATCAAACCTGCAAGTCAGACAACTGCTTGTCACTGCATTTTCAGAATTACTCGGCTCTTTGAATGAGCAGGATAATTCCCAGATATTCTCCTGACGGTGTTAACCAAACGAGCAGGGAGAGAATATCGGACAGTGATGGGATCAGATGGGCGCAGAGAGAAAAAAAAAAACAACCTTCAAATGAACCACTGAACATTTGATTGGACGATTGTTTGACATTCCTCACTTCAACTTAAAGAGTAACTAATGCTGCTTTTGTGGGGCGTCGGAAAGCTTCTGAGGTTGGACGCCTGTCTCCCGAGGTTGTTGCCTCTCACCCAATGTCAGCTGGGATGCTATCTCTTGCTATCCCAGGACCTGAGTTCAATTTTCGTACCACCAGCATGGAAATGTGAGTGGTATGACAATAAAGATCCTTGAATCCTTGAATCCTTGAATCTTGAATCCTTGATAGGCTCCAATAATGCCCTGGGACTGGATCACAAGTGGACCATCAGCACTAAATACACGCGTCAACAAGCGCTTCCTCCACTCAGAGCACTTGCTGAGGTGGTTGGGGACCGTAAGTCTTTGGTAGTGGCGAAGGCTGATGTGTCCTGAAGCTGGAAAACATGTCCTCAGTTCATGATGTGGTGGTTGATCTGGTGACAGTATACATGTATATTAGTACTGAAACAGCTCGTTTGTTTTCTTAGCTCAACTGCGCTCAGAAAATCTGGTGCTTGAATACTGCACAATATGCAGTATAAATACCTTCACATGGGACGGCTGTTCTGTGCTTTCAGGGGTGGAAGGGCTTTTGTGGTCCTCCCAGGTCAAAAAAGAACATGTAAATTGCTTTGTGTACTTATTCCTTTAATCTTGATTTGTTTTGTTTTGTTTTAACCTTTAGGTCAAAATATGGTTCCAAAACCGTCGTTCAAAGTTCAAGAAGCTCTACAAGAATGGAGAGTTTCCACTCGGGGAAATTCCTTTGGAGCATAGCCCAGATGCCAGCGATTCTATGGCCTGTAACTCTCCTCCGTCTCCAGCTGTGTGGGAAAACAACAACAGTACCAGCACCAGCACCAGCACCAGCACCAGCACCAGCACCACCACTCCAAACAGCAGCAGTACAAACAGCAGCAAGAATAATGCAATGTTGGACCCTACCAGCAGGGGACAGGGTCCTTATCAGCCTCCCGTTCATTCCTCGCCAGCCTACATGGACGAGTACACGCACCACAACTGGTACCAGCAGCAGGGGGCGCATTTAGGTCTGCCACAGTCGGGTCACCACACTCCATCAACAGCGCCGGTGGCCACACAGAGCATGGGAGCGGTTTACTGACAGAACTGTTGAGCCCTGTGCTTCTACTCCAGGGGAACATTTGGATGAACACTTCTGTGCCCAGGCACACCTGACTGCTATCATCCAGCACGAGTCATGGCGAGAAATTTTAAAACAAGCTTTTCTACAGCAAATGTGGACTGAAAACAAGCGCTGGCCTCAGTTACCTGAGGTTCTCTCCAGCTCTGAAACCAAGAACATAGAGGTTCTAATGGAGAACAGGGGGACTGATGTGAGTTTTCAGCAGTATACTAACATTTTCATCTGAATAGACCGATAACTGACACCATTTTGACTAACATTTAAGATCTTAAACAAAAAACTTCCACGGATTTACACTTTCCTGCAGACTGATTTTAACACCCGTCCTAAATACTACTGGAAGTCTGTTCTGAACAACGCAGGTGCTGAAGGACATTCAGTGGCCGCTTTGCTCCTGCAGCTCCTTCTGGGGCTTTTTGTTTGGTTCCAGTGGCTCCAGGTGAAGTCTCGTCTCAAAGTAGAGCAACTGTACCTGCCAGCCTCGGCGAGCTATTGTGTACCTTTCGCTAGGCAGTGCAGTGGTTGTGTAGAAGATGGCCATAATCTCAAAATCTGATTTTTTTTCAGCCTCTTTTTGCCACCTTAAGATGTCCGACTCTCAAACGAACCATGAACAGGAAAAAGAACCAGGAGGTCACATTTTTAACACCAGAAATGTGTGTTTGAATCAATTGTCATCAGTGCAGTAATTGTCTGGTATGAGCAGCAGCTCAGAACTCAGTCTTAGGGAGCGTGGTGGAACGATAGCGCAAACATCTCAGAGATGATGCGAAGGTGTGAATTTGTGAAGGTGTGAATTTCAACGTTTCGCTGAAATGTCCATTCATTCAAATTGTGACCGCTGTAAACTAAGAACTCGTGCAAACTTGTCAAAAGCATCCAACTCTTCGTAATTATTATTTCACATTTATTTTCTGTTAGGGTTACTTCAGGAAATAAGTGTCAGACAAGTATTAGTGGACATGCCAGGTACAATAAAACAGCACAAGATAAAATAAGACAAGATTTAAAAAAGCATCAAACAACCCAAAAAAAAAACCCCAAACCCAGCATAATACAGAGGAGCATTGGGAGCAGGTGGGAGGAAACTAGGACTGTCACGTCATGGTTGTGTGCTTCCACGATGTGACCTTGACCTTTGACCCATTTTTCCAGTCGTTCTCTGAGTCTCAGTTGACATTTATGGCAAATCTGTGCAGAAATCTTCTCAAGGCATTCCAGAGATTTGGTGAATATGTGAGATTACGGTGACCTTTGTCCAGCAACATCTTTTGAATTCAGTCTCGGGGGACATTTGAGACAAATCTAAAAAAAAAAAAAAAAAAAAAGACAAAAAACTGTAGCAGAAGCTAAAGTATCCTGACATTTAGTCAAAACCTGAGGCCAGAAACTCACAATTCCCACACTGCAAAGAGGTCATGTGACCCTCCTTGTCTGGCGATTTTATTCCCCAGCTTTTTCTTACAGGTTGTCTGTTCCAAACATGGTGTCTCCACCCCCCCCCCCCCCCCCAAGGAATCATCACTACAACAACATCAGGGGTTACTTCCTCAGACTTATATTGAAATAGTCAACATAGTTGTAGTTTAATTCCTGCGCCTCCAACACTTAGAGACCCTGACCGCTTCACACCTGTACAGCACACGGACATGATTGGAGCCAGATGTGTTTTGGAGATGATGCTGAAACGTTTTGAAAAGTTCTGTAT
>NC_141337.1:22786717-23016717 GCF_037954235.1 Aulostomus chinensis
ATTTGGATAAATCCTTCTGAGTACGACACCCTGCTGAATCACAGAAAAAAAAACAACTGTAATTTTGAATACTGCACAATGAAAAGGTTAATATCATAGAATTATGTTATTGTTGCTTTGAAAACTGACACTGAAGGAAATGATAACTGAAAAACCTGCATAATAGTCAATGTTTTGCATTTACTCCACCCAAAAATATATATTCACATAAATAATAAAATATGGAAATGAGAATTAAAAGGTATACTTATGCATTAACAAAAACTAAAAATGATTGCGTATGAAAATCTGAAGGTGTTTTAACAGTCATTGCCACCATAATCTCCTTCATAAGAGTCAGAAATGACAAGCTTTTTAAAACTGTAGGAGGAAAAGGAAAGGGACACCTTGTTGTTCTGCAGTGTGTGACCCAAACCCCAGACCCAACAGAAGGTCTTCCATGATTGTTTAGGCTGTTACCTTCCTGTGATGAGCCGCCAGCCTGTCAGAGAAGAATGTGCCGGAACATGTTAAAAAAGCCAACTACTTGTGGTGACGTGTGACTGCTGGGAAAGCAGCTTTCACCAGAATCACTGTGGCTCCTGGCTATCACATGATGATTTTACCAAGAAACCATTTCACCCTCCAGCTAATTTGGTGATTCCCCATGTAAGCTGGTTGTGGTTTGTAATTGTCACTGCTATGACGTTTGTGAATCTTCAGTTTGCCCAAGCAGGTGAGAATTTTTAAAACAATTATGCCTCGGAAAGTCGGCTGGAGCGTTAAGCTTCCAAACAGTTGTAAGGGAGGCTGAGGGAGTAGAGGTGAAAGTACACAAGTTATCAGAGGGCGTCATGCAGAACGAACTCAGGGCATGGGATTTGGGTCCAGATGTTGTTAAGATATACAAAAAATTTGGGGGAAAATTCTACACTTTTTCCTGCTATGCAGCATCCAAAATGAAAAGATGATTCAGAACAGACTGTTTCCATGTGCTTGGCGTCCTCCCTCCATCCTCCAAGTTATGTAGAACAGCAGTATTGGGCTAACTTGGCTATTTAAGCTATGAGATCAAATTATGTTTTCTATATATATACCTGCACACGCACACACACCTCTATATAGCTATATTTACACACACACACACACATACACACACAAACACACACACAGCACAAATGTACTGTAACTTCTTGCAAGTGCAATGTCAGACCAATGTCCTGTCCAAAGTTCTAATCAAGTGATGAAAAAAGACATCTGGTGGGTCAAATCCTACCAGGCGACGGCGCTGGGAACTCTGGGAAGGTGGGGTTTAGAAGCTGAGTGGAGGTTACGCTTCTACCCTTCCATTCTTTGGTGTTCCGTGGGGCAGGCGAGGGTGAGATGACATCAGCTGTGAGCTGAGCTGAGGGGAAAGTTTTTAACTGTCAGGAAAGAGGAGCTGATTTGACCGTCCGGCCCTGCCACCAGCTCGCCAGTGTCCGAGTGACGCGTCTGTGGAGAGCTGGGGTTGAAGCGGACATTCTGTCCTTCTATTGTTTATGTTCTGGAAATGTGCAAAAGCCTTGATGTATATGTGAGGTACCCTGAAATCTTATGAATTGGTAGATTCCAATATTCTGAAAATCCTGTTCGAAGCTGATAAAAACTTTATGTGTTAATATCCAGAAAAGATTTGAAAAAAAGAAAAAGAGCCATTACAACCCAAAGGGGAAAAAACAACACCAACATTTAGGACTAAATTGATGAAACCTTGCATTGTATATAGTTTTGTAATATAATTCTCCTTTTAAATTGATTTCTTGGTGTGAAGGGGCAGGAAAAATAGGATTTGAGATTTTGTGTTTTTCTCTTATTTCTTTCTGCCTCCTTTCATTCAAGATTTGGGAACTCTTTGTGTTTATATCATTCTATTCTTTTTTATTTGTCAGTGAATGAAATAAACTATAAAACAGGATAAATAAAATATGTTTTAGATAGCAATTTGTGTGCAGGGACATGTTGGGAATGTGAAAATAAAGCCAACTAAGTCCTGTGCATGTCTGACACGATTCACATGAAAAAGGATCTTTTTTCATAACAGTATCAGTTATCAGGAATATGAATGCAAAGGTTCTTTGAGAGTTTCAAATTACACCTTAAATCCAAAGTTTCATCGATAGCTTAGACATGAAGTTATTAATAACCGATGCCGCATGATTCCCTCATTTCGGGAGTGAGAGTCTGTTTGAAAGATATTCCAGTGAATTGTTGCGTCATGACATGTAATTTTCCCCTGAAATACAATCAGCAGAACTATGAATGCGTCCCCTCTGTTTTCTCTCCTATTTATCATCAGATCATCTTCAGGGTTATGATTTCTCATAGGCACAGCAAAGCTTTCTGTCTCATTCATTTCCCTCCCTGGGTAAAATCCCTCCACCTCACAGTTGTGGTAAAACTCTACTCTCAAGCATGCAGTTTCACCTGGCAACACAACGCCTCACATGTCACGACTTTGACAGTAGGAAAGCCCGCCAGACCATCCAGCGCTGGCCATGTGTCATCCAGCCAGCCCGGGACCGCCACATCTGGCTTCTTGTCCTACCAGATCACCTGATCTCAGTCGCTGATTCGACAGCTGGCTTGCACAATCAAAGAATTTCTGCAGAATCAGAGAAACTGATCTGGGTTCTTCACTGGGGTCTCGCCATGACCTTCAGGTCACTGTTGTGACTGACCTTGAGGGCAAACGTTCACCTTGGCTGGGGCTTTGATGGAGTGCTCTCTTCACGGGTGGATCCTGGCTTCCTCTGACCCCGGCGGATGGCAGATAATTTGTCACGCAGGTCAGCGATTGGCTGGTGTCATTGCTGCTGAAGAGTTGGAAAGTCTGTCAGCTGTCCTCCGCAGCGATGAGAAAGAATAGTGATTATTTCATCCTAAGAAACCCCGTAGTTAAGTTACCCAATCACTGGATTTTAATCAGAATTAATTATAGTAAATCTATTTCATCAGGTTTGTATATAACCATTTGTGTATGATATACTCAAATACTCACAAAAAAAAGCAAATATCACAACATATCCGTTGAGCTGTTATAAGTAGGGCTTCTCTTGCACACACACACACACACACACACAAACACACACACACACACACACACACACACACACACACACAAACACACACTTAGCAGCATCTCAATTCAGTGTGTATGTGTTTGTGCACCACGGGGTCCAGTTGAACTGGTAAATATAAAGTAACTCCCTACTGTTTATGACTGTTTAATTAACATGTTTTCTCACTATCTCTCTCTCTCTCTCTCTCTCTCTCTCTCTCTCTCTCTCTCTCTCCCTCTCTGCTAGGGGCTACAACGCATTATCTGCTGAGTAGCAGGTCGGGAAATCTTCAGTTTTATAGTATTTTTTCATGCAAGCGCCTCAGTTTTGCTCCACTGCTTCCACAAAACAAACCAAAACAAAAAAGACCCCTGATACCATGAAGATGCAGCTATGGTAAAGCTATGTGTTGATATCAGAGCCACCGTCAACATTAGGGAGCATCCCATTGGTCACAATCAGGACACACGTCATTGATGTCAGTCAGGGTGTCAGGCCAGATGGACGTGCTCGTCTGGTTGAATCTGGCTGCACTGAGGATTACGTCTCACTGCGCCCTGAGGATTTATGGTCCACGGCATTCTAAGATCAGGCCTGCTGCAGCACAACGAGCGGCTACGAGGTAACGGGCCTAAAATCTGGCTGAATTTGTGTTGTCTGATCAGGCCTTGAGGAACTTCACCCTGTGCTGGCCTGCACTTTGTTATGGTCGCACAGTACCATTCCAGGGCAGCACGGTGGTGCAGGGTTAAGAAGGTTCTCTCTGGTACTCCAGCTTCCTCCACAGTCCAAAGACATCAAGAGGGACCAGGTTAATCCAGACTCTAAATTGACCGTAGGTGTGGCTGGGAGAGCCAATGGTTGTCTGTCTGGTGACCTGTCCAGGGTGAACCCCGCCTCTCGCCCGAAAGTCGCTGGGATAGGCTCCACCCCCCCTTAACAGGATAAGCGGAAGAAGATGGATGGATGGATGGATGGATGGATGGATGGATGGATGGACTACCATTCCATATGTTGTGTCCAGTTCAAGCTACGGATACAGTTTCACCTCATCACCACAAACCTCAGTGTCATCTTATGTTAAGAAAACATCTAATACACACTTAAAAAGAAGCTAGTGGGACCAATGCTGCTGGGTATTGTGGGTAATGTAGGAGTCAAAACACCTGATGTCAACAGGGAGAAAGAGAGAGAGAGAGAGAGAGAGAGAGAGAGAGAGAGAGAGAGAGAGAGGTGATGATGGTGATCAGCTGATGCTAGAAGCAGAGGAGTGAGAAAGCGCTGCGATGCTTGTTCATCACAAACCGACCCACCAAAGTTGCAGCCATAATAATGATAATAATAATGATGAATGAAGGTTTTATTTCGAGCATGTGAAAACAATACAATAAAAGCAAATAACAAAAAAACAATATTAACTTAACATGTGTGAAAGCTCATTTATACCCTCCCTCCACGACTCAGGAATTCATAATCATCAGATGCGGCTTTTACGTCTCACTCAGTGCTGGAATTTCTGATTCAACAAAGGACCTCATCAGCTGATGGGGCGGTCCCTCAATGTGGCCCTGGACACATGCGCGTTCACACCACTTCAAGAATGTGACCACAGCGACCAGACCTCAGGATGCGTTCAGGACACAGAACGTGTTCACACCTGGAGCAAAAGCTGACCACCTGTGATGGGATGGCAACAGCGGGTGGGCAGAGGGCCCACGCTGATTAGTATTCACACCGTCTGTGTTGCATGAACCCGAATATGTAAACAAAACAGGTCTTTCATAAAATCTGTTTGTGTCAACCACAGCATGAAAGCAGGACATTGTAGCAGTTTTAGGAGCTTAAAATTATTATCATTTAAAACAAGAGTGATGGGATTCAAGCACGTCTCCAGATGCGAGTCGGAGTGCTTCACGCAATTGAATCGACAAGCGTGTTTTAGGTAAAGACAATGGACGTTTAGGAGAGGTGCGAGGGATCAGCCAGCAGAGGCTCGCCTGTCCACACTGACTGCTGAGTTTAGGCCCAGCAAGGGAGGCTAAGTGATGCATGAGTTGTGTTGTTTTATTTGTTTTATCCTGGCTGTTCCCCCTTTGAAAAAAACGATTAAAGAGCATGTAAATAAAAAGTCTGTGAATCCTAATTGATTTGAAATCCCCAAAAATGAAGAATTGATAGAAATATAAAAGTCCCGTAAAGTAATTCATATTTCTAAGATTTTACACCTAAGTGCTTCCCAGATTCCCCGACCGTGTGAGTCATTTAAAGAAAGGAATGTCTTCACCAGAACTATGAAGAGGAAGTGAGGGGTTATGGGAAGTTCTGACAGGCGTAGAACTTGAGGTTTCCCATCAGTGTTTCCCTGTTAAGATGACAGTCACCGGGAGTGACTGAGCACTCACATCTCTCTCTGTGACAGGAGGAAACGTTGCACTTGTTAGAGCACGAATACACTCGGACAGCCCGACTCCTGCTTTATGTCATTGTGACCTTTTGTTCTCATGTTGAACTGCAACTGAAGGCAATTTAGGCAAAAAATATTTCTGTCTTTTCATTCCCATCTGATCAATCAAAACCAAATGGAAATTGGAAAACATGAACTCATTTTTATTTGATGTCATCTACTTTTCCTTTTTGAGTCCAACAACAGGAGAAAGTGGCAGAAGTGCTGTTATGTTGGTCGCGTCATATTCAAGAACGTCAGAAACTAAAGTCCAGGGCCAAAACCACGAGCAGCAGAAATGTTTTTATGTAGTGTCCACAAACCTTTTTTTTTTTCTTTTTTCAGTTAAGGGATTAGGTCTCAGTAATCCAATTTGATGTAATCCACTACTTCCCTCCATCACTGAAGAGCCCGAGGCTGAAAGGATATTCCCTTGACTGACAATTACAGATAATTACAGCAGTGGAGTGAAAGCTTTATTTAACAAGCTGTGTCCTAAATTACCTATAATTGACGTGGTCATTTCAGAAAAAAAATCATTGATGATGTTTGACAACTCTTTTTGCTTTTCCAGATGTCTGAGCGGCAAACAACATGATTTATGACTTCAGAGACGATCCCCCAAGGCCACTGAGCGGCACAGACGCACTGAGATGGACGTGTTGCGTTGCTTTTGCCTGAATTTGTCATTTGTCAGAGGCTAAATGTGCAACAACATATTATTTCAATTTCTGCATGGAAGATAAGCACACGGAATCAAATACGGGTGGGATTTATTTCAGAGGTCGATGCCTACCTTGACCCTTCGCCAGCACGAAATTGGCAAAACAAGGATGCTGAGAAACAAATTCCAGTCAACAGTCGTCAGTGTGTTTACATGTACATATACACTGTATACTGCGTAGTTATACATAAAAGTCTGAAAACTTCAGGAGTCTTGTAACAGGAACAGCATAAATGTGTTGGGCTGAGACATTTCACTGACAGAAACTCTATTGGTGAAAAAATCAAACCAAAATGAACATAAGTAGAGAAACAGAATTCGTTCATCCCTGTTTTGTTTTGTGTCCAAGTCCCAGTGTCCAAACCCATAAAATTAAAATTAAAATAAAAAAGAGTAGCAGTTCTTTTAATTTGGTCAACATAATCGATGATGTGGCTCTCAGATACGGTCGTGTGTTTCTATTTGTGGCTCAACTCTAAGAGAAAAGGGGGAAAAAAAAACCTGTCAGTGCCTATTTCCTTTACAAAGAACTTTATAAAGAACCCTTAAATTGTTCCTTTTCCCTGTTAGCGCTCCTGTTGGTGATGTCATCGATGATTTGATGGGGTTGCTACATACACCTCTGTGGGACGATCAACAACCCTGCTAGAATTAATAAAACGCTCAGAATACTTTGTCCTAATGTCCTTTCAACCCTAAAAGAAAGACGCTTTTCTCTTCCTCCTCCTCTTCATGACATTTGTGCTGGCCTCACTGGAACCCGCTGCCAGGACGGAACACCAGGATTGGAGCGGAATCTTTATCGAACATTCCCTGTCAGGCAAAGTAACTCTGAAGGCAAAAGTAACCAAACTGTCAGTCAAATAAATCCACGCGACTTCTCAGAGTTTATTAACTGGAGGAGTGAGAGTTTTGGTCACATCACTTCTGCGAGTGATTTAAGACCCACCCTGAGTGGTCCAGGATCGCATCCTGGACCACATTAGCAGTGGGAACCCAAGTGTGTCCACGCGGAAGGGGCTACCTGACAAACTGATGTCTTCTTTTTAGATAAAACTATTCTGATTTGTGCATGTTTATTATAGATAATTATGATATTCTGGCTGTCTCAAACATCTTGGGTGACTGATTTGTCAGGAACAAGCCAGGACCTCCAGGACCAGGTCTGCACTGCTTTGACTCTTCTCTTCTCTCAAAAGATTTTAAGTTCCGAACAACAGGAACGGGAAACTCGCTGTAGCGTAGTTTGCTCGGCAGCCGTTCTCTTTGTCTTTGTAAAATAATTAACCAGCCAGATCAGTCGAACCCAGACGGTGACTAAAAATGTCAGTGTCCTAAGGGAGTGCATGTGTTGGTGGACACTTGAACAAAGTACCAGTGTGTCACTTTGCTAACAGAAATATAATAATAGTATGACCTATATAGTGAGGAAGCGAGATCCAATCACAAGTGGTCAGCTGACACTGGTTCAGGACGTGTCGGGACTGATCGGGCCAGTGTTGAGTTCTCTGTGCAACACTGAAACCATCCATCCATCCATTGTCTTCCGCTTATTCCTGTTAAGGGTCGTGGAGGCTGGAGCCTATCCCAGCATCTACGGGCGAGAGGCGGGGTTCACCCTGGACAGGTCACCAGTCCATGGCAGGGCCAACACATAGAGACAGACAACCATTGGCTCTCCCAGTCACACCTACAGTCAATTTAGAGTCTGGATTAACCTGGTCCCTCTTGATGTCTTTGGACTGTGGAGGAAGCTGGAGTACCAGAGAGAACCCAGCAGGAACAGGGAGAACATGGAGACTCACCCAGAAAGACCCTGTGTCCGAGCCAGGACTCAAACCCTGAACCTTCTTGCTGTGAAGCCACAGTGCTGACCACTGCACCACCGTGCAGCCTTCCACTGAAACCATAAAACAATTTTTTGTGACAACATCAGCTACAATTCGAAGTTTGAGTGGGTTTATTATACTATTTAAAAGAGCCTTGATCATGAAAAATGAAGTAAATGCAGAAGTGCCTTAAATCTCGCGTCTACTGATGTTGAAAATGATTGTTCTAATTAAATGATGTTATGGTCTCAGTCAGTAGAGTCTTCGATGGTCCAGGTCAGTTGCAAATGGAAGATTTATTCCCTTCGTTTTTCAAGTCCTGTACCTCCTAAACCATTCGGCCTCTAGCTGTGCACCCCCTCTACCTACACTTGACAGCGCGAGCCCCAGTGGTGGCTCGGGCCAGCAGCCCTGCGATTAATGTAAGCTCTGTAAGACACACACTTTACTGTATTTCTGTCTATTTACACCTGATTTAACCTTTTTGTTTAAGTATAAAGAAACTGACCAGGGGCATCGTCAGCTTTTAGCTCTGTCCCCTGCTTTTAATTGCTGCCAGTTATTTTATTTTTGCCTCCAGAGTGTCTCACACTCCAATCACTGGTTTCCAGAAGACAGCTCCAGTCAACTTGATAGTTTAAATCCGTATTTTGTTCTAAAGGAGTTGTGTCCACTTGTCTGTCACATCATCTGAGTCCTTGGCATTGAGTCCTGCTGGTGTCCGGGGTACCAGTGGCCAAAATTGTTCACATATCCAGCAGAGTGCACCGGTGCGCCTTTCGCAGCCATGCTGATGTCCCACAGTGAGCACGGAGATGAGGAGGACGGCAGCGGAGGGGCCAGGTGGTCTCCCTCAGGTCCACAGGGCCCGTTCTTCATGATCTTCTTGTACTTGGACCGTTTGTTTTGGAACCAGATTTTCACCTGAATGTCCAGGAATAACAAAGAGATGACACAAAAGTTAACAGCCTTCCTCCAAACTCGGCAAAAACTTTTGGGGTCTTCCTAAGAATTTGTTCAAATTTTATCAACCACATTTCAGGTTTCACCATTTCCTTGATTGCTGCACAATTAATTGAAATTAATTCGACCTGACCTGTTGCCATTTTCACGTTGCATCTATAGACATGTATTGCCTACACAAACATCTTTACTTGATAAAAATCCCCACGAAAAGTTACGCCATGATTATTTTAATGGGATTTTCATTGAAAATGATCATAACAATACAAAAACCTTTCCTGTGTTAGCATTCCCCCCAAGATCGCAAAAACTAGCTCGAATATTTTGGAGTAGGAAATCCTTCTTTATCAACCAATACCAATAGTATTTCTGCATCTATCAAGTTAAGTACTTTTCCACAAGTTAAAGGACCACAGCGCGCGTTATGCAGGATGACCAACTTCAGTGTCGTATTTATCATTTATTATTGTTACGTCATCACACGTGAGCACATTGTCATTCATGTCCCATGGCACTGTTAGTCATGTCTACAAAATATGCACCTAACCCTAACCCTTACATCTCTCAAAGGCAATCTGATTCATGGTGTGAGCTCTAATTGTAAGATTGTGTACTGAGAGACAAACACACACACGGCATCGAGTGAATAAAGACACAAGAGAGAGAATCCAACTGGAATATCAGAAAACTCTGACCTGAGCAGCACCACAGCCCTTTTTTCTGTGGTGAGAGACTCGTGTTGGTGACACACTTGGAATGTCATCTGCTTTCAGTATGCTTGCAAATTGAGCATCCAATTACATGAATATGCCTCTCAGGCAACCTTTACAGGAATGAATAAATCATAAATAATTATGTTGAGTTTAGGAAGGACACTTGTGTGTGAAACAGGTTTTAACAGCCCTGTAAAGGAAAATGAACACCCAAAGGGCTGATGCTGCTCTCGGTAAAAGATCTGGCCAGCAACACAGGAGAGAAAGATAAAAGACAGGCTTAAGGAAGAGAAAACACTCCTGGCATGGAAATGGAAATTGTTTTCCCCTCCTCACCAACATTCCTGGGACTGATTACTCTGGGATTTAAAAGACTATTTATGAAGATGGTTTGAAGTGGTTCATGAAGGATACTCCTCTCTTATAAAACAGCTCATTTCAGCCTGGTCTAATAGGCTCTAAATATGTGGAAAAAATGATTCCTTTGTTTAATAACCCATGAAACGTTCAGCTTTCACATCCAGTCTACAGGTTATAGTGATGCCTAACATACTGTATCCAATGGCAAGGACTTGCTTTTAGCTGTCGTTAATTCAGGTGGTTCTTTCTCTCTTGCAAAACACCTTGAATTCAGCAACCACTCGTCAGGTACTTGTTGCAGGAAGCTACAGAGGACCAAAGACTACTCAACATGCATTTAGACTTCAGCTCAAAGCCACACAACAGTTTCAGTTCTACCACACCTCCCTGCCAGCGTTGGTTAGCATTGTCATGATCTCTCATCTCAAACTCTGTAGGCGCCAGAGTGTTTATGTGGGCACCCAGTGATTGGCTCACGTGGCATTGGCAAGCAGTAGTAAGGACGGGGAGAGTTTTAATGAACACACGGGTGAGGTAGGGGCCCGCTGCCACCACAGATGTGTCCGTCAATGGCCTCTGTTGATCGCATGGTAAGTTGGTGTTGATGACCTCAGAAAGCTGTGTACGCATTGTTGTATAACCCTTTCATTATTTTCTTGTCTCCACAAGTGTTTCTTGTCATAAATCTTCAAAACGCAACAGCCGGAGCAGTGCCTCATCGGTGGCCAGCATGTTATGCAACTTCCCTACTTAGCCTCTCAGTGACTAAATCTAGTTTGCTGACAGTGCCTGCATTACATCTTTAATTTGCTCGATGGCATAAGATATGTCAGTTTACACCACCTGCTCACGAGTGGCTGAAACAGAATCTTCAAACTGCTGTTGACGTGAAGCGCTGAAAACTGCGGAAGCACGAAACTCGATGTGGTGACCCTGAAGTCATGCATCGTGTCGATTCTTTATAGTATAACTACTACTTTTTTTACCACCAGTGAACTTTTAGCTGGTCTACAAAAATATGTTATGCCTGCAGCACTAGACGTATGAGCTGCGCGGCAGGATTTCACCTGGTTATAGCTGGTCAGCAAGAGGTGTGCATGAACGAGAGACGTGTATAAAAGGACCATAAAATACCTCCATACTGTGCGTTTAAAGTAATCCAAGTGTCCTGAAGCTTCGACAGGTGTTTTGGAACATGCAGCTGACGCCATGTTTGTAGCATCACTCTCCACTGTATCCTGGAGCAGCCAGCCATGACGCCATGTTTGTAGCATGACTCTCCACTGTATCCTGGAGCAGCCAGCCATGACGCCATGTTTGTAGCATCACTGTTCACTGCAGCCGGGAGTTGCCAGACATGACGCCATGTTTTTCGTGAAGATAAAACATGGCTGCAGTGACATATTTCAAAACAACTCGGTAAGTTGGGGCTTCAGGACACGTAGATTACTTTGGATGAGCCTTATGGAGACATTTTATGGTTTTAGAATCCTTCTTTTACATTTGAAGACTGGTCTCCATTCATTTCAGTTGTTTGGAAGAATAGTGCAACACCTTTTCCTGTGACACTCTGGCAGTGTGTTGAAAAAAAAAATTCTCCTGACCTTCCATCAGCGTGAGGGCAAGTAATGACGGAATTTTCATTTTTGGTGAACTATCCCTTGAAGTACCAAAGACATGATTTAATCTTTATTATTATGTCAATCACTGCCTGTAAGTGGTTGGAATGTATGGTGTAGGGTGTAGTAACACTTTTATATTGACTCTAAATATCTTAAAACTCAATAATTTAGCTGTTATTGCAGTTGTCACGGTAATCCCTCTTTTTATAGTAATCTATTCACTCATAATAAAAATTACTGCTGCTAAGCTGCATTGCCTGCAGTGAAATAATTACCTGGAGTGGTACACCACAGTGTTAGCCTGCAGATGAAGAGCTACAGCGAATATGTGGAGCACATTGTAACTTTTGAGCCCAGCAGTCAATCAACAGCACATTAAGTTAATGCAGCCTCAGTGAGAGAATTTCTGCTGTAATTATTGGTTTCATATTCCAGCAGCAACATGGACCTGACAGCTTCCCAGTGAGAGTGGCTAATGACACCGACATTAGGGGAGGAGGGTGTTTGAGAGGCAGGCCAGGTGCCACAGTGTGTGTGTGTGTGTGTGTGTGTGTGTGTGTGTGTGTGTGTGAGAGAGAGAGAGAGAGAGAGAGAGAGAGAGAGAGAGAGAGTCAATAAAACAAACTTTGCAGTATATTCTTGAATGCATGGATGAAAAAGTTAACTCTTGTGTTGGGAAGGTTATTCAGAAATAAGAGGCGTTGAACCACTCAGTGGTTTTGTATTGCAGTGTGTGTGTGTGTGTGTGTGTGTGTGTGTGTGTGTGTGTGTGTGTGTGTGTGTGTGTGTGTGTGTGTGTGTGTGAGAGAGAGAGAGAGAGAGAGAGAGAGAGAGAGAGAGAGAGAGAGAGAGAGAGATGAACAAAGATAGAGCGCGAGAAAGAGTTCCAAGAAAAAGTGGTGTGCTACGTGCCATTTCTCAGCTGTGCCTGGGAACAGAGGAGATTTAGAGGGAAAGCGGTCAGTCATTGGCTGCCAGCCTAATGGCATGAAGGCAGGATAGAGATGTGGTGTATGATCTCTATCTTAAATTGCATGTGTTTACCAGTATGTTTCCATCTGTGTATGTGTATGAAAATGCACCAAGGACCTACATATGTTAAAAGCATCTCAGGCTTAAGTGCAGTATTGCATGTGAGGAATGTGTACACTGCATGTACTTGCACCTACTAATTTCTAAGACAAATGGTAGTCTCCATCTATCTGTTGTCTGCTGATTGAAAACAAATCCTCAGAAATCAATTCATCACTTATGTGTGTATATATACATATATATATACATATATATGTATATATATATGTATATACACACACACAAATATATTTATATATATATATAAATATATTTGTGTGTGTGTAAAATGTCTACATCCATTACAATAATCTCCGAAAGACCTTAGCATGTGTTCAATGACCAGCTAAACTAGCTGAACAAATGAAAACCACTGTTAGCATTGTTAAAGTGTAAATGATAAAACGGCGCTAACGCTATGCTGAGAACAAACAACGCCACAGAAGCATGACCTTGACTGGATGCTTCCTCTGCTTTGAATGACGTCCAAGATTATAAAACTTTATGAAACAGAAAATGCTGCGTAATTCACGGGTGTGGTATTTAATGACGTATTTTATTCCATAGAATAAAACATCAGAACATCTTCAGCTAACCTCAGACCTTATTTTAGCCATTTTACAGAAAACCCATTCAAAGAATTCCAACGATTTTAAGACCAGGGAGCGAGATGTTTATCCCCATGTTTTTGGACTCATTTTTGTGCCGTGCTTTAAAAACAAAAATATGAATTATAATTGCTCTTTTCACACAATAGGGTGCGTGCAATTAAAGGATTATTTTTATAACTTCAGCTTCCAGATCTGAACTCAGCTTTTTTTTCCTAACTTTAAGCATTGAACTCGCATCTGCAAACCCCACTTTCTTCTGCCTCTTCTAAGCCAGTCGCTCAGTTTGTCTACTGGCAGGACAACTGAAAAGGTTGCGCACATCTTAAGATTGGGTTGAACGATAGAACCTGGGTTGAGGAGCAATGGACTCCTTTTTGGAATTGATCCAAAGCTGCATGTGATGATACAATGTTGCTTCTGTTCTTCCAGTGCCCTCTGATATATGTGATTGATTTGCAATGTCAGCACAACCCCACACAGTGCAGTACGAGTGCAGGCAGATGCTGCACGAGAGGAACTGGGACCACGCTTCTAAGCTTCAATTACAAAGTCTCTGCTATGATCAATTAAAAAGAGAACTGGAACATCAACATGTAGTTCCAAAATCAACGGCAGGGACAGAACAACTTCCTTCTTCCACATGAAAAGCAGCAGAACTTCTAGCCATTAGGCTGATGGTTGCAGTTACTGTGGAGTTTTGGATGCTCGTGAGGTTCCTCTGGTGTTCTTCATTTGTGCTTCTCTGGTTCCTGTTTTATTTTGAAATGTTCTTCCCCTGTATGTCCTCTTACATTACTCTCTGTCGTCCTTATGTGCATGGCTCACCTAAATCTTTGTCTGCCCAGCCTGGCTTGCTATCGTCCGATCAGCTCCTTCGCTGCCCTCCTGGTCTCCCACCTGCCTGTATTTTAGTTTGGTTCTCTCTCATTGTTGGCTCACCTGTTAGCTTTAGTTTACTCCCTGAACCAGTCGATAGAATAATCAGCCACTCATTTGTGTTTACAGTAATCATAATATTCAATCGAGAAACAACCGAGGCATTGATGAATTGTAACTATTTGAAATGTGAACCCCTGTCGTCTGTTAATGGAGCGTGCGGTTGTGAACAGGAATCGAACCGTTGACTCCTAGAGACAGAGGATCTTATTTCCCCCTGAACAAACGCACAGAGGGTTTGACGTTGCCGTGGAGGCAGTTGCAACCTCGTCCACACGCCACGCGTGTCTTCATCTAGATGAATACACGTTGGATGATTTGGAATAATTAGGTTCGCCCTCAGTTGATGTTGCTACCTTGAAGCATGTTGAAACTGGAGCGTTTGTGTCTCTTTTTTGCCAAATTTATATCCATTCACCATAAAGCAAGGCACAAAAAAAGCCCTAAATAATTCAAGGACGGATACACACACACACACACACACACACACACACACACACACACACACACACACCCCCCGAAGACACATTTTAATACGGATGTGTCTCAGCGACAGTGAGACATCCTGTTAATGCTTCTAGGATCAGTTCACGACCAGCCAACGCCCAGCCCTCACTTCAAAAGCACCTCAAAGAAAAGCTGTTGTTTTTTTCTTCTTCTTCTTCTTCTTCTTCTTCTTCAGGAACCGTGCGAGTGTGTGTGCAGACCACATTCAAAACCACTTTCTGCGATAAAAAAGACCAGAGCAAACAAACTGATCATCTCTTGCTCCCAGTGTAAACTTAACTGCTGTGGTTAATTCACAAGGATTAGGACCGAAGGCTGACATCTAATGACTTCTCTTTGGGCTACTCAGCGCACACACAAGCGTTCCTCATATGTCAGTGGAGTATATCCCAAATAATCCTACCTAAACATCCCCCGGGAGCCAACCTGCTAAATACGAAAGCCAGTATTTGTCTCTTTGCAGCATGTAGAATGGCCTGATGCTAACGCTGGTTTGCTATCTCCCTCCTGCTGTTGCTTCATGAAGGAAAACAACACTTAGATGCTCAGTCAAGACGATTACACATCAATAGAAATAATAATTCAAAAAACTATTTTAAATACTCTTACTGTCAGATTTTGGGTCAAATTTACAATAAGACCTGAATCTGATTTCCTACAAACTAAATGACATGGGAACGCATATTTTCTACAAGAATATCAGTTTGAATGGGCTGTGACGGCCAATGGAACGGTGAATCTGTCAGCTGGACAGCTGGACAGCTGAGCACGTCGGCACCAAAGCATAAAAGAAGTTTGCCAGGAGGCCTGAAAACTGTCTCCCGGGTCTTAGCGTTATCTATTTATTGAATTCTGTCCTGTTCCACACTTGTGCTGTCCCATGAATTCTGCTGTGTTTGTTCTTTGTTTTTACAGGATTGTGTTGCTTTATAAAGAAACGGGTTTGATTTACTGATCGCTTCCTCTGTCCAGCAAACTAGCAGACATGAGATGAAGCCATCAGACGATAACAGCAAACTTTACTTCTGACTGCAAAGAATGCTCATAATGAGAATGAGAATGTGAGCTTCTGTATGAAATGGCACCAATTTGCTTGATGATGCGTTTGCTGTACGCTCAGGATAACAAGTTTAGAAATCTTCATCTACCTTCCAGCTGGTCAGCTCATTCACATCAAAGTCAGTGGTACTGTTACTGTGTACCGTTGTCACTGAGACCTAAGAAAAATAAAAGTACAAGCTCATATTTGAGCTGATCCTTCCTCACATGAATACTGTCTGGTACCGGGTTCTTCATAGCAGGTCATACATCCTCCTCCCCTAACGTGGGTCATGCAGGGGTCACCTCTGAGGTCGCACTTTTGAAAAACTCTTTTTCTTTTCCTAAATGAGAAGGAGGTGTGTGTCAGCGGCGCGTGTCTCTGACTAATACGATGGCATGTTGGCTTGAATGTGACAGACAAAATGGCTGACATTCAGTGCATGTGCGTGCGTGTGTGCATGCATTAGGCAAGGCAAGGTAATTTTCTTTGTAGAGCCGTTTTCACCACCAGTTTGTCTCCAGGCTTCATGGCATCATAACAACATCCTCTGTCCTCAGACCCTCACATCGACTGAGGAGAAACTCCATCGAAAACCTTTAACAGGGAAAAATCTGAGAAAACTCAGGGTGGGGAGGGGAGGAGGATCCCTCACCAGGAGGGACAGACGGACAGGAGATGTTGTTACAGACAAGAAAAGAGTTTACAATGCAGAATGTGGGAAACATGGAAATGTTAATAACAGCTGAAGAAGGAAGCATTAGTGTGTGTGCATGCGTGCCTGCCTGACTACGTGTGTTTGCCTGCATGAGTGTGTGTGCGTGCGTGTGTGTGAGACCCTACAGTGTAAAGTATAGGAGGAAAAAATGGCCAGTGTTGCAACGAGTCTCTCACGTAAATAAAAACACACTCACACTGACCGTGTGTGACCATGGCCTGTACACACTCATACACACATGCACACACATGTACACATGTACACACACACCCTCTGCCTCTGCCACTGTTTTCTTTCTGAATCTTCAGGGCAATTAATGTTTGTTTCATGTTGACGGTGATGTCAGAAACACTTCCAAATGTACTCTTGCTGACTTAAACTACACACACACACACACACACACACACACACACACACACACACACACACACACTCACACACACACTATTGGTGATGCATATACCCTCTATATCTTTAGTTTTTATCTTTCAAGGAGGTCATATTTTTATTCCCCACTTCTGGTTCATCGCTTTTCAGATGACACAAAAACTGCTTGATGTTTTGTGTCATGACGAGCTGTTGCTTAACGACAAACCGATTCAATATTTTGCAAATTTGGATCTAAATGCAAATTATATCACTTTCTTTCAAAAAAAGAAAAACACGGCTTTTTCTCCGACTTCCTTCCTTCCCTTCTTCCTTTTTCAAACAATTCATTTTTCAGGGTGTAACTCACAGGCCTTTATGAAATAATCCAGTCAGTTCTCCAATAATAAACATACATGATGGCAAATGTGGGCTCCTGGTCCTGCAGCAGAGGTCTGTGCTCTCTGCTGCGCTTTCAGCTCCTATCCTGGATTTGGATCACTGTCATATTTCCATCCCCAAAATCGATCAAACGATAAGCCTGACATGACATTGAAGTGCATCTCAGTCCTGCACCAGCTGGTCCCTAATTACATGGAGGAGTGTGTGATGACACCAGCTCACAAGAATGTCCCAGTCTCTGTTTGGGCTTTCAGGCGGGGCTAAGACTTGTTGCTGTGACCTACGGTGCAGAAGTAAGAAACCTTATAGTTATTCTTGTACTGAAATATTGATATACCCCAGTTATATTATTAGAACTACATTTTCTGTCTGGAGTGTATTTAGTGGCAGCGTCTTCCTCTGATGTCACTGGGATCTCCTCTGTGAGCCCCGCACGCTCAGGAATTTCGGGTGAGCGACAAACCTTCAATTAGGGAAATTAGCTGACACGTTGCTTACATTACGAATGGATCAGGCTCTTGTCATGAGGAGATTTACGAGCTGAGTTGATCATTTTGACACGATATACCAAGATTACATGTTTAAAAATAGTTGAAGAATCGAATTTTCTGATATTAGTTTTGTATTTATTCAGTGACGCTGCACATGCTGTGAATGAGTTTTTCCTTCAGTGCAGAGTCCGAAAATTTCATAAAGTTAAATGGATCAGGTAATTGTATCATAAGTAAGTAAAAATGGGGTTTTCTGAATGTTGTGTGTCCAGTGTGTTACCTGGGTCTGTGTCAGGCCCAGTTTGGCTGCCAGGTCGGCCCGCTCAGGCAGGGCGAGGTACTGGGTTTGCTGGAAGCGCTGGTTGAGTGCCTGGAGCTGCAGGCTGGAGTAGATGGTCCTGGGCTTCCTGATCTTCTTCCCCTTGCCATTGAGCCGCACTTCCCCGTTTTCTATCACCGCCGTGGGTTTGTCGTGCTCTGAGCGAGGGACAAGAGCAGAATTTTACTGAGGACAATCTCAAAACTGCCCCGTTACTTTTGACACGAGAAGCTCCTTTTTCGCTGCTTAATAAACAAATTGATGAGTATTTCTACCCCACAAAAACTAAAACACTCAGTACGAAAAGATAGAAACTAGAGATAAAAGCAGAAACTCGTGAAGCAGGTCTGCTTTTACGACACACACACATGGCCTTCATTAGAGTGTGATGGAAGCTGGGAAAGCAAAACTTAAGAGTGTGTTAATGTGCTTGAAAATACATGTCATTAATTATTTTTGTACGCGTTTCCATTAAATAGACTCCAGCATTTTTATTGCTGCAGAGAAAATGAATCCATCTCAACTAAAACGCAACGGAAGCTCACACAAAACAACTCTTGCAAAATCGATATTAATAGACTTGCATCTGGATTTGCAAGGCTGCGTGACGATAAATCATTCTGTGAATCGGGCCCAGAACTGGCGGGTCACATGCGCCATGCACAGCACCTACAGTAGAAGTGTACGCTGGAACAAATCCATTGATGCAGGTAAAAACTCTCTCTTTTTTTTCTTGAAATGAAAGACTTTCAAGTGTGTGTGTGTGTGTGTGTGTGTGTGTGTGTGTGTGTGTGTGTGTGTGTGTGTGTGTGTGTGTGTGTGTGTGTGTGTGTGCCCATGCTGATCTTTGTTATGACATGAGCTCAGAGGCTGCAGTTGCAGGACAGAACAGCTGTGGACCAGGCGAGGCCCCACAAGACGCTCAGATAACCGAGCCGGACATGCAAACAGTCCCGGGACACTGGAGACCATCGACGCTGAAGAATAGAACCAGGCTATGTAAGTGGGACACTTAGTTATACAGTGACAGAAATATTAAAAACAAATACGATGGGGAACCCTCCCTCTCTCCCTCTCTCTCTCTGACAAAATATGAAAATGACCATAAGTCCGTTATTACATCACAACAACTGAATCATGCCGGGGTTCTCTATGCTTAATGGGGAATGGAATGTACCACTGGACCCTAGAGGTCAGAGACTTTGCTATTCCTCTGATCAACAAACCATTAAAAAACATGAATCCAGACTATTTTTAGGATTCAGGAGAAGAAACGCTGCATGACAAGAGCCATCAACAGCAACCACAGAAGCTTCAGAGAGCTGAGCCATGGCAGCTTCCCGTGGACTCACTGCTGCTTCACATGCCAGCAGGAAGAAGCCAGCGTTTCTGAGCTGTTAAAAAGGCTGGAGGACCTGTGCGAAAACAGAGCATCATGGGAAAATAGAGCTTTGATTAGTAACTGAATTAGAAAGATTTAAAAAAAAAATGATGCCGACGTTGTAGTAGAAAAAAGAAAGAAAGACAGGAAGAAAGAACGAAAGAAAAAGAAAGAATGTTTAGCTTTTTGACAGGGAGAATGTGATCACTATTAATACTTATTATTATTATTATTATTATTATTATTATTATCATTATTATTACATCATGTGCTGCTACATGTGTTCGCAGTTACGTGGACATACAGCCACTTCTGCTGGTAATAAAGAGCCCAGAGCGCTCCTCCTCACACACATCCAAATTATTACAAAAAGAAAAGAATATAATAATTTGAATTTTTTTTAATTTACTTTGATTGAGTTCAAAATGTATTCGGGATTTCTCATCTCATACCAGAAATGCTGGTGATGAAACCTGTCATTCTGTCTTTTTTTCTGTCTTGAATTCTTTTTGTTCCTTTTTTAAAATTTATTTTATTTTATTCTATCGGAACTTAGAAGCTATTTCGTTTGCTATAAATATATATTAAAAAAAAAAAAAAGAATGGAAATGAAATCGTTGCTGCCGCAACCTCAACAGCAAGAGGCCTTGTCGGTCTTTTTACAAAAAAGTCTAAATATGAAAAAAAAAATGAAATCAAAGTGTATTTTCTTCCGTGGTTGGAGGTAAAATGATGCATCTCGAAGCTAAAACTTTCCGAAAGGTTGGAGTTTATTGAGAAAAGTCAACATCCACCGCGGGTTTTATAATTATTTCGGTTTTATCAAATTCCGCCTTTATTATTGTGAGGCACAAAAAGGGACGTGTGATTATTAATCGAGGCAGCAGGACGCGTCACTTGGTGCCTGGTTAGTGTTTTAATTTGTCGGCTGCTTCTCTCAGCCTGTGGAGTCACACACTTTGTGCAGGCCTCAAACGCATCTCGGGTCCAACCTCAGAGGATAAACACGCCGCTGCGGGCAACCGTGGTTCCAATTACTGCGCTCCGCTGTGGTTTATTTTCATTCTTTTCTCTCTTTTTCAGTTAAAAAGTATTTTAATGATCTTTAATAAGACATCTGTCAAGATCGACATTTCTCTCCGTCAGATATTTGAAGCGTTGTCCTCGAATGTGTTCAACATTTGTATCATTTGAGGGTTTTTTTATTATTAAAACACGCAGCTGCACTGCAGTCCATCTAAAAATGGGGTGATTTGTCCTCAGTTCCACACAGTCTGAAATCACCTGATGTGAAATAATAGATATTCAATAAATGATTATTTACGATCAAAGTGTTCCTCATACCCGAGTCCTCCAGCCTGGTGTGTCCGAGCGCGCCGCCGGGCCCCCCGTGCTGGTAGGGCAGGTAGTGTCCGTGATGGTGCGCACTCACTGGGTTGTGGTACGGAGGGTATCCCAGCGGGCGACCGTACGAGGACGCGCCGGAGGAGAACGGGCTGTCGTGCTGTGCGGGCCCTACCGCGTGTAGACCGTGGACCGGGTAGTGGTTGTGCGCCAGTCCGGGGGAGGACTGCTGGTGTCCGTGGTAGCTGTGGCCGCCGAACTCCAAAAACGCCGATTTGGAGGGATCAGGCGGGACTAAAGAGTCTGATATTGAGCTCATAGTCATCATTGGGGTGCGGAGCGGTGGGGGGAATTAGAGGGGTCAGCTAGGACCTCCGGACGGGGGGCATAATAGGACCACCAGGTATGTTCACGAAGAAAAAATCTGTAAGTTTCAGGAAAGTTTTCCAGCTTCCATGAGGTGACACCAGCGCGGTAGAATTCAGTTGAGTGCGCCTCCGTTTAGTGACAATGTCGTCCCGGTTCGCGCTCCGCTACATCCCGTCTGAAAGGTCCTCAAATAACCGCTCAGTGCTCAGAAAGTGGGAATCCAGCAGAGACGCCTGAGACGCATCCCGGGCGCCGCGCAGCCGAAACAGCGCCAACGAAAAACTCCTGACAAAGAAGCAGAAAAATATTCGAGGGAACTTCAACTCCTTCCAACCGTGCTGCTTTCCGCCTTTTCACTGTCCAGACGAACCTAAAGGGACGCCTGCCTTCTCCGAGGGTTGTCAAGAAGATCCTGGCGGCGCAGAGCTGCGAGCGTGTTTCCATCAGAGCTCACTGCGCGACTGGAGACATTCGCTGCGCGGACTTGGCGCACACAGCGCACTCATTGGCTCCCGCGCTTCAGCGTGTCACACAAATCACACGCACGGATGATGAAGTGGCTCCCAGTGTAGCCGCGCAGAGAAGAGAATCGGCCTCCAGGAGGGCCGCTGCAGCCGCTTGAATATTCAGCGGGCGTGGAATTAAGATGAAAACATGTAAATCGATCAGCTCCTTATTTTCTTTCATAAGGCGAATAATCACCCAATAAAAATCCAGGCCGTACTTAAGTATTTATTTCTCCATCAATTTAGCCAATTTAAAACCATCACCTTAATAAATGAAGACAAAGTAACATCTGACCACTTCAAAAGTGTTGCTATGAGAAAACACCGACTGGTTTGACCTGATTTCATCCGACTCGTGTTGCCGTGCGAAGAGGAACATTTAACCTATTTAACCGTTTAGCAGTGCAATGTTTTTAATGATAATTTGTGATTAAACAAATTTTTAAAAATTCAACTTTTTTGTTCGGGAATTCTTACAAAGAAAACAACGACCGACACCTCTCGCCTTGTCAAACCATCTTCTCATATCAAAACTAGAATAAAGTTGGATCTCTGAGGCCGATGCTCTGCAGTGAGGCCTCACATTATTTTTTCCCCGTTTTGTTTTATTTGATAAAGGCGCTTTTGAACGGATTCACACAAATCCAACAGGTCCTAAATGTCCCGACCGCTCATTTAGTTTCGATATGAAATGGAAACCTCAAGGCTTTTTAGGGAATCGATAGACGAAGCTCGTAATCTGACCGGAGAGAGGAGGGCTGTTTACGGTCCACCACGCGCCTGTGGTCCCGCACGCGGGACAACTATTTCCAACAAACATCATCGTTTAAACAAACCCAGAGGTGGCCGCCCTGGCAGAGCAGAGCTGGAAGCAGCGGCCTCTCCTTCAAAGGCACCATGTCATCATGGTAGTTGGACGACAATGTGAGTTTTATCAGGCCTGTCAGGAGACGCCAAAGAGCCGCTGACTGACGTTACAACTGAATCGAGTGGTGGCGTTTATTTCTGGAGCTGCCCTCTGCTTCCAGACAACTGACGGAAGACTGGAGAGACAATCTGACCTCTGAACCTTTGACCGAGTCATCATGATGCCGCCGGAGCTGGTGTTCACAGCTGTGTACTTCCCACAGCAAGTACTTCCAATACAATTTACAGTCAGTATTGGATACAATTCATCTCTCAGTATCAAACACAAAGTTCTGACTTGAGATCTTTTACAAAAAGAGGGTTGAATGATGTATTTGTGTGTGTGTGTGTGTGTGTGTGTGTGTTTAGCTGTTATATATATATATATATATATATATATATATATATATATATATAACAGCTAAAAACACACACACACAGATTTTTCTTCACTCCTTCATTACTTCATTTATATACTTTCTGACAACTGAACTTAATATAACTACCCAAAGCAGCTTAAATATTATATATATATATATATATATATATATATATATATATATAATATTTAAGCTGCTGTACTACATACACATGTAGCAGGGTGTAAGCTGGTAAGATGCTAGCCACAAAAGCAAACACGGAGAGGCACAACCAAGTGGTACCAAGAGAACAAGCGGACATAGAAGTGGTGGACAAACAGCAGAAGAAGACAGTGGTGATAGATGTGGTGGAGACCCCCAAACTGGGAGAGTGGCTCCAGCAGATCTCAGGAACAACCCCTGTAACCTCAGTCCAGAAGAGCGCAGTAACAGCTAGGACCTGAGCAAGAGGAGGACACAAAACCACCCTATGAGGAGAAGATATATATCGTGTGTGTGTGTATATATATATATATATATATATATATATATAAAAGTTAATACAGACTACATATATATATATAGACTGTATTACCTTTATATATATATATATATATATATATATATATTTATAGATAAAGTAAATACAGACCACATATATATATATATATATATATATATATATATATATATATATATATATATGTGGTCTGTATTTACTTTTTATTTCAAATAGAATTATAGAATTTTCTTGTTCTATTTCTGAAGGTCTTTAATTGGACATTTTTATTTGTAAGTATGCCGACCGTGTTGCGTTGCTGCTGAATACTGTATCTAGTACTAGTACTGTGTACCTCTGCAGTGTCAGCGGGGGGTAAAAGGTAAACAGATGTTTTCATATTTGCCTCAGGGCCTGTTCAGTCACTAATCCTGGGTTTGACAGAGCTCTGCTGTCAGCAACACACACACACACACACACACACACACACACACACACACACACACACACACACACATACACACACACACAGCAATACACAGAGAAAGATGTACATTTTAGTGCAAAAAAGAATACAGTCTAGAAACGAATGAGTGAACGTAAATTCTGTATGGATGTCACTCAACAACAGTAAATTGTGTAGTACTGATAAAATATTTTTGTCTTCTGAATTGGAAAAAAAAATCAACAATTACATGTTACAAAGAGAGACTGACAGAGCAAGACAAGATGAACACAAGCAGCAACAAACACACACACACACACACACACTCAAACACAAGAGTTAGAGATGTTTTGGCATGTTTCTTCCTCTTTTCTCCTCTCCAGCCTCTATTATTATACCAAGAGGCTGATGTGTGAAGACTTATTACACATCCCAGCCTGCTCTCCTGCTTTCATCTGCAGCCAACATTCCTCCCCTCCCTGATTTCACCTCTCCCAGTGCCAGGCACACCCTCCTTGCTGCGTCAATGCTATTATTTAGTGGCACAGTCTTGCAGAGTTGTCAGATTTTTTTTCCTTTCATTCTTTTTTTTTTTCTTCACAGGCAGGTAAAGGTGGAGCAGCCATTTGGCGGCGATGGATTGAGGGGCAACATCGGAGCTAATAGTTCTCTTCGTACTCAGTTGTGTGTGTTTTTACAATAAATCTTGAACAGTGATAAGGAATGAGGCTCGATCTGCTGCCCCTTAAGCCTCTATGGACATAATACACTTGAAAAATATGAAAAAAAATCAGTAATACTTTAATAACTGCAATATGCCTGGGATCTGTATTCCTGTTAATTTCTGTTTTTAAAATCACGCCTGATCAATTTCAGGGATCCTCTGCACAAATTATTTTTAATCAAATAAAACCTGACACATTATCACTGATATGAGTTTTTAGATGAAACCAAGTGGATTTAAAAGCATTATTACAGAATTTGTAATTGTAAAAGCCTTTTCAATCATTATATATGATCTTGAAAAACTACAAAATTGTATTTATTACTAATAAGAATTGTTATATCTGAGAGTCTGGTTCAGGATGCTGTATCAGATTTGTCAGGACTGTAGGGAATACTGCAGCCAAATGCAGACAGCCTCAAACAAGTGTAACAAAAGTCTTTAATTCAAAAAAAAAAGTAAAACACAACACGGGGGTCCAAGGTCCAAAAGAAGGAAAGCACAAAGTACCAACTAAAAGGTCAACAGGCCTAAGTCCTGGCAAGGCAAGGTAATTTTCTTTGTAGAGCCGTTTTCACCACCAGTTTGTCTCCAGGCTTCATGGCATCATAACAACATCCTCTGTCCTCAGACCCTCACATCGACTGAGGAGAAACTCCATAGAAAACCCTTTGAACAGAGAAAAATCTGAGAAACCTCAGGGTGAGCAACAGAGGAGGATCCCTCACCAGGAGGGACAGACGTGCAGTAGATGTTGTTACAGACAAGAAAACAGTTTACAATGCAGAATGTGGGAAACATGGAAATGTTAATAACAGTTGAAGAAGGAAGCTTCTGGAAGGGGAGGCAGGGAGAGCAAGCCAGCTTGATGGGGGACTGGATGGTAGACTGGTTCATGGAAGGGGAGGCAGGGAGAGCAAGCCAGCTTGATGGGGGACTGGATGGTAGACTGGTTCATGGAAGGGGAGCGCAGGGAGAGCAAGCCAGCTTGATGGGGGACTGGATGGCAGACTGGTTCATGAGGGGAGGCAGGGAGAGCAAGCCAGCTTGACGGGGGACTGGATGGTAGACTGGTTCATGGAAGGGGAGCGCAGGGAGAGCAAGCCAGCTTGACGGGGGACTGGATGGTAGACTGGTTCATGGAAGGGGAGGCAGGGAGAGCAAGCCAGCTTGACGGGGGACTGGATGGTAGACTGGTTCATGGAAGGGGAGCGCAGGGAGAGCAAGCCAGCTTGACGGGGGACTGGATGGCAGACTGGTTCATGAGGGGAGGCAGGGAGAGCAAGCCAGCTTGATGGGGGACTGGATGGTAGACTGGTTCATGGAAGGGGAGCGCAGGGAGAGCAAGCCAGCTTGACGGGGGACTGGATGGTAGACTGGTTCATGAGGGGGGGCTCCAAATCAAAGTACCAACGAAAGTCAGTTCTACGCAAAGACTGGAAACCCAGAGGACAGGGAACACCACACAGTAAACGGCAATGGGAAACACAGAGGTTCAGTGCACGAAGAAAGGAGACACAGGTGGTGCAGTCATACTCAGGTGAGACACATGAGGTAATCATGGCAGGGAGCACCCAGGAAGACAAGACCTGAGCTTCCAAAATAAAACAGGAACTAAAGACAGACCAAGACAAAAGGAAGCACACAGGAAGACAGAACCCTAACCACAAAATAAAACAGGAAATCAAGACACAGACATTGACACTGCATATCTAAATGCGGCTTTAATTAAATTTTGATAAATTTGTAAAATAAATGTTCGCAGTTCCACTGTGGTCAAATTAGGGGCCTGCAAAGGCTGACAAACACAAAATTGTTGATAATCTCCAACTGTGTTTCATCAAATAAGAAAAGCAGCAAATCACACAATAACTGACAAATGATAGTCTTAAGATGAAAGGTAAGTTTAAGTCGACTGTGACCCCATGAAATTGTTCCCATGAGGGGTTACATGTCCCCTCTGCTTCTTTCTTCTATGGTGTCCCACAAGGTTTGATCCTGGGACCTCCTCTGTATTCATCATAGTCACAGAAGTGTTTTTATCCCCTTCCAGTAACCATAACAGCCGTCATGACATCTAAGCTTCTGTTTCACATTTCATGACAAAATGTATTTAATCACATCTCCAATAAAGGTCCTTTCGATCAGCTGTGGTTGTATCACCATGGATGTCACATGTCACCGCGTTTAAAGAGTACGAGTTGGTGGGCACAAAGCCCTAAAATTGAAGGGTCTCCTTGGCTCTTTATCCTAAGTAAACATGTGTACCTGAAACCAGTCCAAATACCCCCAAAAAACATCCAGGGTCACACAGTTCAATTTATGAATATTTAATTTTATGATGAATTTATCCAAATTAAAATCCACAAAGCCTGAAGCACATGTGGGCGAAATTGCTAGAGCGGAGCCTTGCTGGTGGAGTGGTGGGCTATTGAGAGAAGGAGAGGCATCTGCCCAAACACACACACACACACACACACACACACACACACACACACACACACACACACACACACACACACACACACACTCTGGCATGGCATCAGCCAGCGGCAGTTACTTCAACAAAACATCTGTTCATTGCATGCAGCATGATTACATGATCACATGACAGAAAATGACGTACCTTGAACAGTTGAGTCAGGTGAACAGCAACCGGACTGAGCTCACACAGCTCTACCTGCCGTTTAAGACACCCATTCATGACCACTGGCCAGCAACTGGCGAGTACTGCTAGTAGTAGTATTAATAGAGTTCCTTCAACGGACTGGATGGGAATACAAAACATGTCATATTAATCCTGTTACACTGTGCAAAATGAAAAATTTGGCGTTCTGCTTTTTTTCCCAGCATTTGAGCTTTGAGCCTCACATTAATTAAAACATTCGATCTCGTTTCCCTACAATCAAACCTCAATAAGCCTTTGTCTTTCTCCTTCTCCTTCTTGTCAAGTCTTTTCTAAATCATTGCAAGATGACATAAAATAGAGCTTTAAACCCCTCCCCTGGCTCTCAGGAATGCCCAGAATTAATATGAAAGTTGTTGAATTGACACGCATGGCCTCGCATTGCCTGGCTCTCACAATGGGAGCCGTTTTCTCGGCTCCTGTTTCGCTCAGTTGTATCTGAAAAACAACCTTGGTTTGCCTTCCATGTCTCGCCATCACTTCATCACCTCCCTACCAGAAGGTTACAGAGTTGACTGGGCCACTTTCCCCTGCCTAAACCCAACTTGTATTGAGATAATTTCAGTTCAGTTCCTAGACCATTGCAAACTGGGATCTGGTTTTGTGTCACCTCAAGCTTTGGTGCCATCACAACCACAGAGTCACAGATGAAATGACACTTTTATTTCTCCACCCTGCAGTTCAAATTTCCACAAAAACCAGGACAAAAAAACAAACAAATGAACAAACAAACATGCAAAAAACATCTTGGAAGAAAAGCTGCTGGTTAAAGTTTCATATTTAGTCCACAGCTTTGTACCAGACTGTGTCGACAATCAACTGAATGAATTGAAATCTTTGCTAGTTTCAACCTGCTGTCTACTTTAGAATTGTGATTTCCAGCCTAGACAGCGTCTAGAGGGGAAGAATCGTAAATTACCAGCTAGTTTCAGTGTGTGCACAAGCTGTCACATGAAAAACCTCATAAATGTCTGTTTTCTGATCAAACACTCGGCGTGACAGCAAACGTGAGTTCTACACAAAATATCAAAGTCCTCCACTGAGCTGCTGAAGAGGAAAAGATCAGGATTTGTTTTGTCAAACTTTCAATGCGGGGGCTTCAGCCCCTCTGGAAGAGAGATCAACAACACGGAACTGTTTTGTGTAGATGTGATGACATACAGACTAAAACATGGAAGTTATGGTGATGTCATCAAGTGAGGAAGTTCTTGGATTTTTGTTTCCCATCGCCACCATGTAACATGTATGAAAACATTATACATGTTACATGGTGGCTGTGAATATATGATATTACATTGATCATAAAATGTTAGGACCGCACAAAGAGCTTGTGCCCCTCACCACTCTGCACGGCTAAGGAGTGACACTTAGCCCCCCATGACTGGCACTCTTCCTGGTCTGGAGCACACCCATTGGTGTCCCTATTGGGACAGAGCCTTTTCCACCAAGGAGTGGCACCCATTTCCCTCTATTACTGTACCCCACACCCACACAACCCCACACCGACCAGGAGGGAGTCCGTCCACTGTGGAGTGGCACCCCCTCAGTCCCCTTGACTGCCCTGTAGTTTGTCTTACAGCATCAGTAATGTTGCTGTTGATTATCTATCGAAGAGGGGGAGGGTCAGTATTGCCTTTCCCACCATTAAGGGTATTTTTAATGAGTTCTTACATCCAACTAGAAGAACTAAAGGTGGAATTATTCACCATTTTGGAAGTTGCGCTGGGAAATCCAGAGCAAAACAAAGCTTCTGTCAAGGCACTTTGAACGTCTATGAGGTCTGCAGGTCCCCGCTAGGAAATCTGTAGATAGAAAGACTACATTTGCTGCATTCTGGTCATTTTTTCATTCATGTTTTCCTGGAAATGGAAAGTGAAAAAAAAAAGTCAAAATGAAGAAATAAGGATCATCTTTATACTGTGAAGTCACAGACTCCAACCGAGGAGCAGAGCTATGATACTGAGGGAAATTAGTCACCTTTAACTTTGTAGAAGTTCATACTGTGAATATCTTGGAGTGACTGGCATGATTATTGCTCTGTGTCTGTGTTTACATCAATGCAATCAATCAATCAAATCAATCACATTTTATTTATAAAGCCCAAAATTTGCCTCCTGCAGTCCTCTGTCTATAGATCCTGCATCAGGTTTAAAAAAAAAACCTTGAAAGGGCAGAGAGCTCAGGGGGAGCGATCAGGGCGGATCAACACAATCACAGAATACAAGACAATATGACAATACACAATTATGAAGTACAACTTCACACAAGTACATAATGAATCTATGCAAAGGATCCAGGTGTTAGGCAGCTTTCGCCTGGATCCCCCGATGGGGTCCCAGGCATACGTCCTTGCCTCCTCCCAGGACCAAGGACTTACTGAATCATGGCCTCTAATATGGACAAGGACGCGGATTTGTATGCAAATTTTAATCACGACTTGAGTTATTTTTCTCATCAGCACTCGCCTGACACCTCATCCGACAAGCAAACTGCATCCTTGGAAAACTTTGGTCGCACTGTTTCAGTTGATATGCAGCGTCCCTCTGGGTAGAAGTACTGATGTTGGGTTTGATATCACTTTATAGATATATGAATGTATTCACATATTAACAACAGTACAGGAGGTCAGCATGTATTTTATGTTTTCATGTGTGCCTATACATAGACGAGGTGAGGCGAGGGCTAAGTCTTCTAAGACTGTAATTATGTTGTGCCATGATGAAGTGCAGAACAAAGGCGAGCCCTACAGCTCTACAGCAGCCAGAGAGGAGGGGATGTACCGCTGCCTCTATTCACACCGCAGTTAATAATAATGCTCCTCAACACATGCAGACAGCGAGGCGTCAACCCTCCAACGTGTGTCTCCTTGCGTGTGTGAGATGGTAAGGCAAGGCAAGGCAAGGTAATTTTCTTTGTATAGCCCGTTTTCACAAACAGTTTGTCTCCAGGCTTCATGGCATCATAACAACATCCTCTGCCCTCAGACCCTCACATTGACTGAGGAGAAACTCCATAGAAAACCCTTTGAACAGGGAAAAATCTGAGAAACCTCAGGGTGAGCAACAGAGGAGGATCCCTCACCCAGGAGGGACAGACGTGCAGGAGATGTTGTTACAGACAAGAAAACAGTTTACAATGCAGAATGTGGGAAACATGGAAATGTTAATAACAGTTGAAGAAAGAACCTTCTGGAAGGGGAGGCAGGGAGAGCAAGCCAGCTTGATGGGGGACTGGATGGTAGACTGGTTCATGGGAGGGGAGGCAGGGAGAGCAAGCCAGCTTGATGGGGGACTGGATGGTAGACTGGTTCATGGGAGGGGAGGCAGGGAGAGCAAGCCAGCTTGATGGGGGACTGGATGGCAGACTGGTTCATGGAAGGGGAGGCAGGGAGAGCAAGCCAGCTTGATGGGGGACTGGATGGCAGATTGGTTCATGGAAGGGGAGGCAGGGAGAGCAAGCCAGCTTGATGGGGGACTGGATGGTAGACTGGTTCATGGAAGGGGAGGCAGGGAGAGCAAGCCAGCTTGATGGGGGACTGGATGGTAGACTGGTTCATGGAAGGGGAGGCAGGGAGAGCAAGCCAGCTTGATGGGGGACTGGATGGTAGACTGGTTCATGAGAGGGGAGGCAGGGAGAGCAAGCCAGCTTGATGGGGGACTGGATGGTAGACTGGTTCATGGGAGGGGAGGCAGGGAGAGCAAGCCAGCTTGATGGGGGACTGGATGGCAGATTGGTTCATGGGAGGGGAGGCAGGGAGAGCAAGCCAGCTTGATGGGGGACTGGATGGCAGACTGGTTCATGGAAGGGGAGGCAGGGAGAGCAAGCCAGCTTGATGGGGGACTGGATGGCAGATTGGTTCATGGAAGGGGAGGCAGGGAGAGCAAGCCAGCTTGATGGGGGACTGGATGGCAGACTGGTTCATGGAAGGGGAGCGCAGGCCGGTGTAGATGGGAGGGAAGGGAGGGAGGGTGTGTGTGTATGTGTGTGTCTGTGTATAAGAAAGAGAGAGAAGGAAAGAAACAAAGACAGGGGAAGACCGGACAGGATTTGCATGTTCGTATATTGTATCAAAAGTATGAGAGACAGTTGGGGGAGTCTGGGGCTGAGCCAAAGCTTTTCATTCATCTGCCATTGTAATGCTGCAAGCAGTTTATCAGGTTCAGTTCAGCTGTCAAATAAGCCGATGGAAACCACTGAAGGAGTAATTGGACGTGAATAGATTTGTCACTGACAATCATCGTCTCACAGTACATTCATTTTAATGACTGACACAAACCAGTGTTTTAACAGGACTGTATTAGTGCCGTACATGGCACACGAAACCTGACAACAATGGAAGGATGACACACCCATGTCGGGACTCAGGGTGCGAGGTGGAAAAAGATGGAAACAGTTCAAATCTGAGACTGGCTTCACATTGGGATACTTATGTGCAACTTCAGTTTGTTGAAGCCGCGATGACACTGAGGTGCAGGTGAGCTGCATGGCATAAAGACACGCAACATACATGAAACATGTCTGAAACGGCTGCAAGAGTTGCAAAGTTCCCAACTCAGCCAATCAAAACACTGATAACATAAAAAGAGGACAGCGTCTAATCACGACATCAGACTGATGTGCATCAAACTGAGAATTCGCTCACTGGCAGCCCATTGTCCCTCCCGCTGTTATAGATGTAGATATACACATATATGTTTGTTCCTAATCTCTGGGACAGATGAAACAAAGGTGATACAACATGTCAGAACTGATATGAGCTCCAGGTGAAATCAGATGAGAGGAAAGCAGTCCTTCGGTTACAATGAAACTAACCACTAATTTAAATATCAAAAAAAAAGAAAAAGAAATCGAGAAATGAGAAATGACCAATCTGGGGAGCTAATTTGTAAACCATTAGGCTAAGTCTTTTACAAAAGGCCGATTTGTTTTGAATTGCTTCCTGTGGCTGTCAGATTGCATGGAAAGTACGTTGCATGCAATTTCCTTCCTGCAATTAGCTGCGTGAAAGCGTCACTGTTGAAAGCTGGTTGAAAGGATGAAGGGGAGACGAGCCGTCCAATTACACCTGGCAAACAACTGGATTTTTCATCTCCACAGCAGTGATAGCAGGAGCAGCGCAGACATTATTGGGAACATTCACAATGACTTTATTCTACTTTGGCATCCACAGAGTCCTCATTGATGGGACAGTGAACCTTGATGCAGGACACCGGAACCGAAGCAGTCTTGAACGGGGCGTGCCGACATGCACAACCTCTGAGCGCTCATTCTCTGCCATGCTGCCTTCTTGTGTTTGGAAAAAAAAGATGCAGTTATAGTTGTAGAGGTACTTGAGTATCGTCTGAAATCCGTTCAACTCAGATTTTCCAAACGTAAAAAGCAACCAATTTTTTTTTTCTGTCAGCCTCAACAAAAAAGTAGTCAGCCACTGCCAGCAGTCAGCCAGCACGTCACCTCCTTCCACCACGTTCATTCGCCTCCACTGCTCCTCCTCCACACACCCAGCTGGCAGTGATTCAGTACAGTGATGGTTTAGTTGAAAAGCTTGATGTGGAATGTTAAACGGGTGTATCTTTTCCAGATCCAGGTGTATAATTTGGTTTGTTATATCTGTTAGGGCAGTCAAATCTCAGCACGTTGAGGGGGCGGGGCCTTCTGGTCTGCTGCAGTTACCTGCTCTTCAGACGGTTCCAGTCCCCAAGTTGAGAGGTTGTTTTTTTTCAACTTCTCCAAGTTCCTGATGTTAAGAGTAAAAAACAAACAACAAACTTGGACAGCAGGAAGATGTGTTGAATTTTATTGTCTAGCTTGATGGAACATATTGATAATTGTGACTGTCAGAAAGTTTCTGCGTGACAGACGAATTGTCATCTCGCACACAAACATGTTAATTGCCATGTTGTTCCGATGCTTTTATCCCAGTCATTTACATCCAGCGCTGATATCTGGCTGGTGGCCTGAAGAAGGCAAGGAAGGTTTTGTCAGATGTAAATCAAATTGTGGCCTCGCAAATCAAGCGCAGGTTAATGAAGACGACTCAGGGAAAAGCAGGCTACTACAAAAAATGCAGCTACAACAAGTGCTTTTAAATATATAGAATTTTTCAATACTATTACTACTACCTTTAAAAATAAACTTTATTTGTATGGCATCTTTCATTACAAAGATTACAGCTCAAAGTGCTTCACAACAAAGAGAACATATTAAAAACATGTTTAAAAACTGAGAAGAGAGGAAAAATCCCAATGAAAATATTTAAAAGCATACATCAGAGTGCATAAGTGCAGCAAAGAGCAAACGCTAGTCAAAGTAAAGGTTAAAAAAAATACTATCTCAGCTTTGTTTTGAAAATATCTAATGAGCTACTTCCATGATAGGCAGACATGCGTTCTGTTCTGCAGGTTTGCGGCATAGCTGACAATTACACAATCGAGCAGCACAGGACAGAGTACGTGTGAGTCTTACAGGAAGCCTGTGCTCATAAATAGGTTTACTGTATGGATACACCCAAAGATGATTGGCAGATGGATAAGAACAGAAGCCCTGAGTTGAACACCCTGTCAGCAACAATTCTGTCTGTCCCACTGAAGAAAAATGTAATCTAAAAAAATTAAATCCTTCACATCGTAAATGCATCATTTATAACCTGCATTCCCGCTTGCATGCAACTGAATCAACGAGAAGAAAACAAACAGAAATATTTGGAAATGAAGGGCGTACATGTTAAAGTAGGACACATCACACTCAGATCACCTCAGCAATGTGTCCGACATTTTTCCACACAAACGGGCTCTTTGTTCTGTATTTGGTTTGTTGGGAAATTCGCTGCATGGTACAACCCAACCATGGTCTGTGGCATGTATAAAAATGCTGAGCAGACCTCGTTGATCTAGATTTTCAATCAAGATGGCGAGAGGAATAAAAGTGAGTAACTTTAAAGGAGGGTTCATTGGTGGGGCTTCAGACGGCTCCACTGAAGGTGTCAGGAAACGGGGTCAGAAAATGCGGCGCTGGCAGGTTGGTGGTCGAAAGAAGGAACAGCACGCAGGTTTTCATTTGTGTCATGTATGAACACCATTTATCACATGCAGAGTAACACAATGCACAACACACGCAGCTTCCTTACATAGATGCAAGTAAAATAAAAACAGCATCAACAAATAATATAAAGTCTGTACATCCACTCTGAGCTACAGAAGTTTATGGGTTTAGTTGTAGAGGTGTTCAGGCTGCCTGTTTCCTCTCACTACCTTCTATATGCTGCGTGACACTCCATGCACCTGAAGTAGCTTCCAACATGTTCTATGGAAGTTCTTATTAGTCGCAAGACATCGACGTCATCATGTTGAACACATTTTTCCACATTCTGAAGACTTGATCTGCATCCTCTCACCAATGTCTCCTGAAGCTTTAACGGTTCCTACTTACATGCTTTTACCTCACATGATGATAGCTGTTGTGGTGGTAGGCCTACTCAAACATGGCCTGGCCCACAAAACCCTTTGAATTCCTGTGAAATTCTGAGCCTTGTGGGTCGTGTTACCACCAGGCGAGTTGCCAAAAAGTGAGACAACTTGACTCAAGACTTGGGTAACACTTACAAAATTAAACCTACTTACGAAGACAGAATTGAGGGACAAATTATTTGTAGTGTGACTGAAGCTTCATCTCTCAGCATACAGAGCTTGCTACATTTTTTTTCATTTCTCTCTCTTCTTGTTTCACTTTCATGCAAACGTAAATCTGCCCATCACATAAATAGGAGTTCATAGAAATTATATTATTGGATTGGAATGGGACTTACATCCATCCATTCATTCAACATTTATTTATTTTGTATGTGAACACCATGCAGTTATTTATTTGTCGTCACACAGTTCCATGGCCAAAACTCTAAGCTAAAATAAACCAGAAAAAAAAAACCTCTGATTATTGCTTCTTCTGTTTTTAGGCCACCAGCATCATTAATGCAACATGAATGTATCACGTGTCCTTAGACAGATTAAATGCTTGTTAATAACTAGAACCTACTTCCTGTAGTATCATGTATCATTTCACAGTCCCATCTTGACCATTTTTTTTTCATTTTAGTTTCTATTTTTTTCTGGCTTTGTAGTTTTGATCTTTGTGACATTTCCCATTTTTCCTCAGTGTGTTTTTCTTTATAATTATTTGGGGTTTTCTCGTTTGTTGTTTTGTTTTGATCCACCCGAGCCCCAACCGCCGGCTGCATCGCCCCCCCTCTTATTCCCTACTGTTATACCGGCCTGCGCTCCCCTTCCATGAACCAGTCTACCATCCAGTCCCCCATCAAGCTGGCTTGCTCTCCCTGCCTCCCCTTCCATGAACCAGTCTACCATCCAGTCCCCCATCAAGCTGGCTTGTTCTCCCTGCGCTCCCCTTCCATGAACCAGTCTACCATCCAGTCCCCCATCAAGCTGGCTCGCTCTCCCTGCCTCCCCTCCCATGAACCAGTCTACCATCCAGTCCCCCATCAAGCTGGCTCGCTCTCCCTGCCTCCCCTCCCATGAACCAGTCTACCATCCAGTCCCCCATCAAGCTGGCTTGCTCTCCCTGCCTCCCCTTCCATGAACCAGTCTACCATCCAGTCCCCCATCAAGCTGGCTTGCTCTCCCTGCCTCCCCTTCCAGAAGCTTCCTTCCTCAACTGTTATTAACATTTCCATGTTTCCCACATTTTGTATTGTAAACTGTTTTCTTGTCTGTACCAACATCTACTGCACGTCTGTCCCTCCTGGTGAGGGATCCTCCTCTGTTGCTCACCCTGAGGTTTCTCAGATTTTTCCCTGTTCAAAGGGTTTTCTATGGAGTTTCTCCTCAGTCGATGTGAGGGTCTAAGGACAGAGGATGTTGTTATGATGCCATGTGAAGCCCTTTGAGACAAACTGGTGGTGAAAACGGGTTCTAAAAATAAAACTGCCTTGCCTTGCCTTGCCTTGTTTGGATTAGGCAAGACAGTTCCTATTTTATTTTGAAAGCACTTCCTTATATTTTATGCACTCAGGTAAAGTGGCCCAGGTTAAGTTTGTTTCTGGCCATACCAGTCGGAAGGTCTGGTGTTGTCCACCAGCTGATTTGGGAAGGCAATGCCAACGTTTTGTTTGTGCCAGTTTGTAGGAGAGCTTGTTCTCGTGTCCTCTTTTGCTTCGGGCTTTGTTGATGACCAAACTGGGGTGTTTTGTTTGAACAGTTATATTCTTCCTGTTGGGTTTGGCAGCAGGCCCCCCTATGGTGCTTGTGGTATTCCGTTAAGGTGGCAAAGGTGGGTACAACTGCTCAGAAGCATCTCCCTATCCTCCCACCGCTAATTGCACAAACGCTAAGAACTAGCTAGATAGTAGCATTTGGCAAAGGTTGGAGTGAGCCGTGGTGGCCAAGTGACCCAGACATCACCCAGAATCAGCAAAATGCTTTTGAAAGACAGAGCTGGCCACACCTCTATTCTGACTTCACCGTTAAACAAATCTGAATGAAGCAGGATTTTATGCACTGGCACTTGACAGATCAGCATGCCAGCCCCCATCATGGGTATGTACGAACGAGTGTCTGTGTCGCCAGAAAAGGGTAGGGCAGACACCAGAATAAAAGAAGGGCAAACGTGATCTTAAATTGGGCTTCGACATGATGGCAATCCAGTACGTGGCTGGTCATCAACCTTTTCACTGGACACGGCGCAGCCCAAGCAGCTGGCTTCCCCTGCTCCTCCAGTGTGTTTCATGTCACACACAGTTTTTCTCCCTGTGACTATTTTGGTGACAGAAATGACGGACATCTTCATCCTCATTGACGCCATGATTGCCTCACCCTCCCGGCACAAAAAGTGGCACTTGGATGCACAGAGAAATGCATTCCCACCGCAGGACCATTTTCCCATTATTATTTCCCATTTATCAAATCATTCTGCAGGAAGGCCTCAGCAAGCAGCTCATAAGCCTTCATCAGAGCAGCTCCAAGCTTTGAATAATAGCTGCTGTTACCTGCAGACAACAAGGAAAATATCACCAGCGTCAGGCTTCTCCTTATTTCTCGGGATGCCGCACAAGTTACCTTCTTTAATTAGACTCACCCTTTGTCGCTCCAAGTCCATTTTAGCCCATTCAGTTTGCTTCCACATTTTTTCTTTGTCTCATTTTTCCAACTCCAATGCCTTCTCCATCTCCAGTTCAATGAAATGTTTGTTTTTTGTCGCTCAAAATTTAGGGCCAAATCTGAAGGCAACTTCTGGGAACAGACAACCCTAGCCATATTAACTGCATCAGGTGACTCTTGTGAAGGTTTAATAGTTCCATTTCATACAAATCTGCATTCAAAATAGCTTGAACATTTTTCTTTCATTCCTTTATCGCTGACACATGTCTAATAATGATTGGCTATTTTCAATCAAAGGATCCCTGGTCTAACAACATCTCAGAGAGAGCCTTAACAAAACCCTCTATCCCTGCCATAAGTAACCACTGATCAATGTCACAAGTCCATCCATCCATTTTCTACCTCTTATCCTGTTAAGGGTTGGGGGGGGGTGGAGCCTATCCCAGCGACTTTCGGGGGAAAGCAGGGTTCACCTTGGACAGGTCACCAGTCCATGGCAGGGCCAACACATAGAGACAGACAACCATTGGCTCTCCCAGCCACGCCTACGGTCAATTTAGAGTCTGGATTAACCTGGTCCCCTCTTGATGTCTTTGGACTGTGGAGGAAGCTGGAGTACCAGAGAGAACCCAGCAGGAACAGGGAGAACATGGGGCTCAAACCCTTCTTGCTGTGAGGCGACAGTGCTGAACACTGCACCACCGTGCTGAGTAACAAGAAGTCCTCTTTGGGAAACCACTTCACCAGTCAAGGAATCACCTCCACCACATCAATCACCCACCCACCTGTCGGAGAGGGGCAAAACAGAACAAAGAGCTCGACTTTACACACAAAAACAGCACCAAATAACATTTCAACAACTAAACACAGCCACTAAATATTGCTAAAAGTCTTTACTTTTCAAGAAACTACATGCAAAATCAGAGAACTAAGGTTACTTGATGTGGTGCCAGGGGAGCTTGGGCTACGAGTAGGGGCGGGTTTAAAAGGGAGCACCGGAGTCAGTGGCCAGCTGCCTCCAATCTCCTGATCATGCCGGGGAGGAACTGAAAAGCAAAGCAAAAAACACACAGCAACAAACAACAACCACAACAAACGCAGGCAAAGGCCCTGGGGCCATAACAGGGCCTTATTGCACCCAAGATGCAAAAGTACCTCTGGTACTGGGAACGACATATGTGAGGCAACGTCACTCCCAGCCCCTTTGGGCTTGGACCCCTAATTAAGTGCCCCACAAACAAGCAGTTAACAACTCATATTTCACACAGTGTTGGGACTAAGTCCTTGAGTCAAGTTCTTCCAGGGGCCAAATGAATTTCAGGGAGGATTTTTAAGTCTGAGTCCTACCTCGGTTCAGGTGGCATCAGTGGCCAATGACACCCATGAATGAAATAATTGTGGAAGGCAAGCGACTAAATATATGACAAACGCCCAAAATTGGTGATGTCATTCAATTCACTCAAGAGACGAACTTGACCATATCTGGTGCATGTAGCTTTGAAATTTGCAGCAAAGAAAACACAGGAAATGCAAAGTACATTATCACTGTAATTATTCACATCTCCTGACTTCAGCTAATGAAAAATTTTGGCAGCACATTCAGCTTAAAACAGGGTGATAAATATGACAATGGACACGGCAGGAAAAAAGAAATACTTCCTTATTAACCACCAAACCCATTTTAGCAGACAGCAAATGTATAAAAATAATCTTTTAGATATGACAAAAATAAGGGTTTAAAGTCCTGTAAGCATCCTCTTATTTTGACATCTTCACTCACCTGATGTCAGCACTGCAGTCACGGTGATTGTTTTTGCTGACCTCATTAAAATGGTAAACAAAGTAAACCTGGCCTGATATTTTGACTTGAAATATTAATGAACTTTATAAGAGTGTTCAATTTGTTCAGACTTTTTTTTGTTTAACCCTTTCTTTACTTCGGATTTTATCCAACTTGTTATATACTCAAGTACTTTTTTTGATGTAATTACCCAGTACTTTTATTTCTTTGCTCATTCATTGCCCTAAAATTTTGTTTGGATGCAATACATCATCATAACCAGGTTAAAACAGTCAAGACTTTTGTATATACATATATGTGTGTGTGTGTGTGTGTGTGTGTGTGTGTGTGTGTGTGTGTGTGTGTGTGTGTGTGTATGTGTGTGTACGTAGCAGTGCTGGGCAGAAGTGGCGTCACTAATGTCAATCAACTACACTTCTCGTTTGTCCTTCTGGTAGTTTAGTTGTTTCTCCTTTGAACTGCATTCCATAATTTACCGGAGCTTGAGCAGTCGAAGGTTCTGTGATCTTACAGACCACCTCTGACTTTGATCTTAGAGCTTTCCTTTTGATGACAGAATTCTGTCTTTCATCTCTGACTCTCTCACTTTGATCGTATTTTCTTGTCTTTATAGTCTTTGTAGTCTTTATAGTCTCCTTCATTGATGTCAGAAGAATATTCTGAATCATCACGATGACACAATTCAGAGAAGGATGTATATGTCAACAGTACAAGTCGTCCTTCAATACATCTCAAGCTTGTTCACGCCTGATCAATAATCCAACTAAGAAGAGCACTTTCAGCCTTGTGTTTGAGCAACGTTCCTGATCCCAGAGAAAGATGGCTCCAAGGAGGAAGAAGGAAGCAAAGCTCCAGGAGGCCAAGAGGAGAGCAATGGTGGAGGCTAAGCCAAACGAGCCTGTGAGGGTCCAGGACACCGATGTGTGGAGAAAAGAGTGTGAGGACTTGATGTTCAAGTTGAAGATGGAGAACAGGGAAGTGTATGCCGAGTGGCAGGCCACGAACACTGTGTGGAAGGCTGAGCTTGAGGATATGAAGGCATTCCTGGAGGTCCTTGAGGCCCGGTGGAGGAACGAGGAGCAGGACAAGAATGCAGAGTGTGATGAGTCGGAGCAGGTCCTGAAGGAAGCTGAGCAGGAAGTGAGCATCACTGATGCTGAGCAATGGGATGAGGCTGAAGAGCATGAGCACGACCAAAGGGTCCTGGAGGTCCTGGAGGCCCAGGAGGGCCTGGAGGCCCAGGAGGGCCTGGAGGCCCAGGAGGGCCTGGAGGCCCAGGAGGGCCTGGAGGCCCAGGAGGGCCTGGAGGCCCAGGAGGGCCTGGAGGCCCAGGAGGGCCTGGAGGCCCAGGAGGGCCTGGATAAAGAGCAACAGGCAAAAGAGGAGGACAATACAGAGGTAGAGGGGGTCCAGGAGGCCCACCTGCCTGGAAAAGAGGAAGAGCATGAGGTGGTGGTGATTCTTATGGATACGGAGCAACAGATGAATCAGGAAGATGACGCAGAGGAAGAGGAGGTCCAGCAGGCCCACCTGCCAGGAAAAGAGGAAAAGCATGAGGAAGAAATGATGGTCTTGGACAAAGATCTTCAGGCTGAGGAAGAGCCCGAAGAGGTGGTGGGGGAGGAGCTTCAGGAGAGAGCACAGACCCAAGAGGCAGTGCGAGAAGTCAGGACAAGCGAACTCATGAAGGAGGGACGCCGGCAGAAGAGAGGGAAGCATGGACGTGTAGTAGAGTGGTTTTTATCTGTCTTTTCTAAGGACAAGGTCCTGAAGGACATTCAGCAAGATGTGAGCATCTCTGATGCAAAACAGTGGGAGGAGGACAAAGGCAATGAGAAGGAAGAAAGGATCCTGGAGGCCCAGGAGGTCCTGGGTATGGAGCAACAGACCAAGGAGGAAGACGATGCAGAGGAAGAGGAGGTCCAGGGGACCCACCTGCCAGGAAAAGAGGAAGGGCATGAGGAGCTGATGGCCTTGAACAAAGAGCTTCAGGGTGAGGAAGAGCCCAAGGAGGTGGTGGAGGTGGTGGGGGAGGAGCTTCGGGAGACAGCAGAGGCCCAAGAGGCGGTGCGACAAGCCAGCACAACTAAACGCATGAAGAAAGGACACAAGGAAGTGAAGCATGGACGTTTTGGAGAGAGATTTTTATCTCTTTTCTGTCTGTCAGCTAGAGTCTCACAATAAAACTCATTTTTTCAATAAATTGTGTTCCTGTTCACTCTTAATTGCATGTGATGTGTTGTGGATTTTCTTCTTTTGGTATTTAAACCATCTTATGCCTCTGGCCTGTTTCAGGGCTCTTATGTTCAAAATGTCATGTCTCTTTAAACCTCCACAAACACAGGGGCTGGATCCATCATCTCAGCATCCAAACAAAGGTAAGTCAAATGGCTGCTTTAGTGTCAGAATCATTTCAGTGTCCCAAATGCAGCTCACTGTAAACCTCAGGGTCCCAAATTGGCTCTCATGCTGCTTGTGAGTGAGGGTGCAGGAGGTGAGACTGTGGTTTTTTCCTACTTGACACTGGCATTTGCCGTCTTGACTTGCGGTACCACAGCGCGGCGCTGTGTGTTCTCGTATCCCCGTGAAAGAAAGGAGAACTGTAGGAGCCAGGAATGAGTTGTTTAGGGTTAATTGTTGTTGTTTATTTTGAGTATTATTTAGTTATAGTTTTTTGGTAGCCGGTCATGTGATTATGCGGGGGGTCTAGCACTTATGATTACCTGATGTTTTTCCTTTGTTTGTCCGCCGTACATTTTTGTTGACTTTTTTAATTGTTTTCCGCTGATCGCTGCGATCACTTTGGTTTAGTTTGAACGCTTTTTAATGAGTTTACTTTTTTGTCTGGTTCATAAACACTTTGATCGTAAGTTTTAAATCTCTTTTTTTGTTGTTGTGCGTCTGACATCCGGGCCCATTCTTAGACTCTCAGCGGCTCTTTCGGTTGAAGTCGCTACAGTTTTGTCAACAAAACAAGGGATCATTCACAAACATCAACAGAAGAATCAGCGGAGCCCAAATCAAGAGGACGGAAAGAGGAAGAGGACGATGTCAGAAGAAAACCGAGAAAAGGAACGTCTCAATGCAAATCTTTGCTCTGTCTCACACATATAGTCAGTCACTATATAATTTTATTTGGAAATACCTGTGTGACATATAGGTACATATAAAAATACATATGCATGTATGTGTATATATTTGTACATATACATGCATATATACCCATATTTTTATGTGTATATCCATTTATGTATGTCTGGGTGGTCAGGTAGGATATGTAGTGATGAGCGTTGTCCGTGTGTGAGAGGCAGGGGTGCGAACCCTCGTGTTCACATAATCATTGAACCCTGTCTCAATAACGCCTGCAGAATTATGAGTTGGTGGGGAAAACTTTGGGGCAATTTTGGCCTCTGGAATGGGTTTTTTGGAAGCATTCTTGGCTAAATTTGAAGCCAAATGGCCCCTAGCCGCCCCCTAATTCATTCATTTCTGGAGACAAAACTTTAATGGCCACAAGATTATTTCTGACCTCTCAATGTTGTGTTTCTGATGCCCTCAATTCCTGATCCTGTGCTCGTTTAGTTTGTATTTGCACTCTCGTGACTTTGACAGCTGTCTGACATCATAATATTGCCATTTACTGTTGTATAGTGGAACCAGTGACAATTGTCCAGTTGCTACCTCACAGTATTGTCTTACAGATTCTTAAATTTAATATGTTGATCCTGCAGGAACCCTGCAAACACACCTTTTTCACAGTGATGCTCAACTTTCACAGAAAGAAAAACATGTGCAAGTAGCAGGTAAATTCACTTCAGCTCAGCTGGAGTGAGGAGGCTCGTTTCAGAAGGCGTAGGGAAACCCTTCACCATAGAAATAGAATGTAGGTTAGTCAGTCTGATGAGTTTATTTAGGCCTAGCGATCAAATCAATAGCTATATCATCTAAAATGTTCTACAATAAAAATGACTGCCTCTTCTTCTGTCCTGATGACACAAAACTAGAAGTGTGAGTGTCGCTCAGTACCATTCAAGAGGGCCCCTGTGTCATTGAGTTCAGGCAGAGAGGGGACGTCATCCAGCCGGTGTGCTGGGGCAGTTCATATTGCACAACATATGTAACCATGAATATGGATTCAATTGGCCCATTTAAAGGAATTAGGAATGTAATAATAGTAGAAATAATTATTTTATTTAATTTATAGGCTATTATTTTGAAATACTCAAGAGTACTAAAATAATTAGTGAAGGAGCTGGCTACATTGATCTTACTGAAATTGTGTCGTGCCCGTGGAAACCTGCCTGTGAAGCATTGTTGACGTGACCCGCAGCGACGCCGGTTCACAAAGATCCACTGATTCAACCAGGTCCAATCTGGCAAGCTCTCGGCGCACTGTTGCGCCATCGGCGAGCAGCAGTGGAGACTGAAAGTGTGGATCTGCAGGCAGATTCTGCCGACTCCTCCTCCTCCTACTACGCTCATCTTGGTGGAATTGTGCACATCGGCAGACAAAAATGCCAATCTGGCTGTGTGCCAGGCTGCGCTGCTCAAAATGACCACTGCGAGGGGTGGGAACTCTGTGCCACGCGGGGGGCGGGTTTGAAAATAGAGCCCTATGAGTGTGAGCGTAGTAGAGGGTTTAAAATATTTGGCAGAGTCTTTAGTGCCCCAGACTATCATTACAAGTAACACAAACTTCAATATTTAATTTCTCATGAGCTCCTAAAGAACTCCTAAAACACAAAACCAGTCGAAGATAAAATCATGGCGTGGATTTCAGCAGTGCTGCAGTCGCTCCACGCCATCGAAGAGGGAACTTCTGTCATTGGTTCCCAGCCAACAGGGAACCTCTGTCATGCTCTGTTTGTTCTCTCAATAAAGTTTAGGCCTCTGCCATGAGATCAGTCTTCCGTTGATGTCCTGAGACGCCTCTTCACTCCTTCTGTTCTAACCCTTTACATGCATTTGATCTTTCGTGAATTAATCTCTGCTTGGGAACTCCCACCAACCGGGAACCCTAACGTGAACTGAGCAGGCGCCACCGTGTTGGTAAACATCTGCAGTGAGGTGCAATCAGTGAGACCGGGTTGTTCTGAGTGATGTTTGCATAGAGGAAGAGGAACATTCTGATGAGAATCAGATTTTATTGAATATGCCTCTTTAATTCAATACACCACTTTTTCACTGGTGCAGTGGACGAGTGCACTCACGTCTGTGCATGACTCTTCTCTCCTTTGCTGCTGCAGCAATGTTGCTTTTCTTGCAAAATATATGTCCACATTCACCACAGGCATGAATGAGCACCTCCACTTCCAACGGGGTGAAGGAGGTCTCTTTTTCTCTGTGGTTGCCATGATAAATGGAAGTTAGGTTTTTGCAGCTTAACTCAAGGTGAACACACTCAGAGCTAATTGAACTTATTCAAAACAGCTGTTCAAGATCCAGTGGCTTAGTTTCCCATCTCGGAGTGAGTAAAATTGAAATTCAGGGTTAGACTCAGGATTTGTTGAAACTCCTTTCTAGAACACCCCCCCCCCCACACACACACACACACACACACAGTTTTGTTTCTCCTCTTCTCCAGTATGATTTGATTATTTATTCTTTCAGTGACAAAGCTGACGCTGTGTTCAGCTCAAACTGTCTGCAACAGCTGCCAGTTGCTTAGTTAAACAGGTTTTAGGCAACAAGAGCTTGCATGCTGTGGAGGTGGTGGAGGTGAGAGCGCCTGCTGCAGCTCAGTCCCTCTCTCAGTGCTGTGGGAACCACGCTGGTCTTAACCCAAGACAGTTTCATACTCGTGCAGTGATAAGGATATTTGTCAGCTCAGTTCACTCACCTGTGCTTTACCAACAACCTGCTGCTGCTGTCTTAGATCTGTGCAACATTATGCTGACTCACAGGCTTTCACCGCTATCCTTGCTGGGATGTGAAGATGACATGGATTCATAGAGGTTAGAGATTAAACTCACAAATGACCTTTTTCCACATTAGGACCAGTGAGGACGATGGGTCCTGATAATGTCAGTGTATATACCAGAAACGCTCTTGAATGGTTAACAAATCCATCTCACACCATCTCAGAGGTGCTCTCAGCCCCGCCCCTACACCGATGGCTGCAGATGGAATTCCTATTCATTCCACACACAAAAAAAGACCTTAAAATGAATTTGATGGGGATCTGTTTGTAGACAGAGCTCTGCCACCCAGAGAGGTGTTTGGCAGGTGAGTGAGGTTTACTTAGTTTAACTGAAGCAGTGTAGCCAGATATGGAGACACAAGTCATTAATTCCATGTTACCTTCAGGGCCTAAAAATGAATAACATTCAGCAAGAGCCAAATGTTCCTTTGGTGAGTAAATGCCTTTGGCAGGCAAATGTTTGTTTCAGCATTAGGGCTAATGAATTCAAGCAATTGTACTAATTAACACAGTAACACCACTGAGATCTGGGGCATTAACAGCAGTTTAATCATTTGGTTTGATGACCTGAGGGTTCGAGGTCACAGGAAAATAAGATATGGATCTTCAGTGGTTTTTAATTAATAAACAATGGGCAGGCTGGTACAAATCAAGAAGAAAGATATTTAAAACACCAACTGAAGCCAACAAAGGAAACTAAAGTGGTGTATGAACACCCAGAGGTAATGGGGGAGAGAGGACAGGTGAACAGGGAGAGGAGCTGATTGGCTGGGACAGGACAGGTCTGACGGGGCTGTTGAAGACTGCAGAGCAAGAGGACGGCCAAACAGACAGCAAACAGGCATGACACACCAAATCCATGTATGTATGTTGCTGATGTTGGACACAAATGCAACGTAGTTCAGTTTTGTTTTTTGTTAATTCCTTCAATGATGTATGAAGTGAATCAAATGTCTGGACTGAGACGACAAATTTGACAGTTTTTCATCTGAGTAGAACCTGGAGAATGTTTGACCAGTGCAAGGATTATTTTTGAATTCTTACAGCACTTGCAGTCAACAGAAGGTTAAGTGTTTTTAAAACCCTATGGCTCCATCAATCTTTCTGAAAATAATCTTGAAAATATAAACTCCATGCAGCTCCATAATGTCTACATGAAGCACAAATCCCCAGATGTTTTTTCTTGAGCCAGTTCTGTCCCGGGTTTGAAATCCGTCGTTACATCGTCAGTCCCTCAGTTTTACTGTTCTACACAACTCTCTCTTGTATGCAGTTGCTCGATTAAATTGACATTTTTCTTGCATTCATAATGGAGTAGCATTTAGCTCAGGAGGTAGAGCAACCATCTGATAATCATGTCATCCATTGGTCAAATCTCCAGACTTTGTGTTGCTTTGTTAATGCATAACGAACATTTCCTCAGGATCCCTGTAAATCCCCCCTTTCCTCTGGGGATTTTTGTCTTTGTCTTCAATGATGTCACTTTTCTTGATGCGGTTTGTTCTTTTGTCATAAATCACAATGTTGACTAGATCCAAATCTCCGTTAACCTGTTTAGGTTGATGCAGAACAAACATTTCTAAGGAATTGTGCTGTCCTCCAAGTTTCAATGTGCATTTTGATCCGGACAGTTCCACTGTTGGACCCCCCTATACCTCTCATTTACCTTCTTTTTCCTCCGTCCTCCTCCAAACTCCTGATTTAATCGATGCACATACGTTTGTGTTCAAAACAATTCTTTAATATCGCAATGAAACACTGAGCTGAATGTACATGTAACTTCAAAGGTGATTATTATTGCAGCCAGCAAAAAAACAGATATTTTATGTACCAGTCATATCACAAAAAGATCATTCTGGTTAATTTAGGATTTGAGGGGGGAAGAGGGACTCCTTATGCGATGCCCTCAATTTTTCCTGCATAAATTAAAAATATGGTTTCTTGGATAAAGTGGCAACAACTGATGACAGCATAAGGCTTCATGAATGAGCTCAAATGAGCCTTCATGCTTGAGAGGCCTCATGTTTTGCTACTTGTGTTAAGTAGGTCAATGGGTATCTTCATGTACCCTACATTGGGATCCCTTCAGGCTGAATGATACCTGAAACACAACCTGAGTTCAAAATCTTTGTCCAAGGTTGGTTTACAGGACTGCATGTACTTGTTTTCACACCCTGTTCTCATTTACAGGTGTGTGTGTGCATGCAGTTTAGTGGTTTTAGGTGTGTTAGCTTTGATGTGCTCAAGTGTGCATGTTTCTATTGAAAGCTTGTACTGGAGGTGTTTGTGGATTTCATTCGTATATCTGAGAAACTTCAGCCAGCAAAATTGTTGGAAAACCTCAAGTCTCGGATCTTACGACTCATCTTAGAGGATGAGGAGGAAAACAGGTATCTGGGGACTAGATCCCATTCTCCCTTCAGCCAGCTTGAGCGTTTGAGTTTAGGGAAGTGCTACAGAGTAACTCCGACAACTAAAGAGCCCTTCATCCATCAGTCCTCTTATCTCAACATAGAGACTGATCATTTCAACAACTGTGTTAGACCTGCCTTCACCAGGCTACCAGAGTCAGCACAAGAGGAGACAGACTGGCCACACAGGGAGCTCTCAAGGTTCAACAAATGAGGTTTATTGGCGTCCTATGGTCGTGGTTTCTCTGAGGTACAACAAACAAGTAATATACTGACAAAAACACACAAGGCGCAAAAACTAAAATTTGGAACAACATTAAATCTAAAAAACGGGCAGCACTATAAGCTGAAAGAACGATAAAGGGCGGCCACCAGACGAACTCTGGGGTGAAATAAGAACTTGGGAGAGGAAAATAGTCAAGGCAGAGAATTCAGCGAGCCAAATTAGAATGGGAACGGAAAAGTAGGGAAATCAAAAGGTCAGCACATGGCTGCTATAATCTGGGAAATAACTAACAAGAATACCACAGAAATACTGGGTCTTCTGGCACACCACATTGGCTCAGGAAAAGTGGAGCGAAATCACACTCAAAAGAAAGTTCAATCAACGAGGAGGTCTCTCTACTCGAACTAGAAAAATATAACAATTAAAAAACTAGAAAACAGCAACGAGGCAGCAAACTCGGAAAAAACTTACAAAATGCACAGAAGGCGAGCAGGTCAGGACGACAAACGCTATTTAATATTCCAGCAACACAGAAACCACCAGCTAGGACTTATAGACCCAAGGGGTAATCAGGGAAATTGATTCAGCTGGTGTTTCCTGTGTGCCGCAGAGTGACTGACAGAGGGAGCAGCCAATCACCAACCAACAGGGGCGGAACTCTGAACTGGGTGGAGAGAGAGGAATTAGCACAGGAATCCTGGATCATAACACTGTGTGCAGTAATGTTTTATAAGTGCCTCCACTTTGCTATTCTGGGTGCTTGAGTTGTGCAATGGGGAGATTTAACTAATTGGTCGGAAGATAAAGAGAAGACATTCCACAGTACAGGATGTTCCAAAGAAAGGCCAGACACAATGCAGCTGATTTGGCCGTGAAGCAACCTCCCACTATTCATCATCAAACCCTCTGATGGGCCGGCATCTGTCAGCTCACAAGCTGCCCTGGGATACGGGTCACGATTGACCTCTTGTGCAAAATCTGCCGTGACATGATATACATTTACAGTCACAGTTTATGATCCAGCTCAGCGCATATCGGCGCAGCATCACAGCGCGGCAGCATGGCATAGGCTCCTCCCTCAGCTCGTAGGACTAACCTGTCCAGAGCCAACAGGAAAAGCTGGTTCCCAAAGGAGGGGATGAAGCTGAAATTTAAAAGAAAGATTTGTAAACTACAAAAACATCACAACTGTCTAAAGTTTTGGAGTGAACAATACGACAAAGGCTTGACTTGTGGCTTGTGGTGAGTTGTGTTAAAACATGCATGACAACACACCATCAAATAGAAGAAGAAATCTTCAACCAATGCAATTTTCCCTGAAGACAAGGTGGAGGTTGTTTGAAGATATTTGCCAAACTGTCACTCAGACAATCGTATATACAAGCGTGGAAAAGGTTTATCTCTGTGGATATTGATCCTCTCAAGGAACTTGTTAGACCACTGTCTCCATTCATCCATTTCCCAGTTGTTAGTCATGGTGTTCTCACTCTCTGTGGATCAATGTCAACAATTTGTTTGCCAAAAAAACAGGGAGAATGAGCCCCGAGTTCGGAAATACTGGAATTATCCTTTAACCCCCTGAGACATTTGTGGCTCTCTCATCCTGCTTCTGCATGAGTTTGCTCACTCGTCATGCGCTGCAGTGATTCTGGATGGAGTTGATGAGCATTCTGCATGGATGATTTAAACACACCATCAATGAGCAAGCGTTAAGTGCATTGGTTTATCAGCCTGTCCAGAGTTCACCTGACCAGGTCCCTCGTCTGACTGAATGAACCATGCAGCGTGCTCGTGATCATGGGGGGCATCGCAGCAAACCACGGGAGACTTTTCTCTGTGTTGAGTGGACAGGAGTGGGGAGAGCAAGCGAGAGCGCTTGTTCAAGAGTGTGGACGACAGCAAGACAAGTTCATGTGAGTCTGTGTGAATAAATCAATCAGTCAGAAGTAAGCGGCGCACTCCAGCAGCACTACAACCAGTGGGTACCAGTGACTCACCGAAGTGGCGATACTTGATAAGAAGTTAGCGAACTCACGTAGACAAAAATCAGCAGTGCTGGTACTCAGTACCGTGGCGTTCTGGTCCATTTCCTGTACTAAGGTGAAGTGGAATTTCAATGGATTAATATTTTCAATTAAACCTCTTGATGTGGACCATCTGTTTTGCTAGAGGCACAATCAATGTTTCGCTTTACATGGTGGGAGCGACACATCATCTTAATTTAGTAAAGTAAAAACGATTCTACCAACAGCAATGTCATTGATTCAGTTGAATTGTACGACTCATTATAAATAGCCATTGCAACTCATTGGCATAAAACATCAAAATATGATTTCAAACCATGATAATGTGATAAATGCTAAGGAGTAATAAACGAAACGATGCTTTGAATATGATGAATGAGTGTAAGTTTTTCAAATCAGGGGAACAATTTCAATCTACATCATGTTTCAGGGCTGAATACTGATCAGTATTCTGGCTTCTGATGAAGTAAAGAAAGAAGTAAAAAGTAAGAACAACACAAAAGTAAAACGGTCCCTTCCAGAGCAGTAATGATGGGATTGTGTAATGATTGTGGCTCTTTGAACGGAGTGGGTCTTACAACTCCATTGAATTTCAGGAACCATTCAAAAGAAACTTTTTTTTTTTTTGGCTGGTCTGTAAGAGCAGGGCCTTTGGTACCATCATTATCTCACTCACTATTTTTGGATCCTGGCCATGTGCAACATTGGATGCTGTGTTTTTAACTTGTGGTAACTGTATTTTGAAGTCTAATTTTTGTTCCACTTCCAAATGTTGCTGTGATTGAGTTTGGTCATTTTTCCATTCATGTTTGGAGCCTGGCTGCATGTCAGTGTTCATGCAAAGGGATTCAGGGTACGTCTTCTGCAATTCTTTAAATTAAATGAGTACTTCTTTGGCTTGGGCTACAGACCTCCACTAAGTTTGACCCAGGTCAGTATTAAGCAATCTGCTAACAAATCAGCAAACCACCAAAACAACAACAAAAACACCAGGAAGTTAAAAAAAAAAAGTTATACCTCAGCTAGGTAGCTAGCTAGCTAGTTAAATGTCAGGATATGAGATTGAATGTTGGACACTGATGTAGCCAATGTAGGACGTCATAGTGAGGTGGCAATTGTTTCCACAGCACTCATAGACCTAAAGAGAATGTCGAGGGAACACCTTGAGTTTTGAATATATGGGGTGTGTTGCACGTGGGTAAGCACAACTGCATGTGCAGACATACCTTCTCCACCTTTGTTTTGCTCTTTTGATTGCCCATGTCATGGAAATAATAAAAATCACTTGTTTGTGAGGTTATATGCTAGTCACACCTCTGTTGTCTTGGTGATAGACCAGCTCATAATAAAACAAACATGATGCAACCCTTGTCTCCTTAAAATTACCATGAGATGCTACTAATTACTTGTCAGTTATGTCTTGAGGGAAAGGTTAGTCTGTTAAAAATTCCTGCTGCATTTATTAACTCCTAAGCATGTTGTAGGAATCTGGCTTGGCTGGTGAGTGAACACCTTCCACGCCTTTAACATGACGGGCAACACCAGGATTTCCAATAATTGTTACTCATGTCCTTCTCAATCAATTATAACTTCAGTGTTTAATAATAATAATAATAATAATAATAATAACGTTTCCTCAACTTTCACCAATGCTGCCATTAGATAACAAAAAAGTCGTCGGTACAAGTATATGTATATATTGTAGGAAATCATTTGAAACACATTTTCTTTCTAAACGCATATAATTGTTTTTAAGAGATTTGGTTGATGATGAACTGGAACCATGAATGTTTAATCAGTTAAGGTAAGCATGTGCATGACAAGGGTTGAACGCTAGGGTGGAAGGATGTGGGTAGGGGCGGTGGGGACTTGTCTACACCAATATCAAGTCCCTCCGTCAGTGTCTAATTGATTAAGGTTAAAATTGGAAGTAACTTAAGTAAAAAAAAAAAAAGGTCTACAATCAGATTTTTGACCCAAGGCTGAACTGATGAGACAATTTGGAGGAGAATTAGCTGTTCCCAGACCAGTGCTCCAACACACCAATAACATGGAGGTGAAGCCACACAGGCAGCAGCAAGTGGATGTTGAGTGGCCAGCGAGCAACAATCTGTGTGATCTCGTCAGAAGCATGAAGAGAGATCAAGCGTAAGTTTATTGTCATTTCCAGAGTCTTGATAAGCTCAGTTGTTACGGTCCTTTTGATGCTATTTTTAACGTTGGTAATGGCGTTCTACGAGTCCTCTCCTTCCTCCTCTCACGCACACGCAGAATTCTCCCACTTGCATTTGCATCAATTAAGAAGTTTGACGTTTGGTCATTCACTACACAGTTTGTTTGGCTACTGTGTGCATGATATGTGTAATTTTAAACAACATATTCAAGCAATCTATACTTTCATATTGATTATGCTTCAAGGAATTCATATTTTAAAAGATCAATTTCAAATCCCACACAATTACATTTTAGCCAAAACATGACTTTGTTTTCAGCCTTTACACTAAAAAATAAAAGTTAAAATACAGTGTCTCTATTCTTTTAATATTTGATAAAGCTCATCAACACCTATAACATGATCTCCAATTGTCACCTACACCAATAGGCTAGCCAAAGCTTACTGTAAGGGCTGGTTGAGGTAAGCCCGCAGTTATGATGCAATAAACCAAGACTGCTATGGGCTCTCCCATGATGCTCTGGGCACCTGTCTCCTCCTCTCTGTCCTCCTGTTCTTATTCATTTGTCACTAATTTGACTTCTTTATGCTTTCTCACCTCCCAGATCCTTGCCTGATCCTGCCGCTGGAGGAGGCTGAAGACCTGCAGAGCCTCACCCTCTCATTAACAGATTTGCAGCGAGAAACATGGAACTTGAGGTGGACCCTCATGGAACAAGGCAGGCAGGCATACAGCTGCAGGGTTGATGGCCACAGGGAAGGGGCAAACTGCAGGGCTAATTCCCTGGATTCCACTCTCTGACCCGGGGTATGGCAAGGGGCAGGGAGGCGACACCAATTAGCGTCCCTACAGTATCTATTGGAGATACGGAGCAGGGTGGAGCAAATCTATAACCAGGTGCAGCAGCACCAATGGACAAAAGCCTGAACAGATGGAACCCTGGCCTCCTGCTCCTATGCTGGGAAAAGAAGGGGTTGATATCCCTGGGCGCACTGGAAGGGGGAGAGTCCCACTGCTAAAGTGGGAAGGGTGTTGTGGGTGTATTCAACTCACAACAATTTTTTGGACCAGGAGGAAGGGTTGTGGGATAAGAGGCAATGCAGGACCGTCTCAATCTCCTGATTGTCTCTTGGTTTTGCCATTGGACTGTGGATGGAAGCCGCAAGATAGGCTGACAGAGGCACCAAGGAGCCAGCAAAACTGTTGCCAAAAACAAGAGGTGAACTGAGGTCCCCTGTCAGAGACAACAACTCTAGGGAGGCCGTGCAGACAGAATACATGGTGTAAAATGAGTTCAGCATTTTGTTTAGCAGATGGTAATTTAGGTCATGGAATGAAGTGAGCAGTCTTGGAGAAACGGTCAACCACAGTGAGTATGATGGTGTTACCATCTGGGGGAGGAAGTCTCATGATTAAGTCCAAGGAGATGTGGGACCAAGGTTGATGAGGAACTGGCAGAGGATTTAACAGCCTGGCAGTGGCCTGGCGAAAGCTCTTATTCTGGCAGCAAACCTGACAGGTGTTGACAAAGTCTTTGGTGTCCTTTTCCATAGAGGCCCACCAGAAACGCTGCTTGAGGAGTGCCAAGGTGTGGGCCACCCAGGGCTGAGGAAAGTCCCTATTTCAGAACAAGGCACAAGGATGAAGTTTCTGATCCTTGGATTGCTGAGAGAGGATGATCCCCACTCCAGAATCAAAGGCATACACTTCCACAATAAACTGAAGTGAGGTGTCAGGGAAGGTGAGTATAGGGGCAGAAGTGCACAATTGTTTTCACTCACCAAGTCAAGTCAAGTCAATTATATTTGCATGGCACCAAATCACAACAAAAGTTCTCTCCTGACTCTTTCCAAGTAGAGCAGGTCTAGCACCACACTCCTTCAATGAACCTCCACCCAACAATTCTCCATCAGCAAGCACATCCTGCAACAGCGGCGACAAAAACCTTCCTTTTAACAGGCAGGAACGTCGAGCAGATCCAGGATCAAAGGGGACGGCCGTCTGCATTGTCCGGTTGGGGGGAAAGAGAGCAGGAGAACAGGGCAGAGACAGACAAGTAAGGGAAAGAGACAAAGAAAGAGAGGGAGAGAGATAGATAGAGTAAGCGAGAACAAGGGGGGCAGAGAGGGGCAAACTGAGCTGGTCTTAGTGCTAAATGAGGAAGAGAATGAATACAAACTCAAGCAATCACACAACAAGAAAGGTAAGTGCTGACTGGATAAGAGAACACAGGGACAGGCCTGTGACTGATGAGGACTGATCAACTTGAAAGACACACATGATCGCACAAAAAAGGGGGGAAACTAACAAAGACAAGAAGAACAGCAACCAAAGACACAACTCCAGGTGTCTCCAGTGCTGCCACTGTTGCCAGTACGCCAAAGCCATCAGCTTCTGAGGCCTGTCCAAATGGGCGTGTACTCACAAGTCACAGGGGGACATTGTCAGAATGATTGATCACAAAAATGATCTCCTGAACCAGTCGCAAGCATTATATCTTTTGGTGAGCAAGTGAATTCTGTTAGCTTACCTTATTATGTTGTCAAGATTACCCATAACCAGGCGTTATTGACCTCCAAGTTCGGATGGGTCCATTGTCTGATTTTTAAGGTGGAGGGTGATGCTGCTCAGGAGGTGCAATGGCGGTGTGCCACATTGTGTAGGACACAACAATGGAACAACCCACGCCCTGTCATGGCAGTGGTACTGACCTTTGTCCTCTCAACAACTCATCAGCTACAGGAGTGAATGGGAGAGAGGTCACCAGCCTGGTTTTAAGAGGGCACCAACAACCACCTGGGGTCAGTTGAAATAAACCACAAAACATTCGACTAATAGAGACAAGTGTTGTAACAGAGGGTTGTCTTTATGAAATGGTCACTGACAGACCACCACCCTGTTTTACACATGGCAAGCACCACATGTGTACCATGTAACTCCGCAAAACAGCTGCTGCTAAATACTGTCTCTTCAAAAAAAAGTAATCTGAAGCTTTCTTGGGTCAAATTGTGTATCCTGCTTGTGTATCCCTGTGAACATCACAGTTCCTTTTCAGAATTTCCCAGGGTCAACTACCTGTTGAGTCAGAATGTGGAATATTTATGCAAAAAGCTGATCAGATACTATTCACACATCATTCCAGCACAAGTAGACATCAGGTCTGCTGCACATCTGACAGTTTAGCAAGGACATATGAGCTACATCATGCTGTAGGTGAGCTTAGTACATTGAGTTTTACATTCTTGAGCTTCTGTACAGTAATATCAGTTCCCCTCTTACATTACCCTCTGGACAGTCTGACAACAGAAAGAGAGCGAGCAGTTCTCAAAGGTGCCTTTTATCTTCTGGCCTGATTAGGGAGGGGTGAACAGAGGAGTAAGGCCTGGGGGGTACGTTCAGCAACACTCCAGAATTACGATTGGATCTGTGTTGCCGTGTGTGATGGAAACCTTTGCAAACAATTAAGAAGATACTCTGACAAAAGGAAAAAAAACAAAACAAAGAGATCATCAGGATCATCCCTGAATGGTGAGTTTTAGCACATTCTTTAGCTTTCATTGTGCTCTCATTGTGTCATTGTTGACTGCAGCAAGCAGCTGCTTTCACTATATATAAAAAAAAACACACAGTACATTCCATTGCACATGCAATTAAACATGCCATTAGAAAGTAGCTTGCGAATATAGTAGAGCAGCTGAAGAGCCACATATGTCCCTCAGGAGCTCGTGGAGAGCAAAACCAGAGCTAAAAGAGAGGAATCGCCTACTGGACTAACTCCTGGAACCCATCCAGCTTTAAACCCCACTGGGATCTTTCCTGCAGCGGAGCATTTGTCTGCCTGATTTCCTTGACTCGGAAAATGTCTAAATCAGATTTTCTTCTGATATTTGAGCTTCTACCATGGATGAAGACCTCACAGTGATATTTAAACTTCTGAGAGCATCATCACTCATCAGCTGTGGTGAAAATCCTTTCACTAGATGATCTCTGGCCTGGTACCAGGTTTATCACATTAATGTGGTGATGTATTCTTGTATTTAGAAATCCTGCAGTTCTTCTTCGGTAAATTTTGGTTCCAATAAGAATGATTCAGCGTGACAGGGTTATTCTTCCAGATCCAAATTACTCTAAAAATCAGTGTCTGCCATGACCCGTTGTGTTTCATTCTCAAATTTGTGCACAAAAAGTAATTTTACTCCAGTAAAGATTCATCCATGTGAGGTGGACAAACCAAAGGGAGAATGGCTAGACTTCCTGTCTAAAGTTAGTCTTAAGTCTTAAGTCTTAAGTGCAAGATTTCAGTTTGCACAGGAAGGCGCATACTAAATGCTGAAGGACTCCATGGCCAATCTCCGAGACAAACATCTCCACTGACCCTCAGACACAAGAAAAGTCAGCTCCAGTGACTTCTAAACCAGTAGGCCATAGATGTTTGGGGATTCCGTTCAATAGATTAACGAAACAAAACTGGAAATTTTTGATCCAATGGATCACCAGTCCTGTCTAGAGTTGAGCAACGTGGTGGATTCATGACGCTCTGGCGCTGCTTTGCTTCCTGAACGATAGATTCAATGAAGTATCAGGATATCTAGGAGAAAGAACGACGCAGTCTGTAAGGAAGCTGAAGCCAGGCATCATCTGATCTTCCATCAAGACAGTGATCCCAAGCATGCGATGAAGCCTACCAAGGTTTGATTGCTGAAATTCCAGAAGATTCTAAAGGGGCTGTCATGTTTGCCTGACTCTACCAAGAGCTGAGGTTTTCATAAAGGGTTTGAATCTTTTGAGATGCAAAATCCATTAAAAGTGACATTTTGTGTTGAATACTTGTAATATTGGATGTGCTGAGCTGTTTAAATTGTTCTTTGATTCGTTGAATGTAAACATCTGAAAGTTCATACATTTCACCAATTAAATTAATTTTCAACTAACAGTTTTGATTTCAACCGTATGTGTTCACTGCTATTCAGAGTCATTTTTTTCCAGTGTTGCACTTTGACGTTTCAAGCCCTTGCTTGATCTTTGGCCCCACATGCAACAGTTTGGTGAGGCAGTGTGCATCTTTCTCTGAATCCACGTTGCTCTGGAGCTCAACAGCTGCTCTCCCTCAAGTGGTTGCTTTATGATGTACCTCGTGTTTTGACTGTGTTTGAAGCGGTAAAACTGCATTTTTATACAATGCGAATCATGAGATGATTTACGATAGAATGAGACAAAACAAATTGTTTTTCTTGAATCTATGAACTGCTATTTCTCTTTAATTGAGAACATTTTTTGTATCAAGATGTTTTACGTTGAGGCAGCACTGTGGTGCAGTGGTCAGCACTGTCGCCTCACAGCAAGAAGGTTCTGGGTTTGAGCCCCAGCTGCAGCACGGGATCTTTCTGTGTGAGTCTCCATGTTCTCCCTGTTCCTGCTGGGTTCTCTCTGGTACTCCAGCTTCCTCCACAGTCCAAAGACATCAAGAGGGACCAGGTTAATCCAGACTCTAAATTGACCGTAGGTGTGGCTGGGAGAGCCAATGGTTGTCTGTCTCTATGTGTTGGCCCTGCCGTGGACTGGTGACCTGTCCAGGGGGAAGGCTGCTGGGATAGGCTCCACCCCCCCCCCCCTCCCGCAACCTTTAATAGGATAAGAGGAAGAAAATGGATGGATGTTTAATGTTGTTTTCAAGAGTTTGTTATTTTTGGCTGGTGCCCTGGCCAGACCTCTAATGCCAAAGAGATTTTTGATCCCAAAGAGACTTTCAGGTACAATAAGAATGAACAAACTAGCTGCTTGTTCACTTGACATCAGCATAGCAGTGTAGCGTAGTTTCTTGCCTGCAATTTGGGCAATAGCAGTAGACAGCAACCTGTGTTACACATTTAACTGCAACTAGGACACTTAATAAATTACACTCAATGATAACTACAGATGGGCAGGAGCAGCTCCTTTTCACAGGGACAATTAATTACATGTGAAACTAAAGCAATTCAGTTAACATTTAAAGGTGGAATGGAAAACATTTCCCCTCCCTGTCAGTACGTGTCCCACTCATTATTGCTCCATTTATCTGTTCCACTGATTGCCAGGTCAACACAATTAACCACATATAGTCCGAGTTTGGAATTCTTGTCGTAATATCAAAGTATTTATGTGATTGGCTCAGAAATCATAATTGGTTTGGTAACCAACTCACTGGAATGTTAATATTCAGAATTTTTTGGATCCCATAACTTTTTTTTAATTGTTTCAGCAGTCTATATTTCTTTTTTTATTTTAGTAAATTTAGACTTTCATGCTTTATATTTGTGAAACTTCTGTAGATGTATTTTTTTAATTATTTGTTTGCTTCAAATTTTTGTCTATGCAGCTTTTAAAGAAATAGATGTGTTGAGAGATTTTATCAATAAATATTCAGACATTATTAGTCATATGCTAATCAGTCGTTTCATTCAAAAGGTTGACTTTGAGACCCTCGAAAGTCTTTGGAGATTTCAATCAAATTTATTATTTTACCAGCAGCAACAATCAAAGCTGAGTTTTCATGTATTTACCCAAACACTTTGATAATGACATTCCTCCGTATTTCACTTTCTTTTGTGTGTGTGTGTGTGTGTGTGTGTGTGTGTGTGTGTGTGAGAGAGAGAGAGAGGGGGGGGACAGAGAGAGAGAGATTCTTGGCACAGTTTTAGAGCAGTGGAAAGAGCTGGGGGAAATTTTGACACCTCCATAAATGAGGCAGTGAAACCTGGAAGCCTCTTCCTTCCTCCTCAGGTCGCTCCATTACAGTTTCTCTGTCACACAGTCTTTCTTTTCATGGGTCAAATTATAAATAAACAGCCTCACTCAACTCTGATGGTAGCGTACGGCACAGAATTAGTTTTATTTTCCCAGCTTCCGTATGTTTCAGGGATGAATCCTGAGTCAGAGGAATGTAATTCGTTGAACAATTCTAATCAGGAACATTGCTCAGCTGTTTCAGGTTTTTATCACCAATTAAATGGCTGTTTATCAGTTGTAAACACTACATTTAGGTGCTCATCCACTATTTCAAAGGTCACATATTATAAGAAATACATGTTTTACTTTGAAAATATGTGTTTGAGGCCTTTCTACAGACTCCCTGTAAATCCATCCACTCCATTTATTGCTTGCTCCACTCTTCAGAACGTGTCCACAAGAGCCAGTCAGATCTTCATCCCTTTCTCACATCCTACAGGGGGAAGCCTCACCTGCTGCTTAGTGGCGCTGCCCCTGATGGGTGGCCGTGTCTCCCCCTGAATCCTGGTGAGTCCACCTGTCGGTTGTCATTTCCCCCCGCTAGCTGGCTCCAGCAAATCATCGAAGGTGCTGACAGATGAGTGAAGCGCGAAAAAATCCCTCTGTTGTTGGCTGCAGCAACAAAGGCTCATGTCTTCATCTTCTCCCATTACTGACCAAGCCAGGACCCAGTGGATTCCTTTTACTTTTAATGGAAGCGTCCCCACAGCTCTGAGTAAAGTGCTTTATGATTCATTTCACTTCAGCCTGCTTCCTCAACAAGAGCAAGATTTGCTAAAAGACTGAAGCTCAAAGAAGGATCAGTACCGGCTGTCTGTGACTCAACTTCTGACCCTCTGAGTGCAAAGTTTAGTGACATCGCAGCCACATTCAGACATCCATTTTTTTTCCCCTTCCAAAAAAGATATGTGAATATTCTATCTGCTGTTGAGACATAACAGTTGTTTTTGTAACATTAGCGACAGATGTGAAATAACAGGAAAAATAGTTTGCCAGCTGTTTCTAAATACACACAACAATTTAAAAATGTTTGTGTAATATTTCACAGGGTACATGGTTGAACTGATGGATTCTTCATCTTTGTGAAGGTCTCTCTGAGCCAAGAACCATGCATGAATGGATGAACTGTTGAAGTTCCCCATTCCAGATAACCACTGTGCAGAGTACCAGCAGCCAGATAAAGAGGAGGTAATCTCCGGCAAACCTGTCCAGTATTCCAGGAACTAGATAGGAGTTTGTGAGTATGACGCTGGAAGCTACTCACTCTAAAAGACATCCACTCCACTGCCCAGCAAATCTTGGTGGCCTTGGACACCTGAAGTGATGCTGGTGGTATTATACATGCAAGCGTCAAACCTGACAGCATGATGTTCGTCAGAAAGTACCTGCCCACCGGGATGTTAATTAATTTTGCCATGGCGGTGGGTTACAGAGCACCAAAGGTGACCCTTGGTCTCCCCTCCAGAGATGAAGGTGGGCTGCCAGGGAGCCCACATTTTCCAGATTAGCTGCCACTGCCAGGTGGTGAAGAGTATGGTTGAGGTGCTGAGTCAGCCAGAGGATGCATAGCTTTTGAATGGGTCTTACACACAGTAGAGGTGAGAGAAGATACAGTTTCATTGATGCTAGTCCCAGATCTCTTGATGACTTGCATCATCAGGTTGAGGCTGCTGAAGTGAAGGACAGGAGGGTCTTTGAGGACTTGATAAAGGGGCAGCTGCACCTGGAGAAAGATCAAACTCTGCAGCACCCCTTTTCTTCATCCTGGCCCACCAGGACGAACCTCCTGACAAGCGCAACAGAGGAGGACTCAGGTGTGAGGGCATGTCTGTCACCTGTGAGCATGCTAATGAGGCGTGGTCAAGGGCAACCATGGCACATTGCTATTTTGGAACACCAGGAGGTGTTTGTGTCATAGGCTGAAAGAAGAGGCTGGTCCTTGGTCAGTGGCTTCAAGTTTAAAGGGTGAATCGATCAGAAAAGTAGATGCATGCCATTGCAATAAAGTTCTATTGATGCCCAAAACGGGGGGAATGCCTCCTCCCTGCCCTGGTTCACCTTCTGTGGACTCCTGCTGGCCATGACACACGCTTGCACACCCTCACCTGGTGCAAGAGGAGGCCCGTTTCTTCAGAGGACAGGGGCTCACATTTCGGTAGTTTAAAACGCGTCAAAGTCCTGACAGGAATGACACCAGCCACTCAGATTGGTTTGATGGATGTCATGTCCAAAACACAACTATGAATAACTAGTCGTCTAATGACATCCTCTTTGCTTTGATTACACGCCCCCTAACTACCAAAATGAGCCCAAACACACGGCACACACACACAGCGCCATACGCCTGCTGCTGTGGACCCAAAATCTGGTGTCTCCTCTGAAGCATCTAACCGCTCAACTGTTAGCTGCTATCATGTTCTTCACTTGTTGTTCTTCTGTCCCGCCCTGCTGCATCAGGCCAACAGTGGAGGACTGTTGTCGCGTTTGGCCTTTTATTTCTGGATATTGACTTTTACTGTTTTGCTACACGAGTGCAAGCGCAAGTGTTTCAATCAAATGTAAATAATCTTGCAAAAGTAAAATAACATCCCGATACATTTTTTAAAAAAATTCTTCTTACTAAAAATTAAATTCTAAAGAATACTATCAAGCTTATGGCTGACTTTACATGTATATTCCACTCTTTGTTTGCCATTGGCCTGATTAGTGTCATCACGTTAATGTGTTGAGTTTATGTGGCTAAAATTACATCTGAAAAGTGGCTGTGAAGACAAGTTGCAAAAACATTTCTTGAGCACGTTCCGTGTTGGAGGCCACCGGCCACTCCAAATGTTATTAGGAGGAGAAAATCTATTTGTTGCTGGACAGTTTTTGTGCAGTCTCACTGTAACAAATGGATCGAAACCTCCTTGTGAGGGTTTCCTCACACAGGCCACACATTGGGCTCCACTGGCTGATTACCTGAGCAGTGTCAGGTGTGAGACATAATTGCCCTTGATGTGGCCCAGGTGTGGCTAACCTATATGTAGCCCTTGGCTCCTCTGCTCGGTGCTGACTCATTGTCTCACTGAGAGTGAAGGAGAAAGCACTGTTCAGTCTTCTATAGGTGTTAGAAACAGGGGAATCCACAGGAGCTCCACATTGAACCTCTCTGTGTGATTCCACTGTCTTATGGGGTTTTGTTTTGGTTCTGCCTTTTGTGGAGTGGCCTTGTAGGTCTTTTTGGTTTTGTCGTCTTTGGGCAAGTAGCTGTAGCTGGGAAGCTACAGTCCTCTTTGTTTTGGGAGTCTAGTTGGGGTTTCAGCTGCTTGGCAGCAGTGGTTTATTTTTCCCATTTGGTAGTCCACTAGTGACCTTAGTGGTTAACCCTCTGGGTTAACTTTAGGACTTCCGGGTCCGCGACTGTGTCCCATTTTTCCCGTCTTCCTGACACTCCTTGGTGGAGGTCGGCACAAATAACACAACCATGAGGTCTGGCTACACTCAACCCAGCAACAGAGGGGTGAATCGTTTCTGTCATAACCCTGTCTTTTCCTGTATTGAATGAGAGTCATGTGAACTGACAAACATCCAGCTTACAAAGTACTTTTTTTTACAGAAAATAAATTGCTCTTGTTTTTTTACTTCATGCCAATTTAAAGCATTTTTATATATAGAGTGAATACTGAACGTATCATGTCTGACTTATTTTTCCAGGGGGTTTGTTTTAATTGTGTGAGCTAACAATTCAATGTATTTATGTCCATTTCAAGGTTAAATGCTTCGAAAAAAAACAAAAAACCCTCCTTTGGCACCCTTGGAGTATCGTTGCATGTTGTCCTCATCCTGTCCATATTAAAACCTTCGTAGCATCCAAGCTGAGGATGAACCTTTTGACTGCATCTGATGAACCCCATTTTTGATCCTCAAGTGATATACGAATAAGAACATAATCTATTTAAAATAAAAAGCTGGGAGAATTAGCGTACCAAGCAAGAGGACATCTCTACAGCACATCCCTCTTTTTGGCTGTGTTAAATATCACTGCCCTCCTTCCAGAGCCACCACAGAGTTTTGGCATAATTCTGCAGATAACGCTGACAGATCACCTCCATGAAAGAGGTAAAAATGATGAAAGATGAGTACCCTAGATTGTTCAGAAAAAGGCAAAAGAAAAGGTAGTGAAATTTAAATACCTTACCAACTGTTTAAGTGAAAACTTCACATAGGCGGTACTTCTGTTCTCCCCATTAGCTTCGAGCTAAATATGCTTCTGCATTCTGCAGTCACAAAGAAGTAATGCAGAAGGGGGAAAAAAACAGTTGTGGGTATTTGACAAATAAAATACACCTTTTGGCTGAAGTCTAGTTTCCAAGCAAACATGTGAAATGCAGCAGCGGTTGGCTTCATGTCTGGAACAAGCGCAGGTGGTGAGAGGCAGCGGCGGGAGCAGAGAACGTGCTAATGGGCTACTCCCAGCACAGACAATAATAATAACAACAAAAAAGTGCAGCGCTAAATGGGGCCCCCTTCAACCGTTTCCAAATGTCATTCCAGGCCTGGATGTAATGAGCCTCGGTGCAGAGTTGAATGGTTGGTAATTGCTGAACAGGGGAAATAGATTGTCACCATAGCTTCCTTTAGTTTCCCAGCTTCCTCCGTGTGGGTGTGTGGAAGACATCTGTCTGTAGTGTGTCAGAGTTCTGTCCTCAAACTCTGGGCCCCTTGTCTCAATTCTCAGCATGCTGCAGGGAATTGGACCCATGAGGTGACCCCCTAAAAGATGAAGATAACAGTGACGGCAAAAGGAAAGAAAACCTATGAGTGCATGTCTGGGTTTTGTTGCAGATGGAGGGAGTCAATACATTTTTAACACAGGGGAGGAAGACACGTTGGCAGGCGGACATTTCCAAACAGCTCTAATGAAGCCAAGCTGAGGCTGCTGGTAATTTGAATGTAGATTGCAGGTATTTTTAAACAAAAGTGTTGAAAAATTCTTTGAGTAAATATCTGCATGAGTGACGCGCTGATTGCCTTTTTAACAATGAGAACATGGCAGCCAGTAAAGCAGCACAGATGTAAAACACGCATGGCAGCCGGATTCTGACCGTGCTGTTGAAAGCACAGGGTTTGTTTGGATTTTTTAAAAACTACAACAAGAATGGCAAAAACTAAAGCTGTTGAGGGGAGATTTCTGTGGACTCGTATGACATCACTAACTCACACATCACTAATCTGTAAATTTGCAGCCATTCCTTCATAAAGTTGTAGAGATGAGATGGGATTTAGTCTGAAAAGAGCCAAAAGGTCTTTGGCCCTTCACATTTATGAACAACGCGATCAAACCCATTCTCACCGATGCTGAAACAGCCCTACTTAACGTGAGCAGACTGATCCATGTGCTCTGCTACCTGCCTGGCAAGAGACGCGAACCCTTCCATCGGTAAGGGAACAATATTTGAAACAAGAAATGATTTCATATTTCCTTGTTCTTTTCAGGATCACAAATCCCATTCATTCACTGCCTTCGCCTGCGATCCTGTATGTAGCCATGGGAGATGGAACCAGCTCACACCGTGATTCCACATCATCAGAGAGAGGTTGCTATTTTCTCCTCTCAAAAACTTCAACTTTGAGTCACTTTAATGGAATCACTTTTCAGCTTTCAGTCTTTTGGATGAAGGTTTGCTGGGCCATCAAGGACTTTTACCTGGATGAGGATGGTTTATTCCTTTTATTACCAGAGACAAAATGCCATCAGACAACCGTGGAACACGATGATGATCCTCCTCTTTCCTGGCACCTCGTTTGGAATTCAGGAACTTTACTTGCGATTTCGTTTTATGCTGAAAAGTCTCTCCTGCCGATATCTGAACTGTACCTCTTAACAGATAATGGGAAGTGTGAGGCAATCACAGGAATTTTTTTAAAAGTTCAGTCCTTGGATTTTTTTTTTTTTTAAATACCAATAAAACGTTGTGCTTGACATTATTGTGTGGAATGTAGAGGTGTTTTGTGTGTGAGGAGTGTGCGCTCATGTGAAATAGGAGAAGGGTTTCTGAGGAGCATCTAAGCCCAGAACGGAGTTGTGGTATTGTAAAGAACCCTTGCCCGGGCGGCCATTTGGTAAAGAGCAATTTAAATGTCATATCTGATCAAATGTGATGTAGTTGAAGGATTATTTTACCCCACACTCCCTTCTCCAGTGTCCGTGTAAAATAATTCCTCTCCTGAAATCAAAGAGATTAAACACATGCCAAACATATCAGTGTAAAGAAAATATTTATGTAAAAGTGAGATGATGTGCCCCTCCTTAAAACATCGATATTTATTTTAAAATTGGCCAATTTAAAACTATATGAACTCCAGTATATGACTGTATGAGTAAGGATGTGGAGCCGAGCCATTTATGCGGCAAACAGCGGTTTATTTTTGACCATCAGCATCTGTTGACCTGCTCCAAGGGTGAAAGTTGCTGCTGTGTGTGAGGCGTGCAAACAAGTACCTGCTGCTCGTATCTGCCGCGGTCATCTCAGGGTATTCAAGCCTCAGCTCAATCAGTGGAATTATGTACAACGAATAATTGGAAGAACAATTTACAATGTAGTATTTTATGTTTGAATTGTTTCCTCCACACATACTGAAATGCACCTGTGCTTCCTGATCCATCCTGCTGTCAGGCTCAGCCCGACTGAACTGTTCTTCCACGTGTATCAGGGTACTTTTACTACTTTTAGTCAAAGAAAGCCAAGGGAAAAGCTTCTCCTCCACGGATCTGTTTATTCCTGCCTCAGGTTAGCAGCTTGATACCCATCAAAAACTGTGACTCTGGTGCTTTGATGTTCAGAAAAACCAACTGAATAAACAGTTTCTGTTCTAGTTTCATAAAATGACCCTGAGACTGAATTGACTGGCGTGTCAACACTGGAGCCAGAAAGAGAGTAGATGGGGCTAAAGAGACTACGTGGTGCTGCTGCTGTAAATGAGTAAAGGCTCTCACAGTGTTCTGCATCGGGGACCGGGTGAATGGACGGCAACAACCGTCTCACGCCGCTCTGGTTCTACCGCTCCGTTAAACCAAGGACGCGTTCTTGTTCATCCTGCAATGGAAACATGATGGCTTCAATTCTTGTCAGATTATAATTTAAACATACAAATGTTTATTGATTTGATCATTAATTTAACAGTGTGAATCACGTGTTCATGTATTTTTAACAACACTCATCTAATCCTCTGTGTGTGAGAGAGAGAGAGAGAGAGAGAGAGAGTTTTGCTACCACATCTGGCCTTGTGTGTTATTGCAGGGGTCAAGGGTCTGCTATGTCTCTGCATCCGCTCCGTGTGTGTGTGTGTGTGTGTGTATGGTCAGAACTGCAGGTGAACACCACAGGCTATCATAATCGCAGGTCAGGGTCATTAACTCTTTCTGTGTGTGAGACAGAAGGAGGGAGTTTTGAGGGTGAACAGGTGGCACTTTGGTTTGTGGGGTTTTGTTTTTTGTTTTTTTAACGTAATGCTCTCCCATCTACGGTCATGAGAACACACTATTTAAAGATGAAAGTCCAATACAACTGAGCACACCAGAAAAGGGTTGTTTTGGGGGTTGCCTACCATGTAACAGGAAGACAAGAACAGGAAATATACAACGAATAATATGACAAAATAAAAGAGGTAAAAAGAACAAGGAGGCAGGAGAGCTGAAAGCAGAAATCAGCAGATATGAGCAGGAACTAAAGACTAGAGATCTCTTCATTTCAACAAATCTAAACCGACAAAAGACAACAGACTAACTTTTGAAATAGGAGAATCCAAAGTGTGTATGATTCATGAGGGTGCTGAACTAAACTGATCAGACAGTCCAACGGTGACAAGAACATGTGAGCAAATCAGAGTACGAACTGCGCTGATGACACAACAGCACACGGGCGGGAAAACATGCAAAGTTATGGGAACCACGGAGGAGGGCTGACTAACACACCAGACTTAAGCAATCACACAGAAACTAGAGGGAAAACCAAGTGAAAGGCAGGAAGTGAGCAGATGAAAGAGCCAAGAGACTTTCAAAATAAAATAGGAACTAACAAGAAACACTGGCTACTGGAAAACAAGGAACAATGAAGATCAAAGCTAAGGAGTCCACTGGAAGTGAAACTTAAAAGAGTCCACAACTAAACATCGGGCTGGACTTTGACAGCTTCAGAGATTCAGGTGCAAATAAAACTTTACAAATAAATTTCCATGAGTAATTTTAAACATTTGTCTGTGCCAGACGAAAAGTAAATATAGAAATATCCTCCTTTATAATCAGACAACTGCCAAGGGCTCAGCGGCCAACTTGCAGACATGCTCACTTAACAGCAACCTGCACGTGACAAACTGCTGCCCAACTGCAGTTTTTAATATCTTAGATGGATATTTCAGATTTATTGAGGTGGGGTTGTATCAGCTAGTCATCCAGGTGGAGGGTCTCACCTTCAGTCGATGTGGGTCAGCGTGTCCTCCATGTCACCATATCATGACTGCTGAGGACGGGCTTGTAAATATGGGTAAATACGTACTTGTAACATTTCCTGTTACGCGTCTCTTCCCTTTGGCTGAACACTTTTAACCAAACTTCCTTGTACTGTATGGATGCCAGGCACTGTAGTACTCCTCAGTAGTACTTTCCGTGTCATGTCAGCTCTGTGTTTCAAAAATAGTATATGACTCCATTTTGGTTCAAACTGAAAACAAAACACCTCGCGAGTCAGGTTCAAGGGTGAAAAGAGTTCTGCCTGCCATTTTTAGCTCCAAGTCCGAGATGCTCAACCTTTGTCCTTTCTGCCCGGGGTCTGGTGTCAGGGGTCAAATGTCAGCAGGCTGCAATGACAGTTTATTTTTAGTGCAAACAAGACTGCTATTTAAGGCTACATAAAGAGGCTGGTCAGATAATTATACCACCGCTTGGTCGGCTGCCATTTATCCACCCACACTGCTGGTCAATTGCAGCCATATGTGGACAGACTAGGGGGTCTGCGTGCATGTGTGTGTGTTTGTGTGTGTATAGAGATAGACAGAGTAAATCGAGTGTTCCATAGTATATTTTTGCATATGAATTCTGCTCTGTTTTTCTGAATTCATGAGAGAATGAAGACAAAAAAAAAAAAAAAATCCCAGAAAAGAACTCTCATGAATTCAGAAACCTGAACAATCTAAATCCCACTAGAAGTTCTGCAGCCGAGGCGACGGTGGTTGGTGCTTTGGTTCCAAGCATGGACGCACATGTAGCTGCAGCAGCCTGCTGACCTGTTGCTTCTGTACTGCTGCCTTTTTTTCTGAATGTTTTTATTTTGCTTTTCCGAATGAATGAGATGATTTTTAACGATTTAATCATCTCGTTAATTCACAAACAGCGGATGTTTTTCCACAAGTGAATGCAACAGTGAATGTTTGTTACTATGATTTCTACTAAAAATTGTCTTTTTTAATCTTAAAGAGCTAGAGGGTGTATTAGGAGATTTAGGTGATGTTTCATCTCAAATCAAATACAGTGCAAAATGCTGGATATAGAAAATGTAGATTATACCAGACGTTGAGCTTGAGAGCTTTTTGTTTTATTGTTTATAGCTTCAAGCTAATAATACATGGCCGGCTCTTTCTGCATTCTGGAGTCAAAATGCAGGAGGGAAAAACGTCTCCCTGAGCTCAAGACACCAGTTTGTTAGAACATGAAAAGCAAAGTACCCTTTTGGGGTGAAGTGTCCCTTGAAGCTCCACCCACAGTAACGCTCACCTGAACTCGGTTTGGAGTCATTTGATAAATCTTATTCTCTCATTAGGGCGTATATACTTTTAAGGTTTCCTTTTAGCGTCATATAATTTCTCGCCATCAAAGATCAGACTTTATACACACTACAAAAGTGTGATTTTTTGGGGGGGGGGGGGTGTGTTGGTTGGTGATTTATTTTTTTGTGTTACATGTAGGATAAATGAAATGATAGATTGGTGACTCCTGTCATTCAAAATAGTCTTAATTCATTCAAGAACAACCATCTTTACATTATCATGAACTTTTTTTTCCCAGAAATCTCATTGTTAAGCTGTGAGCTGCTGAAAAATACTGCTTTCTCTCAAGTGCCTCCTTTTCCATCCTCTCTCTCTCTCTCTCTCTCTCTCTCTCTGTCTCTCTGTCTCTCTCTCTGTCTCTCTCTCTCTCTGTCTCTCTGTCTCTCTCTCTCTGTCTCTCTCTCTCTCTGTCTCTCTGTCTCTCTCTCTCTCTGTCTGTCTCTCTCTCTCTCTCTCTGTCTCTCTCTCTCTCTGTCTCTCTCTCTCTCTGTCTCCCCCTCTCTCTCTCTCTCTCTCTCTCTCTCTCCCCATCTCTAGGATTTGATTTTCCCTCTTTTCTCTATTTAGGTGTTCCTTTCTTTGCTGGCATTCCCAGGGAGTTTTCTCTTTCCCCTCTCCATCATTCTCTCTATTTGATTTATTCTTCTCCTCATTTTTCTTGCTCTTTTAATTTTCGCTTCCTCCCTTCCTCTCTGCAGCCTCGTCTATCTTTGGCCAGATCTTCTTGATTTTCCTTCTCAGCTTAATATGGAATTCATTTTCCTTTTTCTCTCCTTCTAATGGATTCTCCCTCTCAAGTCTCTCCGGGTGCTCCTTTTGATTATGCTCCTGCTCCATTTCCTTCTTCACCTTCTCTCTTTGGTTTATTTGTTGTTGTCTTTCCTCCTCTGCACAAAGTTTGTTTGGGAGGACAAAGCGGTTCTTCTTTTCTTCCATTCTGTGCTTTCTTTGCTCCCTTTTCTTCCTTAAACCACTTGTCTGGTATCTTTCTCCATCTCTTCCTCTGTCTTTATTTTTCCTTTCCGTCTCTCTTTGCGAGATAAAAGCCTGTTACAAAGAAAGACATCAAAGTAAGTAGAAACTGTACAATAAAGTGTAAGAATCAACAGTGAAGTTATGAACACACATCAAAGCCAGAATCAAAGATTAAAGTCAGAACTGGGATTCCATTCTTGTAACCCCCAAAACGACAGTTTTATTTAGTATGCTGTTATTGTGATACAACCCCTAATCTAGTAGTATTACATCCCTTTACATGTTAAGTTTTCATCATGCAGTATTTTGAAATCTGTCTGTTGTGTCACATCACGTGCATCATATCTTATTTGGAGTGACTCACTTTGAACTACTTTAATTACTGATAATAAAGAAGACGTACAGTATCCTGAATTGTTAAAACATTAAACCCCGGCAGCTCGAACACATTTATAGAACTGATCACTCTTTTAAGTGAAACTGTAAACATTGTTCACCTTTTCATAGCCGATCAGAGCAGAAAGCCATTTGACTATTCTATCAGTGTGTACGTGTGTACCCCCCCCCCCCACACACACACACACACACACACACTCCTGTTAGCTCTCCCTCCCCCTGGCACCTCTCTCCTGGATTAGTAATCCAATCACTGCTGGTGTCTGCTTGAACCCCAATGTGAGGCGATGTACTGCAGATTCTTGGCAGGTCATGGTGCTTTGTGGTGATAAATGCATTGTGTTAGAACCGATGACTCCACCTGTAAGTAACAGTTTCAGTGAAGGAGTTTTACTTGAATCATAGTGCCTTTCCTATTTTTGGTTAAATAAAGGACAGCAGTCATTTCTCCACCACTGCTCCAGCCTGTTAGCATTTCTCTTGTGCAGCCGTGTGTCCCAGAACATCCCTGTGTGTGGTTTCTCTGCACAAATGTTAGTATCCTTCAGTTGCTCTGTTGTTAGTGTGGCTTCAGCTAACCCTCTCTTCAATTTAGCAACAAAATACAAAACACACTTTCCACCCTCGCACCGCCGTCCGCCCACTGTGACTCAGGACAATTGTTTATGCCGCACCCTCTCAAACCACCCAGATACTGGGCTGAGGATGGAAGTTTACAGTAACCCTGCACAGCCTTTGATGCTCTCCAGTGTGCAGATGAGCAACGATACCACATGAAGGGGATAAACGAAGTCATTGACTGGTAGCTGAGTGGCGATAACAGACAAAGTCAATAGCCATTTGGCTGGATCGTCTGTGGTCTGTGTTAGAAAAACATTTGTCACAGATGTGGTCAATGTGTTTATGTGATTTCTGAGTATTAAATGATCATCTGCAATTTCTCCTGCTGATTCAACCACCATTCTCAGTTCTAAGAGTTTTTTTTTTTCTTGAATGTCTCCTGATATGAAAGTAGATATATCGCATACGGTGAGTAATATCAAATGAACTACACCTTCACAAAAAATAAAAGAAGGGAGTGCTTTTACTTTCACATTTGTTCATAGGGCAGAGCTGAAGCCCGTTGCCCTCTTTGGCTGAGCTCCCCACTCTGGAGAGAAACTTTGTTCCTAGGTACTGAGAGTGAGAGGATAGGATAGAAGAAATCCTGTGTTTGCACAGCATGTCACTGAAGGGGGTGCTTTTGCACACCTTGTGACAGATACTGAACTACAAAGCCCAAAAAGAATAAAAAAAGAGGCTTAGCAAACAGGGAGATGTAGCAGATCAATGTTGTGGCTGTCCTGGGGCCCTCTGGCACTGCACCAGGCCGACCCCGGAGCACTCGGGAAGAGGAAGTAGATAAATCAGCTGATTTTCCAAGGAAGCTGTGCAGCTTCACCAGGTCATTTACTATTATTTATTTTTCTATAGTGTACAATGAGGTAACCATTTTGGGAGTGAGAAAAACTAATGAATAGAAATATTAAACTAAATTTTAATGAAAAGCACTTCTTTTGCACAATTCATTATCTCAGCTTTTTACGTGAAAAGGACAGTTTTGGTGTAAGCACCACCTATTTCAGCGTTGCTGAAGAAAAAAGAATGGATGACCTTACGATGAAATGTATTCATGTTTCATGTTCTTTCTTTCAAAATCTCGGCACAAAATAGCCACGTCTCACTGTTGCTGGCTGTCTGCAGTTGGGCTGAGCTTGAATTTAAAAATCTCGGTGGACTTGGGGTTTTTTTCCGATTGATAATTCCAACCATCAAGTTTGAAGGCAGCCCAAAGGTGATTAAAGTTTTTTAAGGTAATGGAGAGCTCTGTGGACTCCACGTTACCCATGGATCTGTATCAAGCAAACAGACTGCTGGCACTCAGTAGTTTAGCTTCCGCAGCAATTACATTCTCTCTCGAGACATCAGGAGAAGCTGAGAGCAGGCAGTTCCTCTGTGGAGCCTGTACATACTTACAGAATACTCAAATGGCTTTCTGCTCTGAATTAAACCGCAAAGCAGTTGTGTCAGAAAGTTGAGCTACCCACATAACAGAAAATACCCATAATCCTTCTGAGTGGCCACATGAGGTGATTTGCCCCCCGCCCCCCAACAGACCCAGCATTACCCAGCACTTGAAAAGAGAAAGCTGATCCAGTCAAAGGTTAAGCCAGTGAGAAAGCAACCAGTGTCAGGAATCTGGATTGTAAACCTTCTTGCTCAACATGATTGGCAGACCAGCTCTGCTGAGGTTTAGAATCAGGTCATGATGTAACAGTATAAGCATGGATACACCTGTATACAGAGGATCAGAAAAGCCATACTCGCAATTAATTATTTAGAGGTGATAGTGGGCTATTGACCCATTATGACAGAGCATTGTCTCATTTCACAAATAATTGTGGCTGCACTTCTGTTGCATGTCTTCTCCCGACATTCCAAATGGGGACCTGATGAATGTGCACAAGCAAACGTTATCTGCTGTGCTATCGCTGTGTGCATGCTCCCTGCAGCATGAGACCAACATAGGCCATGATTATAGAGGGAGATACAAACAGGAAGCCTGACCTCAAAACCCTCTCACATGCATGCTATCACTATGAGTGTGTCAAAGCTATTCCAGTGAACCAGCATAAACCACAAACAGGGACCTGGTCCACTTTAGAGGCTTTGATTGATATGACTTCATTACACAAAATGGCCGCTGAGAAAAGCTGAAAAAGCCATTAAAATTTGCACTCAACAAATGTAAATGCAATGTTTTCACTCCCATTTATCACAAGTTCAAGTCAAAGGTCTGAGACTTTTCTTCTATAAACAAATTTATTTCACACATATGTTATATTTTTGTTGGTGACTCTTGGACTGGTAACAACTAATGAAGTTTTAGCTTGCAAAAAGACCTTTGATAGGCACTAGGCACATAGTACCATTTGCCTGGTGCAGTGTAACACCATGTCTCATTGATTAGAATGACTAAAGCCAGCAGAACATTTGTTGGCAGCATCTAAGTTGCTAGATTTTTGCAGTAAGAGGAACACACTGTCATACACACCAATCAAGAGCATCCCAAACAGGCTTTGTGGGTCTGGTGAGGAAGCAGATGGTATCACAGATGAAGAGGGCTGTGGCTACATTTAGCTACTTGTTATAACATATTTGTGAATGAAATGTATTTCTAAGGGAGAGCCCAGCCACCCTCTAGAGGAGACTCACCCGCAATCTCGTCCTTTCGGTCATTACCCAAAGCTCATGACCATAGATGAGGGTAGGAACATAGATCAACCAGTAAATTGAGAGCTTTGCCTTTCGCCTCAGCTCCCTCTTCACCATGATTGACGGATACAGAATGCGCATCACTGTAGATGCTGCAGCAGTCCACCTGTCATTCTCACGATCCATCTCCCCCTCACTCAAGAAAATGACCCCAAGGTCCTTGAACTCCTCCACTTGGGGCAGAATCTCATCCCCAACCCGGAGATGGCACTCCACTCTTTTCTGGGCAAGGACCATGGACTCGGACTTGGAGGTATTGATTCTCATCCCGGCCACTTCGCACTCAGCTGTGAATCGATCCAGAGAGAGCTGAAGGTCATGGCCTGATGAAGCCAGTAGGACCACATCATCCGCAAAAAGCAGAGACCTGATCCTACAGCCACTAAACTGGATCCCCTCAACACCCTGGCTGCGCCTAGAGATTCTGTTCATAAAAGTTATGAACAGAATCAGTGAAAAAGGGCAGCCCTGATGGTGTCCAACCCTCAGGTCCAATTTACTTCTGGCAATGAGGACCAAGTTCTGGCACTGGTCATACAGGGAGCAAACAGCCCAAATCAGGCAGTCTGATACCCCATACTCCCCGAGCTTCCCCCATAGGATTCCCAGGGGGACACAGTCAAATGCCTTCTCCAAGTCCACAAAACAAATGTAGACTGGTTGGGTAAACTCCCATGCACCCTCAAGGACCCTGCTGAGAGTGTAGAGCTGGTCCACAGCTCCACGACCAGGTCAAAAACCACACTGCTCCTCCTGGATCCTAGGTTTGACTATCTGACTCACCCTCTTATCCAGAACCCCTGAATAGACCTTACCATGTAGGCCAAGGAGTGTGAGCCCATGGTAGTTGGAACACACCCACAGGTCCCCCTTCTTAAAAAGGGCAACCACCGCCCTGGTCTGCCAATCCAGAGGCACAGCCCAAATGTCCATGTGATGCTGCAGAGTAGTGTCAACCAAGACGGCACCACAGCATCCAGGGCCTTGAGGAACTCCAAGAGTATCTCATCCAACCTCCGGGCCCTGCCACTGAGGAGCTTTTTGAACACCTCGGCAATCTCAGCCCCAGAGATAGGATAGCTCACCATCGAGTCCCAAGGCACTGCTTCCTCATTGTGAGACGTGTTGGTGGGATTGAGGAGGTCTTCAAAGTATTCCTGTCACTGGTCCACAACATCTGGAGTCGAGGTCAGCAGCAGGTTTGCTTCGGCAACCGCCAAAACCGTGCACCACTTGGCCTGCCTGTACCCGTCGGCTGTCTCTGGAGTCCCATGGGCCAAAAAGGCCTGATAGGACTCATTCTTCAGTTTGACGGCATGCCTCACCACCAGTATCCACCAATGGGTTCTGGGATTACGGACACAACAGGCAACGACCACATTAGAGCCACAGCTCTAAATGGCTGCTTAAACAATGGAGGCACAGAACATTGCCCACTTGGACTCAATGTCCACTGCCTCCCTCAGAACATGGTTGAAACGCTCTCGGATGTGGGAGTTGAAACTCCTTCTGACAGGAGACTCCGGTCGATGTTCCCAGCAGACCCTCGAATACGTTTGGACATGGCATGTCTTGGCAGCGGTCGACTGACTACCAGGTGGTGATCAGTTGACAGCTCTCCCCCTCTTCAACCAAGTGTCCAAGACATATGATTGCAATTCCGATGACACAACCACGAAGTCGATCATCAAATTGCAGGACAGGGTGCAAGTGAACATGTGGACTCCCTCATGCATGAACATGGTGTTTGTTATGGACAATCTGTATTGTGCACAGAAGTCCAAAAAACAAAGCACCCCTCGAGTTCAGATCAGAAGGGACATTCCTCCAGTACTCGCTCTAGGGAATCCAAAAAAAGGGGGGGGGGGCGCTCTGAACTGTCATTTGGTGCATAGGCGCAAACAACAGTCAGGACTAGGTCCCCCTCCCAAAAGCTGAGGGAGGCTACCCTCTGGGTTAAACTTAAACAGACGGTGAGTCAAGGGCCAAAAAGTATTGCCAGCCCTGCCCGTCGCCTCTCACTGCCGACGGACTGGTTACAGAGCCCTTGCCGTGCGTGAGGTGAATCTGACTGTATCTTGCTGGAACTTGTCAACCTCACGCACCAGCTCAGGCTCCTTCCCCACTAGAGATGTGACATTCCACGTACCCAGTACCCAGCTTCAGCAACCTAGAATCGTACCGCCAAGGTCTCCGCTCTCAGCTGCCACCCTTCTCACATAGCACCCAACCCCTTTGGACCCACCCACCAGTGGTGAGCCCATTGGAGGTGGGGCCCATGATGCCGCTCTGGGGTGTACCTGGCTGGGCCCAATGGGTGCCGGCCCGGCCACCAAGTGCTCGCTGCTCGCCTGGCTCCAGAGCAGGGCCTGATAACCCACATCTGGGCAAGGGAAACTTGGATCTAAGTTGTACTAAATTAGCTTCTTGAAATGACAATTAAGGTCCGGCACAAAAACTGGTTGAGAGTTTGACATGAAATCTGACCACTTGTCTCTGACTCCAAAATCTGTTTATTGATGCCATCCCGCTCCTTGCATGGACTTCTTGTGTTTTAACAGCAGGAATCTGTTGCAAATAGGTATCCTTGGTTGATTTTCATTGATGGGATTCATATAGTGTATATCGTAGAGTATAGTTTTGAGCACTGTGAATGACGAACACACAAGCCAGTGTTTGTCTCTCTCTAAAAGACCCAATGTAGATCTCATGCAGTACAAACTTTCCAGATCTCTCATATCAGCTGGTTGTGGATTACTGGGTGTCCAAGAGTCAAACCTAAACATGGAGAGGCTGCCTTTAGCTTCTGCGCTGCTCATATATAGAACAAACTGCCAGAGGAACTGAGACTGCACTAGAAACTTTTGAATCCAAGCTGAAGACCTGCCTGTTTACTAATGTTTTTTATAAAATGTAACCCACCTTGACTTTATTGTTTAAAATTATTACTCTCTCTTTCTTTTCATCCATCCATCCTCTACTGCTTATCCTGTTAAGGGTCACGGGGGGGGGGGGGGTGGCTGGAGCCTATCCCAGCGACTTTCGGGGGAAAGCGGGGTTCACCCTGGACGGGTCACCAGTCCATCACAGGGCCAACACATAGAGACAGACAACCATTGGCTCTCCCAGCCACGCCTACGGTCAATTTAGAGTCTGGATTAACCTGGTCCCTCTTGATGTCTTTGGACTGTGGAGGAAGCTGGAGTACCAGAGAGAACCCACACACACACAGGGAGAACATGGAGACTCACACAGAAAGACCCCGTGCTCCAGCCGGGGCTCAAACCCAGGACTTTCATGCTGTGAGGCCACAGTGCCGACCACTGCACCACCGTGCCACCCTCTTTCTTTTCATGTTTTTATGTTCTCTTTTGTTCTCTGTGAAGCACTTTGAGCTGCCTGTTGCTGTGAAAATGTGCTATGTAAATTAGTCTAAATCTAAATAAATAGTAAAGGATGGTATATATTACACCTCAATGAAATACACTTATATAAGACTAAATTTACGTGAGCTTATATTTCAAAATAAAGTATAATATTTATAACAGCTGTGTCTCTAAACTACAGATGACATCAGAAGAACCACAATGCAAGAACTGGTAGTTTTTACTCTGATCAGAGGTTGTTGTTGTTCTGGACTACATGTATTGTAAGACACACTGCCTGTATGCTGGGTGTGTATTTGTGCGTTGGTGATGACTTCTTCCTAACTAGTGGTGTACTGTAATGATCATCTGTCCCTGTAACCACTTCATCCTTGTGAAACCCAAAAAGCAAAGTGTGTCATAGCAGAACTGGAGAGAGAAGATGCTCCTAAAGTCGTTCAACCCCTAAAATGTTTCAAGTGGACTGAGATGGAATGGCGCTTTTACAATAGAGACACAATTTTAGGAGGTAAACAATGTTGTATGCTTAATCTCAATCTGGATCATTTTAACTAGCAGCACGGTTGTGGTGTTTGCATGTAAATTCATGTTTGTGTAATTTTTTAAACGTTTAATATCATCATTTTCACCTTTGCAGGCATGTGTGTCTGAGTGTTCAAACATATGGAAAAATGAGCGCCTGTGTGCACACTTGCATGTGTGTGTGTGTGTCCACATAAGTGTGTTTTTCTTGAACTAATTGGAGAGAGTGAGGAGTCAAGGCTCAAGGATAAGATAAGCTTGCAGACACCAAAACCTGCTGTCAGTAAATAACCATGTAACTACAAACTCAGAGAGGGTGTTCCAGTCTTGGCTCGACCCACCAATCTTGAAGTAAGGTCTTAAAAATCTATTATGAAATTGAAAAACTGATCTGAATTAAAAGAATTTGCTTTTCCAGATGCACAGAGACAGCCTAAGTTTGTGCAGATTCTGGGCTTTTGGTCTGACAATAGCATGAAGCATATGGTAACACTTCTCTGTAATTGCTGCTGAGAAACCCTGAAGATCTGAGAGGAGAAAAAAAATTCTAACATGTTTTTCCTTCGTCCTTCTCCTGCTCCCTTCGCCTCCTGTTGGAATTTCACTTGAGTTTGGGCGAAAACAAAAGAGACGAAAGTTTTAAGTGTAAGAGGACAAAAAAAAAATCCTCTAGTTGGAGAGAATACAAAGAGGGTGTTTATTGCTTTCCATGCAAATGTGTAAAAGGTGTTTTCTTTGCTGAGGTCGACATTTGAGACATGATAGATATTAATAAATAAAGGTCAATTTCTTGTAGAAATCACGACTAACAAAAGTTAAATATTATTCCCTGACAAACAATTCTTGTCTTTTTCTTTTGTGGCAACAATTTAGGTTATAGGCAGACAAGGCTGCAGTATTTCTGCCCCCAAATTCTATGAGGCCTTTCAAAGTCTATACTAGAGAGTAAATAAAAAGTTTAATAACTCAATTTTCATATTGTCCCTATATCAACTTTGTAGATGCCAGAGAACAGGGTCAGACCGGGAACCAAATTCCTGCCTGCACCTGGACTCAGGTCTCAGAGTGGGTGCAGCCAGCAGGATACATTTTTCTCTCACACATTTTTCACACACAGCTGATAGAGGGTCACTAGGTGGTCCAGCCCAGTTGGCATGAACCAGAATCCCCAGAAAGTCTGGGCCTGTATCCTTTACCCTTTGTGACAAAATATGGATTCACTTTCTGGGTAGGGAGAAATAAGCAGTGGAGCAAAAAACCATTTAAAGGAACCTTCTAGCATCTGCAATGTTTTCACGGTTCTTCAAAACAGGAGTAGTGTAGTGCACTCATACTGCTAGAGATGAAATCACCTGTTAGACAGTGTGCAGGGATGAGCTGAATGCTGAAACAGTATTTGGGTAAAGTACATTTGTGATCGCAGTGATCATCGGAGAAATACGTGTCAGTGTCTATACACACGACGAGGTCAGACGCTCATTTTGTGCTCGGGCAGCGCCCCTTTCTTTCATGGGTAAAGATGGAGTCTGCTTCAAACAATGCTGTGTGTCATCCCAAGTAGCTGAATAGTGTAAGGGGCTAATTCTCTACCAACATCCAACAAGACAGATCAAACCATTTATGATTATGATTATGATTATGATTTCACACATGAGCAGGAGCGCATTTCCACATCTGGCTGTTAGCAATCAAAAGCCAGTGTGATTCAAGGTTGTAAACTGCTTTAAAAGAAAACACTCGTATTTCATATTTGAAGCAGATTTCAAATAAACTGTATACAAAGAATGCTCCTGAAACCCCACTGATACGGCCGGTTATCTTATTTATGCTACTAAATACAGTACAATTTTGAGAATCCCTTGCGAATATGCTGTTTATATGGCCCAAATAGGAATAATGGAATATGAGTGTGCATGTAAACATAGTAAATGTCATTCCCACGGTGCCTGCATGATCACTTCTAAATCATGGACAGGTTTGCCTGCGGTTCTCCGCTAAAAGAGGAGAGCAAGATGTGCATTTACTCTTCTTGGTATCTTAAGTTTATGATCAGAAGTCTTGATGCATTTTTGTTTTCATATGTTCCTCGCTCAGTGGATGACATGTCCAGGCATACAGGAGAGGTGCTCGAGCTGAGAGAGGATAAAAGAAGAAGGCTCTTTTTTGGGTTTCCAGATTGCTTCAACAGAATGACATCCCTGTAGTCATCGCTGCATCGACCACTGAGACCAGAGCACACAAATACACTTTTTACACTATAAACTGAAAACCTGGGTAACGAAACGCATAGAAGTTATTTGTTTGAGCTTCACTCTGGTTTCTGGTACAATATGGAGGAGAAGGAATTCTCTTACTCAAGCACCTTTCAACTATATTGTCATTCTTTGTGCTCCTCTTTACACATTGTTGAGAATCTGGCAGACGTTTCAGCAGCTGGCAGTGATTTAAACCTCCTCAAACCAGTGAGCCTGGGTTGTAGGTGCCAGTGAACACCATTGATTTGACTCTGCTGTGGTGGGGTTCTCATAAACACAGTACTGAGAAATATGTTGGTAAGTTCCCTCAGTAGATTGTGTGGTCCAGAGTAGACACAGCAGGTCACAGTTAGAGTTTAATATAGGTTCTCGTCCCGATTACAAATCTGGTCCAACACATGTGAAATCATGTGTCTGTACCGAGCATCAAGCATGCAGTTTATCCAATGCTTCATTCATTCAGGTTTCCCTTGAAAAAGAGTGCCTGAACAAACAGAACTTGCTTAAGGCTTAAGGTGACGGCTCACAAGGTTCTAGTGCGGCCGCTCGATGCCTTTCTATGTGTTCTTCCCGTGTCTCCGTGGCCAGGCGCTGGCTTCCAGACATTAGGTTCGGTTTACTCAAGACTAAATATCCTAAGTTGTAAACGTGAATGTGAATGATTATTTCTCTAAATGTATGCTCTGTGATTGACTGGCAACCTGTCCATGGTGTATCCCATCTCTGTCCCAGTGTGAGAATGGAGCTTCTGACAGCCACCCCTCCATGAGGCTGTCCACCTCAGCAGTGGTGGATGTACTGTATCAGCTGTCCTTGACCTAAGATGTTGTGGAAGAAGGAGCGGAGCATATCATGAGGTGGCAGCGATGACTTATAGCGGAAAATTTTGACAGGGTCAAAAGCAGAAATTTTAGGAAAACATCGGTGTGCAGAGGAGGAAACGGCAATCAAACAGTCATTCATCCATTTTCTTTTCTTCCATCAGGAGTAATTAGGGGCTCAGTATCTTGTTTAACGATACCTCAACACGGTCACCGGGAGAGTGAGGATCGAACCAGCGACCCTTCCGTTTCTAGATGGCCACTCTACCTCTGAGCCATTCCGCCCCCCTCAAACAGTCATCCATCCATCCATCCATCCATTTTCTACCACTTATCCTATTTAGGGCTTGAACTGAAATTGACAGGACCTGATGAAGAGCATGACCTTCTCACTTTAGAAGCCTGACAACTTCAGAGTGAAATTTTGAATGGAAATTGCACCTTTTACCTTTTACCTGGTTTGAAGGACAAAGGTGCTTTTGCAGTTCCAGCCCCTAACTCTAATGCAAGTCTGTCCCGGTCCTTGTCCTGCCCTGCAGCCTCCTCCCACCTGGATGTGCCTTGAACACCTCCCTCAGAAGGCGCCCAGGTGGCATCCTAACCAAATGAGCCCCCTCAGCTGCCTCCTTATAACACTTAGAGCTTCTCACCTGAGGGAGATGCCAGCCACCGTCCGGAGGACGCCCATTTCACCACTTATGATCTTGTGCTTTTGGTCATGACCCATATTAAAAGACCGTGGCTTGGATATATGGGTCATTCTCGTACTGAATTAGAAGTCGAGGAATGAAGGTGCATTTTAAGCTGAAATTTAGAAACAGGCAGTGTCGGGGACAGACTTGTGTGACAGAGTTTAGAGGCTGGCAGACCATGCACTGACACAGCAGGGACCATCATTCAAGTAAATGAATGCAAAATGGACAAATAAGAAATAGGTTTTACATTTTCTTCAAACTGACTGATGGACCCAGATAAATGTAGAGGAATAAAAAGTACCTCTTACATTAAAAATGTAGTGGAATGAAAGTACAAAGTCCCCTAAAATACAAATTCATGGGTAAAGTACAGCAGCAACCTACTGTGTCAGTAACTTGTAGATTTTTGAAGTAGCTTTTTTACATTTTAATGGACAGAAATCATTTTTTATCATAAACCAGAGAACAGGAGCATGTGCCGTTTGCGTGGTGGCTGCCGTACCACCACCTGCACATAGGGAGGAACATGGACATTTTCATCATGCTTCACTAAATTGTAACAGGTGAAACACAAGAGACCTGTACTTCAGAACCCGGATCAGAGGGGAAAACCTACAATTTGAAGAAGTAAAAAGCTGCAGCTCGATCTGACAGCTTGTTTAGGTCTCAGTATGCATATGTAGTTACCATGAGATCACACGGTTGGACATACAAACCTGGAGACCTGCTTCCAACACACACACACACACATACACTGACCACACACACAGCCCATAATTACCAAAATAAATACTTTATACCCACACACAACCGTATTTCACCAACATATCGAACCACACCAATGAGCCCACCCTGACTCTGCATCCAAATCCGCCATCCCGACTGACTCTAATTTAGCGTTTCAAGTCCCTGTATGGCACCAGGGTGGCAGAGTGGCACCAGAGTGGCACCGCCAGGGATTTGTGGGTGTCTATGCTGCCGAGGTTGTTTGTGTGTGTGTGTGTGGGGGGGGGGGGGGGGGGGCATGTGCCCACAAGCTGTCAGCCAGGCTTCAAAGCTCTCTTTCATTTTGTTTGGTGAAAATACTGCATTTAACAAAATGTTACATCTACTAAGCACTTTTGGAATTACCCTCATGAAGTTGTTTTTGTACCCCTTTATGTATTTTTTATTTCTGTACAAGAACCAGAGAAGTTCTGTGTGTGTGTGTGTGTGTGTGTGTGTGTGTGTGTGTGTGTGTGTGTGTGTGTGTGTGTGTGTTTAGAGCTAAGTTCTCAGAGATGCAGAGCACCTTACTTCCCTGAACTGGCTGATTCAGCTGACTTTTAGTTGGCCAAGTCACGGAGATGCTCCTAATTTTTCTACTTTTAGGATCCACGGGATCGACGTGATCACTCCTCCCACTCAGAAGAAAGGATAAGATAATACTTTATTGATCCCCATCGGGAGAATTCCAATGCCACAGCAGCACAAGGCAAGAGAACAGGTGACAAAAAAGACATCATGTACCATCTATGATCTCATACCTGCTCCTCGATCATTTCATGAATGCTCAGTTGAAGCTCCTCTTTACAGACATGCAACGTCTTCACGCTCAATCATAATGAGCTCAAAGTTGAGTCTTTTTTCTTTGTTGCACCATAAAAATAAAATATGGTCATCACCAGCCAGAACGCCTTAAACTTCTATTTATGACATGAGTATTTCAAATGTAGTCGCTGTTTGTTTGTGGCTTTTTCCAACTTTTTTTTTATTATTATTCAAAAGTATTGAAACCATGTGTCATACACACCAACCAACCCGACTGTTTACAGTCCAGGAGATTCTCATCTTGAGTCCTTGGGGTTGTTGATGGATTTGTACACACACGAGCTGCTGCCTGTCTAATCAGAGATGCTCTGAAGCTCTAATTCGTCCTGTCGCCCTCAGAGGGATGAGGGACCACATCCAGTCTGTGATTAACTAACCACTCAGCTGCCTCCTTCACTGTCTGTCAGGCGGGATCGCAGACTTGCTCTTAGCCAGGCGGAGGGGGAAGAGTTTGGATTTGCAGGACCAGAGAATAAACTTTCACAGAAGAGTTACGTTTCAACGAGCAGCGAGATTTAGATTAATTATCGTAGCTGTTGCTGTGATACGTTCCTGGCCTCAGGGCCACCAATCCTTCAAAATACAGGCATTGTATTCTGCTATTGGATCATTTTCAGTCAGGGTTTGCTGGAAAAACACCCATAAAATCTTTTAGTTTTTAATCATAAATAGATTTTATATGGGGGGGAAAATGCTTATTCGACAGATCTCTGTTTTCCTTGGTTTTTACTTTCCATGTGTTCAAAAACACTTCACTGTTCACAGGCAGCGTGGGTCGTAACAGTCGCTCCTCTGAGCCAAGTATGACCCTCAGAGTAGCGACCCCGGTTATACAGGACGTACCCACAAGCCCCGGCGACGCTTTTCATCTGCTTCCATCATTGTTTCACAAAACCACGAGCTTCTTCAATGACACGTTGGTGCTTTTTATTATTTTACACCGAGACTTGCAGACTAGATTAAACTGATGTGTATCGCTGCCCTCCACTGGTTGAGCACAGCTCTCCCTTTACAAACTAAATCCCAGGCCAGGATTGCTCGCGTTAATTTGAGGTCTTACGTTAAATCATTGATCGGAACTAATTCATAGAATCTAATCCGTTATAGTTATAAACTTTTTCACTATCATTTTATGTTCATATTCAATTGCCAAACGAGTCTCTCTCAGTTCAGAGTTCCTCTGTTCCAAACCCCGCGGTGTCACAAGTTGGTTGGTGAGATACATTTGTTGATTGTTTCATCATCAAAAAGTGTCAATCAGTTCATTAAATTGTTTTTTTTTTTTAATGAGTTAAAATCACACAAAAAAAAATACAACAAAAATGTATATAAATGGAAGCAGTAAACAAATTGAAAAGAAATATCAGTTACAACATAAATAACTATCGACTGTGTTGGAACGGGTAAAGGATGAAGTAATAAAGATGTATTCATAGTCCTGCTATGGAAAGCCAGAGAAGATCTGTCTTCATTTGGCAATAAATGTTGACCCTTGTTGTTTCCCTTGTAATGCTGATGATGATGACGATGATGATGATGATGACGGCGGTTAAAGGAGCTTCCCTCCATCACAGCCTTTACATGCTTTGACATTTCTTCAAATGCACAATGTGGGTTTCACCTGTTGCTTCATGTACTTCTGCTCAGAACGCCACAGACAAACACACCGCCAGTGCAGGTGTGTTGTCACGGGCGAGCGTCTGTGGGCTCCATCCCCTCCAGAGCTGCAGCGCACACCGACCATCACGCGGTGAACCCTGTGCGTCTGAAGCTGATGTCATCGTCCAAAGCTGTTCAATGCCTCTGAGCCATGATACTACATGACCAGCTGTGACACTCCATCTGCTCCAGGATGTTTTGTCAGTCAAGTGTTGGCTACTTCAAACAGTAGTGGCCACACACACACACACACACACACACACACACACACACACACACACACACACACAACTCAGTGAAATGAGCTGGTGTCTGCTGCCCCCTAGTGACAATGGTGAACAGAGAGTAAACGCGACAACGAATGCGTTCACTTTTAATTATGAGATGATTTACGGTTTATTAAAGAACATGAATGCCTGTTCATGTTTTTCTTATTATATTTGATGTGTGGAGCAGAATTAATAGTTATTAAGCACAAATCCTGTGAATTTTTGTTACATTTGACAGTGCTGTAAATAACGTGTAAAGTTCTCAAAGTAACATGCTGCAACAAGACTAAATTCCTGTTTGACAAGGCTCAAGTTACACTGCAAAACATAGTCTTTATTTGATTTTTTGAGATTAACTTTGAAAACATCGAACCACAAACATTTGTTTTCCATTCAAACATGACACTGTTTTTACATCACTCACTTTTAAATTAGACGTATTTTACAATTCCCCTCCTTGGGTGTCAAACACAAAAATCCCTTTCCTACTATTGACTGTTTTAAAAATATGACCTTTATACCAGTAAGGTCAACTATCGCTGGTGGAAGGCGTATTAAGAATATTAGTCTAATTAACATGCTATTTGTAAAATATAAAGAATATACTGTATATAAAACTGTGCATAACATTAAAAGTATTAACACATAAATGCACCCTCAATATTAAGGTTAGAGATGATGTTACAAAGTAGCCAGAGTACATTATTGTTTATGATAGTTACATATACTCATAGGCAGCATGTATGTACACGAATGGCCTGTGTTATAATATTGGAATATAATCACTGACAGATTCACAGATAAAATCTATGTAAATTGTTTGGTGACAATATGTACAACTGAATTAAATTTTAGCAACTGTTGCTGTATGCTTTGCCAAACATAATACAGCAAAAATAAAAACATACCTAAAAAAAAATTGTTGTTGAGTTAAAATGTGCAAACTGTTACATCATTTCTATTTAATTCCTTGTAATATGTGGTGGATAACGGTTGAAATATTAAGTGTGTTTAAATTGTTTTAAGTAAGTTTTTAAATAGTTTTGAGTGTGTGTGTGTGTGTGTGTGTGTGTGTGTGTGTTTTAAATAATTCTAGACTAATTTAGACTTTCAGCATATATCATACGTGGTGAGTGTTTTCAGCTGCTTGTGCTGATACAAAGCCAACTATCAAAACTAACTAGTAATCAACTACAGCACTGTTGTGTTTCAGTCTGGTTTCTTGTGTGTTTGTGTGCGCGCGCGTGCGTGTGTGCTTCCTCTCCTTTTACACATGCAGTAGATAAACTACTACTTGGATTAAAAGTCATTTTTGATGTCTGGCAATGACTTTTCGACTGAACTTTTCAGAACTATGACAGCTGTTTGAGAGTCCTCAGCACCGCGGCAGTCAGGGGTAAACACCAGGAAGTTGACCATCTTTCTTACCCGGGGGAGGGAATAGAGGGAGGAATGTTTTCCTGTTGCACAAAACCTTTGATCTCACACCCCATAATCACTTCCTGGAGATTATACAGTACGTGCACCTCCACACATTGTGTGTGTGTGTGTGTGTGTGTGTGTGTGTGTGTGTGTGTGTGTGTGTGTGTGTGTGTGTGTGTGTGTGTGTGTGTGTGTGTGTGGGGGTTCGCGCCTGTGGGCAGTGCAAGTCAGTGCGATGAGAGACAGTGATAGGGAAGAAAACGAGACAGAGTCATGATGAACCTGAACTGTAAATGTGCAAGGCAGCCATGCTGAGCTGCACAGAGCTTTCAAACTAAAAACAAAAACAAAAACATTTTCTCCGCTATCAAATTACCATCAAGTTACTGTGCAGGTCAGTCAGAGTGGTTTTAGTTTGTGTCAGGCTTATTATTAGTCTTGGGAGCTGTGATGATGTCTCAAGCAAGCATCGATCATACAAGAGTACGGAGGAGCACTTAACTTAGTGAAGGAATAAAGAGAAAATTTTTAAGTTAAAAAAAAAACTCTAAATGGGGCAAAATGTGATTTTGTAGTCAACAGCATGACTTCGGGGCTTTTTAAGACCTCACAACAGTAAATTTATGCTCCCATTGTACAGTGAAAAGAAATGAAGAGAGAACATTTTTGTGGTTATGTTTGTGTAACTGCACTTAAAACTGCATTTCCTATTTTCAAACTATTGTTTTTCTTTTTCCTCTAAAAAAAGCTGCAGCACCAAGATTAAATAAGACGGTGATTTTTGTTACCTGTCAGGTTGTGTTGGTGACTCGATTCAGACGCCTGGGGTCCCTCTGGGGAAGTAGAGTTGTTGCTGTTGCTAGTCAGACGTGGTTGATCGTAGGCCCAGGATGAAGTGTGTGGAGTGACTTTTGTGGCTCTGAGGACAACTGAGGCAAAAATCCCACAGAGGAATTTCAGCCTCTCTCCCACCGCAACATCACCAATGCAGAACCTGAGAAGAGCTGAAATCACCATGAAGGTTTCAAATCTGATTTTCATCGAAGAAAATGTGAAGAAGTGTGTGAACATTTTAAGATTTCATTGCCTCTCTATGCGTAAGTGTGAATGACTTGGAGTGGCAAAAACTTCCCATAAACCATGGAATATTCTTGAAATTGTGATGGTACACATGCGAAAAGTAAAGGCAGGAATGTCCTGAATTTTCTGAACGTTTTGAAGTTTGACTTGAGTTTCTTTATTGTAAAAGGATTCCAAAAAAATCGAAGAAACTTCATAAAGGAGCAATAATAATTTTTTCATGTACTGGGTGGTTGGTGCTAATTATAGATTACAAGACTGTAGAGACCCTCCTCCTCAACTGGATTATTCAATGTTTGTGGATTAAGACCTTTGATTTACAACTGAAAGAAAAACACTTAAATTCATTACTTGTCAGTCAAAGGTCATTAACGTCAGATGTTCTCGTGCCTAAATCATAGAACTCATATTTGTGAAGGATTACAGTTTGTGAAAAATGGTTATTGGTCATTCTAGTCTCTTAGATGTGAACGTAAATACTAATGACTGGAGAGATGCTGGTTTGATTGCCTGCAGTCGTTTGCTTTTTAACTTGCCTTGTTGCAAAGGCCCCTGAAGTCACTGACAATTCTGTCTGCTAGTCTGGACACTCAAGCCAGGAGTCTTTTCGGTCCTGTTCCCTTCAGATCCCCTGCAGTTCCCAAGTCCGACCTCAGTCTGGCATGCACCCTGACTGAGGTCTTTAGCACAGATGCTATCGAGGCATTTTTTAAAACTAACTTACGTGAAAAAAAAAAGAAGTAATTATTCTTGAAAGGAGCACAGACCTGAAGGGTCCTGTCACTGTCCAGCCACTCCCTCACGAAAGCCCACGGTTTCTTCACTCACTTCAGCTCAAGTTCCTGCTGGGCTTCGCGGTTTTCTGAGTCCTGCATCCACCAGCAACATGGAGGAGAGGAAAGAGTAGGGAGAAGAGGAGATTTGAGTTACTCCACGCCCTATCAGCATACATCAGGTGTTTATCAAAACACATTAAAGGGAGAAGAACCTAATAATATTCAAGTTTAGGTTAAAAATGTGAATATTCTGAAGTATTTCTAGTATTTAAGTAAATCTGGAAAAATGTCAAATGTAACAAGCATTAATCATTAACCCTTTTAATGTATTTTCAAAAAGTGTCCAAAAACTCATTTATGTTAATTGTTACTTTTCTTTTATTGGACAGCAGAATTATTTGGGAAATTTCACCCAGAAAGAAGAAAATCAGCAGAAATGTTGGCAGGCTGGAAAGGTCGGATTTTTAATAGAGCCTCCCACTCCATGATAATATTTCAGTGCAGTTACAATGACCATAAATCAAAATTACAGACTCATTTCACACAGGTTACAGCTGATATTTGGGATCATTTCAATTCATTTATTCAACTTGCTTATGACTTGTAAAAATCAAGACCAAAATATTAAAAATTGTGGTGTCTACAATACATGTTATTGTCAGTGTATTACACTCTATTATAAAGGAAAAGCCACCCACCTAAGAATACCACTCTATGCCTGAAAAAGAATATTTGAGCAAGTTAAAATTTCAGGTGACTTTCGTATAGAGATATGAACAAAAACTAAATGAAGTGTGGACACCACAGGCAGAGAATCATTGTTTGCTTCATGACATTCTGAGTCACTTAAGAGAAGAATCCTTAAACATGCGACCTTTCAGGCCAAATATTCTACGGCTCTTCCTCCCTGACACTGATTCTGTCATGCTAACAAAAGTTCAGAATAAACACAATTCTATATCACAATTCTAACACAAATTTTATTTTACCCACACGGTTCTAGAATTTAAATGATTTGCTGACCAGAGTAATGTTAGAGGCTTTAGTGGGTGTTGGAGAGTCTGTGAGAGATTTTAACTAGTACTGCATATGGCCTTTATTAGCTATTATTACCAATTATATCGTCTCTTATTCTTAATAGGGGAGTGTTCTTGTGTGAGCGCATCCAAAGCTTTATGTATCAGCATGTAAATGAGAACTTTGAAGGTCTATTGAAAATGAATCTTGTATGTAGTATAAAGAGGATAGTTATTTTTGAAATTGTTGCCTCCTGGCCAGAAAAAAAGGAAGAAAAGGTTTTTTTGCTCAAACAGAAGAAAAGCTACGACGACCATGATGCACTATCATCCAACTATGCTCACTGCCTTCCAGGGAAAGATAGCAAAACGTGCTGTTTTCATTATGGGGACTGAGGCTCTCCCTCCAATGATGTAAGACACATCATTTAATGTCACTTGAGATTTTCTCAATAAAGAATTAAGGAGGCCTGCATGGCCCAGAGAGGACTGTGGGAAGAAAAAACACACTCATCGTAGTAAACTGACAATTTTGTAATAATACAAAGCTTCAGCCTGAAGAGTTGCAGGGACCGTCACCTTATCGTGGTGGAGGAGTTTCAGTGCCCTAATGACCCTAGGAGCTATGCTGTTGGGGGCATTTTGCCCCTAGTAGGGTCACCCAAGGCAGACTGGCCCTAGGCGAAGGCCAGACAAAGAACAGTTCAACAGACCCCACATGGAAAGAAGAACTAGGAGTTTTTGTACCCAGCCTGGAGGGGTACCGGGCCCCACTCTGGAGCCAGGCCCGGGGTAGGGGCCCATTGGCGAGTGCCTGATGGTCAGGCCTTAGCCCATGGTGTCCAGCCAGGCCCAGTCCATAAAGTTTACATGGACTTGTCCCCCCGTGGACCCACCATCAGCAGGAGGAACAGGAAGGGTCCGGTGCAGTGTGGATTAGGCAGCAGGCCAAGGCAGGGGCCTTGGCTGTCTGATCCCCAGGCATGAACGCTGGCTTTTGGGACATGGAATGTAACCTCTCTGGCGGGGAAGGAGCCGGAGCTGGTGGAAGTAGTTGAACGTTGCCGGCTAGACATAGTTGGCATCACCTTGACACATAGCTCCGGGTCCGGAACCCAAGTCCTTGAGAGGAGTTGGACTCTCTCCTTCGCTGAAGTTGCTCAAGGTCGGGGTGGGTTTTTTGATAGCCCCCAGACTCTCTGCCTGTATGTTGGGGTTTACCCCGGTGGACAAAAGGGTTGGTTCCATCCAACTGTTGTCTGCGCTTATGTGCTGAACAGCAGATCAGAATACCCACCCTTTTTGGAGTTCCTGGGAGGGGTGCTGGATGGCGCCCCGACTGGGGACTCCATTGTCTTTCTGGGGGACTTCAACGCTCAAGTTGGCAATGACAGCGTGACCTGGAGGGGCATGAATGGGAGGAACATCAGGCTTGACCTGAACCCGAGTGGTGTGCAGTTATTTGACTCCTGTGCGAGTTGCAGTTTTTCCATAACTAACACCATGTTCGAACTTAAGGATGTCCATTGGTGCACGTGGCACCAGGACATCTTAGGTTGCAGGTCTATGATCGATTTTAAAGTCGTATCGTCTGATCTGCAGGCGTATGTACTGGACACTGGGGTGAAGAGAGGAGCTTACCTGTCAACTGATCACCATCTGGTGGTGAGTTGGATCAGATGGCAGGGAAAGACACTACACAGACCTGGTAGGCCCAAACGAGTAGTGAGGGTTTGCTGGGAATGCCTTGCGGAAGAACTTGTCAGGAAGATCTTCAACTCCCACCTCCGGCAGAGCTTTGACCACATCCCAAGGGCAGTGGGGGACATTGAGTCCGAATGGACCATGTTCCACTCACTGTCGAGGTAGCTGTTGTGACCTGCGGCCATAAGGCTGCTGGGGCCAGTCGCAGCGGTAATCCTCAAACCTGCTGGTGGACACCAGAGGTGAGGGGAACCATCAGGCTGAAGAAGGAGGCCAACAGGGTGTGGCTGGTCTGTGGGTCTCCAGAGGCAGTCAACCTATACCAGCAGACCAAGTGGTGCACAGCCATGGCAGCCGCCGAGGCAAAAAATTTGGGCGTGGGAGGAATTCGGTGAGGCCATGGAGAATGACTATCAGTTGGCTCCAAAAAGGTTAAGCCAAACCGTCCGTCACCTCAGGGGCAGGGGGGGCTATCCTTCCTTACACTTCAGCTTAAGCAAAATTTCCTATCTCTCATTTGCTTGTCATGTCTAATACTTGAAGGAAAAAGAAAACAAAAAAATCAAAATAATATTTAAACATTTTAATATCCTTTTAAATGTAACTGAGTTTTAACATTTAAAACATTATTCTGTATATTTTTATTTTTATATAATTACATTTCCACTACTACTGGACAATTTTTGGCGACCCACTTGCAATGCCTTCACCCTCAGGTTGGGAATCACTGCTGTAGACGCTGCACCAATCCACCTGTCAATCTCATGATCCATCTTTCCCTCACCCGTGAAGAAGACACAAAGGTAATTGAACTCCTCCACTTGCGGCAGGATATCATCCCTGACCCAGAGATGGCACTCCACCCTTTTTGCAAGAACCATGGACATGAACATGGACTTGGAGGTGCTGATTCTCATCCTGACTGCTTCACACTCATCTGCAAACCAATACAGCGAGAGCTGAAGGTCATGGCCTGATGAAGCCAGCAGGACCACATCATCGACATCATTCCATACTCTCTCATCCACTGGGTTAAACTCATTGAGCATTGAGCCAGTGGGCAACAAGTACTACATCGCCTCTCACTGCCAGCAACGCCAGAGGGGAGGAGAGTCCAACCCCTCTCGAGAGGGCTGGGTCCAGAGCCCTTGCCGTGCGTTGAGGTGAGTCTGACAATATCAGACCTCAACCTCACGCACCAGCTCGCGGCTGCCACTCATCTCAAATAACACCCTTCCCCTTTAGCCCCTCCCATCGGTGGCAAGCCCATTGGAGGGGGCACCCACGTTGCCTCTTTGGGTTGTGCCCGGCAGGGCCCAATGGGTGCAGGCCCGGCCACCAAGCACTTGCCACCAAGTCCTGCCCCCAAGCCTGGCTCCAGAGGGGGGCCCCAGTGACCCACATCAGGGAAAACTTGGATCCAAGTTGTACTTCTTCACTGGGGTCTTTTGAGGTACTTTTCATCTGATCCCAACCCTAGGACCTGTTGGTCTTGGGTGACCCTACCAGGGGCATCAAAACCCCTGACAACTTAGCTCTTAATATACAAACTCCTCCACTGTGATAAGGAGGTAGCTCAAGGAGGATAACCTGTCGTCAGATTGACATATTCTAAAAATCAAATTATAGCTGATCTAAACTACATTACATTGAAACTACATTAAAACTAAATAAAAGTAAATCAATTAGAATTATATGCAAAAAGGGGATTTTTTTTCCCTCGACCTGTCAATCAGCTGTACTTTGTCATCCTTGCTGCTTTCATAAATTAAGGGAGAAAGGGGATGAAAGTGTGGGGGTTTGGGCTGGGAGTATGTGAAGATTCGGACAAAGAGGTAAAGAATGGGGGCAAGTGTTACAAATGGCACCTTTAAATATGAAATGTGGGTCATAGTCAATTTTGGCAAAAATCACTCATCAATTTAATCAAATAGGCCTAGGCTGATATGTAGGGACGATTATTTCTTTTGGAAAAAAAAATTGGCTTTAAAAAAGATAAACATCAAATTCATAATGCCCAATTCATTTGGCAGATTAAAGTTAAATCCGTGGACAGTCAATGACCACATGTATGCTAAGGAGACATTACTATATGAGATGTGTTACTTCTAACTAATTAAAAAAAAAAAAAGGTACACCATCAGCTATAATTTCAGTTTCCTTTTCATGCAATTGTATTGAAAATTTCCATTAACCTATAATTCATGAGTGAAGCCATTACTTACTTTCTTTCTTTCTTTGTAAAAGCCTTCCATATCAACCCCAAAAGCTCCAGTGCCGATGAAACGTGAGAAGTGCGGACGCAGCGGAGCTGGCTGGAGTTCAACTGGCAAGCTGGGCTGACAGCGGCTGACACGCGGCGGAGTTCAGGAGTGCTGCTGCTGCGCACCGATTTCTTCCTTCAGCCAGCTCAAACGACTCAGGACTCTCAACACTTGACATGGCCAAAGTAAACAGCGGTTCCTCCGGTTGCCGGGCCATGGTGATGGCCGGGAAATACCTGTCCAATCCGGCTACGACCCGCGGCCATCACCAGCGGACGGTCTTCCGTTCCCAGCGGCGTGTAGCGAGCTCTGATGCGGCTGGGACTGGAAGAAAAACCGCGGCTTTGGCCTTGACGGAGCAGCAGCTGGGTTATCCCTCCGCCCCAGAGCGACAAATGCCTGCCAACTGGAATTTGATTTACCGGGACGTGAAAGCTTTTCTCAACGAAGTTGGCGGAGACCCCCGGGAGGCCCGGTATTGGTTGACCCAGTTCCAGAGAGCGACCTCGACCCAATCTCAGGTTTTTGCCGTGATAGAGGTAAGATGCGGTGAGCGTTCAAACAATGATACAACTTCGGGAAAGATGTTGGGAGTGTTGACGATTCTTCCATGGCAGACTAAACAAAACTCCAACAAGAATTTAAAACCTGAATTGAAAATAAATTTAAATAAAGTATTGTGTTTGTATATTCTAGGGATGTTTGACATGTGACGTTTTGACTGAATAATGACCTGTTTGAGGACTTCAATGTGAATGTTCCCTGAGTGATACACTGGGTAGAATAGTAAAATTATAAAGCCTATTTAGTTAAATTTTCTGCTTTTTGGACTCGCGAATGTGGACAATTTCAAATACGATGCAGGATTCTTAACAAGTCTGAGGTTCTAGGGTCAGTTACGTCAGCCCCGGTTTGCTGTCAAGACAATGAAAGAAACAAATGTCGTTTTTCTTACTTCGGTCTGTTTTCTGTCTGTTCCAGGTGAACAGCTCAGTGTTTGACAGCAGGGACATGCTTCAGAGCCTGGCCTTTGGCCTCTCCTTCCTGCAGCGAATGGATATGAAGCCTGTGGTCATTATTGGCCTGTCTGGGTACGAGGAGAAGGGGGCCGCAGAACCGGTGGTGGGTTCCCAGTTCACCAGAGGCCTGGTGGAGCGGAGCCAGCAGCTGACCGAGGCCTTGCAGCGACACTCGGCCACCGTCCTGCCATTCTTCTCCGCTGAGTCCTTCCTGCTGCTGCATGACGCAGTATGTGGAAGCAGGTGAGGATTAAGACCACCCAGGGAACAGTTCTGTCTTCAGGTACCCCTTCCAGGTAGTGGGCTGTTGAACCTGCGCTCTTCAGGATTCTCTGATTCCTTTGTGCCATCCAGCAAACCAGCCTGTAATGCCACTTGCTTCAAGTGGAATATAAGAAGGCCAAGCCCAGTAAAATTGGCACACTTGATATGAAAGTAGTTACATTTTGTTTCCAAGAGGGAACCACCTTTGGCATACAAAGAAACCAAACCTGTTTTATCAGTCTCTTATCACATGATGGGTGAAATGGCGTCCCTTGTCCTCCTCTTTCCCTCCTGTCACACTTCTCAGCCTGTGTTGCTGCCAGTGTGTGTGTGTGTGTGTGTGTGTGTGTGCGCGCGCGCGTGTGTGTGTGTGTGTGTGCACGCTCCTGCTCATCACAGCCCCTGCTGATGGCATTTTAGTTCATCAAGCTCTGGTGAGAGGAAACATTTTCATGATATATTTTTCCATGTGCTCCAGTTATGAGCATTTGTGATGGCCTGAGCCTCATAACAGCCTGTTACTGCCCTACTGTGAGTGAAAGCAGGGCTGATGGGTTTCATTTACTGGTTACCACAAGCAGCAGCAGCTGCTCCAGTGGGGGCCATATGAACAGCTCATGGAACAAACTGTCACTTCTCCACTTTAGGAGATTATTATTGTTTTGTTTTTATTTCAGTTGTACACATCCAGGACCAGGCAGGAAGATAGATACCCCTGCTTCCTGGGCATCAGTGAGCTGAGACCATCCGAGTCTGGAAGACTGCTAGTTAGCTTAGCAGAAGGAAAGCTAGTGGATGTGCTGTGTAGTCTTCAAACCTGTAGCTCTTCCTCTGCTAGCTTTGAGTTAGCTTTGTAGTTCTCACAGTTTTAATTGATGCTTCAAAGATGATGAAAGTGGCGCTCATTCATGATGATTATCTTGTGAAACAAAATGTGTGTCTGAAAAGTATGTGTACACCACAGACTTTATTTTTGGCAATAACCCCAAATCCAATGTAAAAATCCCATTGACTTTTCCCTGATAGAAACGAAGGCAATGCTAACTTACATGTCAGCCTACAAAAATACATAATCCGTGCAACTCTCTATAGATAGCAAAGCTAACTTTTTTAATTTGGGTTTTCATGTCTTATACCACATTAATCACGATTTTGTTATTTTGGTTTAATTTAATTTATGTAAACCACACAAAGACTGCAAAAGCGTAAATTGTGAAGAGGCAGAAATGTGTTTACTTTCACTACTTTTCCTCTTCTCTTTTCTTTCTTACATCTCTCTTCATCCATACCTCCTCTCCTCCCTCGTCTTCTCCTAACACCCTTTGGTAAATGGGAACCCTTCATCTTTCTCTTCTTCCTTGCCCCGTCCCTTCAGTGCTTCACCGTCTGTTGCCGTGGATACCAGCCTCCTCCAGTGGAGTCTGGATTGCGGGTCAATCCCTTTGGTTTGTCCAGTGGGGAGGGATGTACACGGTTGCTCTGTGGTGCTGGACCCCATGGAGGTTACAGCGGCGATTTCTCGAGCCCTGCAGCCCCACAAAGTCATGTTCCTGAACAACTCTGGAGGCCTGCGCAGCCAAGAACACAAGGTACAGCAGCCAGCTCCTGCTTCCGCTGCGACTGTCTGTGTGTATCTGTGTTTAATTCTGCTTAGACTGTCTCCTTGAGTGTCAAGTGCCATATTACGGTCACGCACCAAATATGAAAACCTTTAGCATCACTTTGCAACATACATTCCAACATGTATGTACATACATTTAGTGGGTGTTGATATGCTAAACCCTCCACCAAGTTTTCTGAAAATCTGAGATGTCTATTGTAGAATAAATATAATCAACATACTGTTTGTAGAATGACTTGTACACCTCCTGAACACTTCCTGTTTGTGTTTCAGGTGCTGGGTACTGTGTCATTGCCTGGCGACCTGCCCAGTCTGTCCATGGCAGCATGGCTGAGTGCTGCAGAGTGCCACAGAGTGACCGCCATCGCCAGACTGCTCAATCAGCTGCCGACCGAGTCCTCTGCGGTGATCACCTCTGCTGACACACTGCTGACAGAGCTGTTCAGCCACAGAGGTGAGACTGCTGACTGGCTCGCTGACTTTCCTTCCCACGTGTGCACATGCATGCATGGAAAGCTTTCCGACATCCCCGTGCTTCCATCTGCATGGGAGGCGGTAGTTTTGACACCAAATAATACTCAGCACAATTGCGTAACTGTCTGTCCATCTGTCCCAGGGTCTGGATCGCTCTTTAAAAACAGCGACCCCATACATCGGTAAGAACTATTCTGAACTGTTCTAATAGAAAACACACTTTGTTGCGCTTGCCTCTTGCATTTACAGTGACGTGTGTGTGTGTGAATCTGCGTGTGTGTGTGCAGGTACAGCTCTTTTGATGGGATTGATATGGAGCGTCTTCTGGCTCTGATCAATAAATCCTTTGACAAAACACTCAGGTCAGATTACATGGACTCCCTGAAGGGACGACTGCACTCCATCTACCTGTCTGAAGGGTAATTGCAACTATCTCTATTTTCAAAGCACCAACACAGTTACCAAAATGGTCATCCTGTTGCCTGTTGGTGTGACTACGTTAGATAAACAAGCTTTGGTGTCCGGTGTCTCCTCAGCTACTCCGCAGCAGCCATCATCACTATGGAGGGGGTGAACGGCGGCACCCCCTACCTTGATAAGTTCGTGGTGAGCAGCAGCAAGCAGGGCCAGGGTACCAGCCACATTCTATGGGAGTGTATCAGACAAGATCTAGGCAAACTATTCTGGAGGTCCAGAGCCACCAACAAGATCAACCCCTGGTAACACACACACACACACTTTTCTTGTTCTGATCTGAAAACACAGCTGAGTGCATTTTGAATATACACTGGTTTGCTCACATACTGTCACTATGTCAAGTGCAACAACCATTGGACACAAACGGGACTCACTCACGGTCAGGATCCCACAAGCACATGTTTACTGAGGTCCTGTGTGCAACACGGTCTTATTTTGTCCTCCACGTGCCTTCAAAACACAGGGACGTGTTCAGTGCGTTGTAACTTTTTCCCAAACTAAAATGTGAGTTATCAACCAGCTCGACTTCTTCTCCAACAAATCCTGCAATGGTGTCAGACCTTGACGCCTTTCTCTGTTGATCCAATAAAGGTTGGTGTCAAGGAAAACAGCACAAGTACAGCAGAGTATTCAGTCACCTTTCTACTTCCCTTCATGCATTTACAGCGCGAGTTGAAAAACAAACTCCCCCATTTCGCCCCCCCCTCCTCCTCTCTCCTTCTTTTGCCATCACGCAGTGTCGTCACCCACACTCGTGAGGTGAGCCAGTAAAATTAATGTTTTTGAGTTCACTTCCTATATTTGGTTCTTTCCTTTTACACTTCAAAAGAACTTCACTATTGCCCACCTGGAAATGGATAGAGTCTTGACTCTTTCAGGACTAAGATCTGGTCAGATTACATTGACCCCCTGAAGGGACGACTGTAAACCGTCTACCTCTCTGAAGGGTAATTGCGCTCTCTCTCTCTCTCTCTCTCTCTCGATGGATGGATGGATAGATGGATGGATAGATAGATAGATAGACAGAGCAATTACCCTTCAGACAGGTAGACGGTTTACAGTCATCCCTTCAGGGAGTCAATGTAATCTGACCAGATCTTAGTCCTTAGTCCTCTATGTGTGGTTCACATGAGCCACACACTACTGGCACTGGGTCTTTCTGGGTCTGGCTCTGAAGGCACAACGTTGAGCCGGCCTTGAACCATTCTAAGGTCTTGGTCTCTTTTATCCAGATCGTAGTGGTGTGCAGGTCAGTTCATGGTTTCTGTGAGCCAGTGTCCTTTAGGGTGATGTCATCCCTGTTTACGTGAGGATCTGCAGACTCCATCTGTGCTTCCATGCTCCTTCATTTTCTTCCTCTTCAAATTTTTTTTTAATCATGGTTGACAAATGACATATTAGTACCCCACATGCCAACATGACATGCAGAAGCGGAGTCATAGTAGGATTGGAACTGCCAGCAGTGCTGATGGTTTGTTGTTTTCTTGTAGAAAAGTAAAATGGCTGAACATGGACTGTGCTGGTTTCATTGTTTTTTCAAATCTTTTTATTCGCTCAATAATCATTTTTCTTCTGCATTTTTTGGGATGAAAACGTTGGTTGGTGTTTGTGGCTCTGGAGAGATCCATGGTCCCTGAGGAGGAATTCTTATGACTTCACTGTTTGCGCTTTGCCAGCAGGTTGAGGTTTTCGCTCATTTTATTAATAAAAAGAAAAGGTACCTACTAAAGTAGTGAGATTCCCTTCAGCCAGTACTTTGTGTTTAATGCTAACACAGACGTGCCTGTTGGTACATGAAATTATTCAACCAGTTTCACATGATCCACTCTATCACAGTAACTTTAGGTAGACAAAAATACTACACAGTTTTAGCATGTTAGCGTGCCGTTAGCATTTGCTCAAAGCATTGCATCTAAGCACAGCCTCATGTTCAGTGTTAAGCCGGTGGTGCACTAAAATGCCTGTAGTTCAATGTGTTCTCAACGTGTTGAAACATGAATAAGCACAAGCACCCAAGATGAAAAGGTAATGACAGAGCTGCTAGCATGATTTTATACTTGACTCTTCAGGCTAAATCCCACCAGAAGAGTTTGTCAATTTTTTACAGTCATGCTTCTGTCATTCAAACACTGTTGTAAATGGAATTTTATTGGAATCCATTCAGCAACTGGCAAAGCCAGTAGTTGGAGTGTGCGTGTCACGTTTGAAAAATGCAATGACTAATGTCTTTGTTACATCGAAGCATCGAAGTGTGAGCACCTGAGAAGCAAATGACACTTTTAGAGTGAAATATCCCTTGAACACACACACACACACACACACACACACACCAGCTCAGTTATGGTACATCAATGACGCAAGGCTAAGTTAGGAAGAGGAAAGCTTTCAGAACTACGTAAAAACTCTTGATTCTTGTCAAGCTGAGGCGGTTGAAATGGTCATGACATGAATCTCCAACAGAAGCGTGATGGTTGACGTGATCTCTCTGTCTCTGTCTCTCTGTCCAGGTACTTCAAACACTGTGACGGCAGCTTTGTTAATGGCGTGTGGACTGTGTTCTGGTTCGGCCTGACAGACATTAGAGATTCCTACGCGCTGGTGGAGTATGCCAAGAATCTCCATGACTCGTTCCATGCCTCCCCTGTCCCCGCCTCCCAGAAGCCCTCCCCACCTGCCACTGGACCATGAGCCGCCTTTACCGAACTGTTACTTGTGCAGCTCTCATCTCTGGAGAATCTTCTGCACTGTAGCTCAAAGACTCTTAAGGGTTCCTTCAGTTAAACCCTGAAATATGAAATCCCTTCTCCTCCTCCACTGAAACATGAACACAGTGTTGTGGAGGCTTTGACATATGTAGCATTGGGAGCATCTTGACAAGCTATAAATTATATCTATTTTTAAAAATGGACCTCCAGTTAATAGAGCTCAGCTCAGAATGTAGCACTAAGACATGAGTGGCATTTCTACTGGATCCACGCCTAAGTAGCTTGTGCTCTCTATTTTCCTTTTTCTTCCATATTAAGTTGGTGTTTTTGGTGTTTGGTTTCGAAAAATGGTGACGTGAAAACAAAGAACTCACCAACCACCGGGTTATCGCCACTTTGGTTTACAATTTTTTGGGACAGAAAGTCTGTTACAGAAAGATACCCGGATTTACAGCTCAGGCAGTGGATTGAAATACCAGCAAATAGCATTGTGGTTGCAAGGGACTAAAAGGCAGAAAATAGAGAGTGAGTGTGTGTGTGTGTGTACATATGTATATGTATATATACATATGTACACACACACACACTCTTTTTTTCTGCCTCAGCTTTTGAGTTCTTGAAAAAAAAAAAATTCTTCCGCCTCCCAGTACTTTTAGCACTCATTTAATCTGCGTTATCCTGTCAGACTCATTCACAAGCACAGATCGTGACAAATCGAACCTTTTTTCCCAGCATCTTTCTGTTCTGGATTTTGGAAAAGTGAAATAAATGGGTTGGGGCTCTAAGGTGAAGGTCCTACCAGCCCTGATGGCAGCTGGTCAGCTGGTCTTCCTGTGTACCTGAATGCCTGAGGGAATATTGATCTGTTAGAATAATATCAGTAAAGCGCTTCAGAGCGAATACAAATTCAGATTAGGTGCTGTTTTCAGTAATAGAATAGCATTTTTTCCCCCTAAATTAATAAAGACTTACGTTCAGGTTTCAATTTATGAGTTGATTATGATACTTTTGTCAGTTTGGGCTTTTTTTGAGGCGTCACATGAAGATGGAGTTGCACCGATCTCGTCATCCGCAGACAGACCATCAGGAAGCCCTGGCAGTTCACTTGGTTCACTCGTGTTTGTTTACACAGGCAGGCGGGTTCCTGACACACAAGTCACTTGACATTTAACTTGGAAAGCCTGACATCGAGTTTAATAAAACTTTCTGATCTGACACTTCAGTACTAAGCTACAAATAAACCCAGGAAGTGAAGCTGGGCCATGCAGTTACTGTACCATCACTCTAAAAATAAACATAGCAAACTTTTTGTTTGCTTTTTTGTCCTTACAATTGTAGTGTGTGGTGTGAAATTGTGTGTGAGAGAGAGAGAGAGAGAGTGAGTGAATGCATACAGCTGGGGTTTCTTTCAAGGATTTGTTTTTTAATGAATTTGTGGTTGTCCTTGAAACTTTCGTTTTGTTTTGCTTTTATAAAACTATCGTTACAGAAAGCCTTCAGTTGCATTTGCTGGCCAAAAGAAATCGACCTCAATTATGTCATGTCCATTTATAGAATATTTTTACATCCTATCATATTTCAATGAATTCTCATTTCACAAAAACTAGTTTTATTTTATAAAAAATATCAGACGCAGCGAGTAAACTGACATTCCTCATGCAATATTATCACTTCAGTTTCGTGGTTGCAACCCGCATTTATATCAGAAGGCGTGCACACGCTCGGATACAGCGGAACTGGCACTCCCAAGTTACTTCCTGTGTCTGAGCCGGTTGCAGTAGCACATCTGTCCATGTGATGGCGCACGCAGGCGAGTGCAGACTGAACGCGGGTCTATGGGACTGCACCAGGGGACGTCACTCGGGACATAGGTGGCGCTACACTCATTTCTAGAGGAAGAACAGTTCCGGTTGAAATGCCAAAGTCAGGTGTTTGATTACCAAACAAGTCATGGAGGAGAGAACAGCAAATGTGTCCGCTAAAACGGCATCAGCAGCGGCGCAGCAGCAGCTGTTACGCCGCCAACAGGAGCTCCTTTACTGGAGGAAAAACGCAGATCGGATCCGCAGCCGGAACCTGGTAACCGGCCTGACCATCGGAGCCTTCGTGGTCGGCATCTGTATCCTTCCTGTCAGCTGAGCTACTAAACGGATACATGATAAGCAAAATATAGGAATGCAGGCTAAGATTGTAGCGACTGTCTGGTTCCTGTAATAGTTGGTAAAATTTAGATTCGAAGTCATTGGAATTGTAATATGGGCGGTCAGCACTGTGGCCCCCCAGCTAGAAAGTTCAGGGTTGGAGCCCCGGCTGCAGCACGGGGTCTTCCTAGGTGAGTCTGCATGTTCTCCCTGTTCCTGCTGGGTTCTCTCTGGTACTCCAGCTTCCTCCACAGTCCAAAGACATCAAGAGGGACCAGGTTAATCCAGACTCTAAATTGACCGTAGGTGTGGCTGGGAGAGCCAATGGTTGTCTGTCTCTATGTGCTGGCCCTGCCATAGACTGGTGACCCAGCATGGGGGGGCCTGTCCTCCAGGACAAGTTTCTCCTACGGGAGATCAAATAAATTCAAGACAGAAAGAAAAGACCCGTCCAGGGTGAAGCCCGCCTCTCACCTGAAGGCTGCTGGGATAGGCTCCAGCCACCTCGTGACCCTTAGCAGGATAAGAGGTGGAAGATGGATGGATGGATTTGTAATATGTTTTCTGTCAGGATTAATACAATCACTCAGGCATGGGAAGTACTTGTCCACTGGGTGGCGCTAGAATACTATTGCTAAAGTCAGCGTTAACTCACCAGTATCTCCCCCAGCAACTCAAATAATTTTAACAGTTATTTAAGTTCTTTTTAAACAGCAATGTTTCACTGTTGCTTCATCGAGTTCAGAAGTAATGAATACAATTATATCGCATGCAAAGCGCATAACCGCGAACTGCACATATCTACGTGCGGCGCTGCCCGCGTCATCACCTTTTCCTTTAACTCTTTGTCGTCCAGTTAGCTACACCATCCTCTCCATTAAACAGGAGCGAATCATGGAGGAGTTGGACGAGGAAGCCCGGGTCAGCGTCTTCAGGGGGCCTCGGACTGGAGCCAACTCCTAAAGACACTCGACAAGAAGCAGCTCCAAGACCCGCCCCCTGCTTGCTGACGTCACACTGAGTGGCATGTGACGCTTCGTGTCTGCAGACCTTTCCCCACCTGTCACTCAAAATATGATGCACAGAATTGGACTACATTAGTTTCCTATCGGTTCTATTAAATATACACCTGTCAGTCTGTCTGGGAGTTCCTTGCCGCTCAGGTGAATGAAACAGACCGCGCAGGGCTCGATGCCAGCGCTGGTGCGGGGCCTTGGAGTGGCCTGACAAAGAAGAGAATGTGAGCATGAAGTGATGTTTGAATGCTTTTTATTTTTAAGTATGACATTCTCTTGATTTAGTTATTTTGATCCCACGAGTTACCTTGTTCCACCACGTCAGTGTGCTGGTAATATGCTAATGAGATGCGGTTTTACTCCGCTGGAACCAGCACTGTCACGTGTCTGAAGGGACAATAAGCAATTGGATCCTGACGGTGTGTGTGTGTGTGTGTGTGTGTACTCTGATGTATATGTTTTCATTGTTAAGTTCTGTGACGCTGACATACTCATACAGTTTAAGTACATGAGAAAAATATTTTTAAAGATATCGTGATGTATCGTGATTGATTATTTTGCAATATTGCAACGTGTTATCAAAGAATTATATTATATTGTGGGGTAAATATTTTTATTGAGAATATACAGCTTTCATCACTGACTCTGAATGAGACCATCATTTGCAAAATGCTGGATTGAAGAAACCAACAGATTAAATCTAGCATGAATAAAACTGGCCTCAGTTTGAGGTGTTTGCGTGCAGTAGGAGTGTCAGTGTGTGTGTGTGTGTGTGTGTGTGTGTGTGTGTGTGTGTGCGCGCGCGCGCGTGCACTGGTCTGCCTTGCATCATGCAGGATTGCAAAAAGGAAACCTAATATAGCGCACACATTTGAATTTGAAATGACGGAGCGCCCGACGCTGGGTTTTCAGGCGGCTCACAGCGCTTCTGCGTCTCTGGCAGGACTCAGAGTTTGTATCAATGCGTTTGCAGAGGGCAGAACTTTTGCAAAACCCAGCAGCCCTGATAAATATCGATGTCCAGAGGCGATGATGAGACAGCACCGCCGAACTTTGAAGGCATCAGCTGCTGGTTTCTCCTCCATCCCCGCCGGGTGGAGAGGTGCGACTGCGCGTGTGGATGTCTAGCCAGGCGCCTATTGGCTAAAGATGACATCATCCAGTTCAGCTATTGTTGGAAAGAGGATGAGCTCATCGTTTGTAAACTAGTCAGTCTCAGGGAGCCGAAGGAGGACGCAGCAGCGACTGAGATCTGAACGAGTCCCCGGGACCTGCGGCTTCTACCAAGAAAAGAACGCGGTTAAAGTGAGTGTTCCGTTTTATTCATTCTATCCTCGACTGTAGGTTTGCAAAGCAGACGACACCCTGTTTCTCACTCGGGGGCACAGAGTCGTCAAAAGTATAAAATGACAGCATAGGAGACTGGATGAAGAGGACCGGGGGGTGGATGAGATATTTGCATCACTTTTTTGCAGCGGACTAAGAACATTTTGAAAACATTCTGGTTCTTTTTTCGCTGAAACAAAATAAGCTGCAAGCGTATGAAGATAGTGTGGGGTTTTTTTTCATTGAGCCTATAATTTATCTTCTATATTTTATTACATTTAAATACGCAGCTACTGATTTTGGATGTAGAAGCAGATGACATCATGATAGACAGCGCAATTCCCTGCAAAGACATCGTGTTTGTTTCTGCAGACGACAACAAAGCTTAGATCGATCTTGATGTTACCTCTGCTCCTGCGTGCAGCAGCTGCCTCGGCTGCAGGCGGACAACTCAGACTCGTATCATCGCTGCTAGAAACAAGACCCCAGGCAACAAATGTATGGTGTGTGTTGTGCTGCAGATATGGTCTGGTCCCGAGGGGGAGAAGCCGAGCGGCCTCCTCTGTCTCTTATCCTGCCGAGGCTCTACCTGGGAGCAGAGAGGGATGTGACGCAGGTAAGAAGAAAACTGCCCGGTTACGATTGTCAAGTTTTGTTAGTAGTAGTAGTTAATAAAATACTCCATCACATTTGAAAAATCCTGCATTCGCTATTTTCCTTTTACTGTAAATGCTTTTTATAACTTTTTTTTAAATAACATTTTTTCACAATATTTACATTGTGTGTCTGTGCGTGCGTGCGTGCGTGCGTGTGTGTGCAGGACAGACTCGCCTCTCTGGGTATCTCCTATGTGCTGAATGTGAGTCGTTGCAGCCCCCGGCCCTCCTTCCTGCCCCACTCCAGATACCTTCGCATCCCCATCGATGACTCCCTGTGGGCCGACCTGCTGCCCTGGATCCCTCAGGCGCTGCACTTCATCGGTCAGGACCACCAGCACACGCAAACACAACCTTTGCCTTCACATGTGCCTGTGCTGCTGAATACTCATGCTACTTGTGTTAAAGAGCTATGAGCAACTGACTGGACTCACCAACCCTTCCCTGTCTGTTCAGATGCGGCCATGTCCTCTGGCGCCTCGGTGCTGGTGCACTGTGCTGCAGGAATATCTCGTTCCCCGGCTCTGGCTGTAGCTTACATCATGTACAGCCTGGGGATGGACCTGGATCAAGCTTACAGGTCCAGCTGCACACACATCATGCACACACATCGCATACACACATCTGAGCCAGGCATCGCATCCATCTCTGGTATGAACAGGCTTGTAAACAAAAAAAAGCAAACTGCAATGTGGTCTTTTTTTCTGGTTTATTATCATGAAATAGAAGGGCCTGCAATCTTCTAGCCAATACTGGTCCATGTGAACATGGTGTGCAGGCCATTGTGGACAATAACATCATTTATTGTTGAACAGTAAAATGTTTTGAACTTGGTATTAGACTCATATTTGAGGTATCATTGCAAAAAACTGTACGCTTTCGCTGTTGTGTTGTATCAATTGCAAAACAAAAAAGCACTGTGATATTAGTATTGTATATCAGTCATTGGCCAGCCCGCTGCCTAAATTTCTGCCTCTGAAAAACTCAGGTGACCACTATTGTTTTAATGATAATATCAATAATATTGATAGGAGCCACCAAAATCCCAAACATACTTATCAAACAGGTCACATCAAAACAAGCAGTGTATCATTTTAATGGGAGCCAGTAGGAAGAGATTCCATATCTGACAAACCTCCTTATCACTGTTTATATTCTGCTCATAAATACTGCCTGGTTTTATTTGCTTGTTTTAAACTCCATGAAAAGCTCCTCTTCTTGGGATCCATAAAAGTAAAGCAAATTTACATCAACAAATTAAAAGTCCAAAACAAAAACAAACAAAAAATCCAAATGTAAAATTTCTCATGACATCAGAGCAGGAATGTAGCCGGCTCCTAAAAACAACAACAAGAAGCATAGACATCAGGCCCGTCAGTTTACATTCTATGATTGATTCAAAATATTTAATTAGAAATGAATCCTTTGGAATATAATCAACTTTTGAATGTGAAGAATCAGCAATTCTTATTTATGGACTTTCTATATGCTTTGTAATTATCTTGCACCTGCAAATGAAGTGATTATATTCATGTCTATTTGTGGTATTTTAATAAGTACGAGTAACTGATTAAATTATTTCATCATCTGTTCCTCTGATAAGGTTTGTGAAAGAGCGTCGGCCCTCAATTTCCCCAAACTTCAACTTCCTGGGTCAGCTGCAGCACTTTCAGGGCACCCTGAGCCAGAAGGCCCCCGCAGGCGTGGACATCACCGTGGACAATCACCTTCCATCCATCTATGACAGCTGCCCTCCCACCGGCCAGATCAGGAACTATCAGGTCGGCGTCTCCAGCGACCCAGCAGAAGTGAAGCAAGCACACACTGAGAGTTTCCCCCTCAGCGATGGAACACAGCAGAGACATTCAGATGGCGGTGAGAACCGGCAGCTGTCAGGGACATTTTGGACTCTCGATCATCAGCAGGTGTCAGATCTGAGTCCTTGTGAGCCAGTTAAACCAGCACCAAAGCCCGTACAACTACAACTCCCAACAGCCGCAGTTTCTCTTTTAGAGAAACGTAAAAGCCTCAGCCTCTCTTTGACCCCGTTAGGAGTCTGCCCCCCTTCCCCGGCAAGCAGCAGCCAGCAGGCAACAACCAAAACTGTCCACAAGATTGAGATGAGAGAAAAGCTTGAGGCAAAGACACAGAGCAGCACTGGCTCCTGCAGGCAAGCTGAGGAGCCTCACGGGGATCAGAGCGCCACCCACAGGAAGGAGCCAGGCCTGCTGTCGCCGCTCAGCTTCACCCTCAACAAGCTGCTGGGCTGGGGGGAGAGGGTCCTCCTGGGAGGGGTGTTCGTGCACCCTGTGAGGATGGGACAGCCCACATTACCGTACAGGTGCTGAGGGTGCTGGGGGGGGGGGGGGGTGCTCTGGATGCTTGGTGTGTGTTTGTATTTGTGCATGTTTCTCCAAAGGAACTAAACCACACATGATGTACGCTCAGTACAGGTCTTCAGGAACGTCTGTCTTCTATTTATTTATTTATTACAGAGCTGAATATAAAAAAGTATACTTCATTAATGAATCTCCACATAAATGCATCCCAGGTATTTCATAGTGACACTGGTCCGCTTATCTTGTTATTTGTAAGATGGTATTTTAAAAGAATTTTGGCACTACGGCTTGAAATGTGCAGTATTTACTGATGATTAAAGACGACATTTCAACCAACCTAGAAGTTCTCTTCTTATTTTCTGAAAATTGGTGAGATTCCATGGATGTTTTCTGTCATATTATTGTTGCTGTTATTATTATTATTACGATTATTATATTCTTAATGATAACAGAGGAAGTGAAAGAAGAAGAGGGCTACGTAGATGTTGAATTTCATCACACAAGTTCCTGATATTATTTTGCACCAATGATATAATTGACTCTATAAAAATAGTAGAGTACAACATAGTACTGACTCAAGAGTCGTGCAGACAAACATTGATCCTAACATGTTATAACATGCTCAGTCCTGACCACCAGCTCATAATAAAGTGTACCAATCACGTACGCTGAAGATTTGTAAGAAGGGTTTCATTCATAAATCAAAGTTCCAGTGAAAACACAAACACCAGCGCGAGCGAGATTTGTCATCGTGAACCCGTGGAAGCGTCGTAAAAATACCGTTCCTCTGCAAATAGAGGTAACAATGTGAAAAATTCTTGTCATTTGTAACAAAATATAGCACTTTTCTTTACAGTCCAAAACCTCAACATGTGATAAAAGTATAGAATAAAAAGGGGGGGGGGATAAATGAAATAAAAGATAGCTAATATAGCTAGCTAATAAAATTGACTTGACTTAATATAGTTTATTGTCCAGGAGAAAGTTGTGAAGGGTGAATCCACATTTACTCTATGTTGCAAGTCTACACATTGTGATGGTCTTTGGCAGTCTGTCGAGTATAAACAACTTTTTAAGAGAAATTTGAGAGAATCAATAGTTCCAAGGATTTGGCAAAGTTAACCATTTCACCCATACATTGTGCGATTATATACTCCCAGTGGTTTCTACGAAAGCTTGCAGGAGTACAATATCAAAGGAAAAGGTGAAGGACTTCATATTGAACACAAAACTACTGGGAGTACAACAAGACAAGAAAACAAACATAAACTCAATGTTATATGGGGTAAGACTTTGCAATAAGGGTAGACTGATACCAGCGGCACAGTGGAGCAGTGGTCCTCACTGTGGCCTCCCAGCAAGAAGGTTCCAGGTTCGAGTATCGGCTCGGGCAAGGGGTCTTTCTGGGTGAGTCTCCATGTTCTCCCTGTTCCTGCTGGGTTCTCTCTGGTACTCCAGCTTCCTCCACAGTCCAAAGACATCAAGAGGGACCAGGTTAATCCAGACTCTAAATTGACCGTAGGCGTGGCTGGGAGAGCCAATGGTTGTCTGTCTCTATGTGTTGGCCCTGCCATGGACTGGTGACCCGTCCAGGGGGAAGGCTGCTGGGATAGGCTCCACCCCCACCACCCTGAACAGGAATAAGCGAAAGATGATGGATGGTAGACTGATATCAGTTCATGCTTAGTTATACAGAATAAGTACCTAACTAAGCAATTGTCATCTTTGTGACACTTATTGTGAGGTATGACCACATATTTCTGAGGTAACCCTTCCCCTACAGCCTGACTAACATGGATGCCATTAGTAAATAAATGCTTGACACATTAAGAACCGATAACTCGGAGTTAACTAAGCATTATGAAACAATAAATATAAACAATGTATATAAATATAAATAAATATAAACAATGTACCCTTTTGTGATACCTGATATCAAGACTGAATCAAAGTTTCGGTGAACAGTGTGACTTGTTATACTGTCCTTTTTTGCCAGAAAGGGTCCTTCCCAGTCAGAGAGGGGGAGTTCTTCAAGAGCAGCTTATGGGTGTAATGATACAGTCAGAGATTCTTTCATTGCTGTGTCTCTGGCTCCACCTTCTAGTGTTTTAATTACCTGTGTTTACATAGAGCACGTTCCAGGTTAATGCAGCCTTAACATCAGTGTGCTTCACCGCTTTGAACAAACTCAATGCGAAACTGCGCATAACACAAAATTGTTGTGTTGCACCCTTGTTACTCTTGTTCCATGAGAAAATGGGAATAACGCATAGCAAAATATCATTCATGGCAATTCTTCCGCAGGTCACAGGGTCATGAACTGGTATCAGTTATAGCTGCTCCGTTGATTTCACATGACGCTGTTGAATTTCAATCATGACGCTCGACAAGGTGGTCACGACGAGAGCTCATTTTGTTTATTTTAGGTCAAACGTAGATTCCGCTCTGCACTCTCAGAACGGAAGTTTTAGGCTTCGTGACACTGCAGGTAAGCTGGGGCTGCTGGATTCTAGGTGGGGAAGCACGTTGCCCCGAGGCACACATTCTCAAAGCATAACACTGGATTCAAACACCATGGCGTAGCGCTCTCGAGTGAGGGAAGATAACACACACAAAAAAATGAAAACACATATTTTGGGGGTTCTGGACCCTCAATAAACTGTCTAGGGAGTCCTCTGTGTCATCAGGGGGGACCCTCTATCTCCTTTACTCATCATCAGCCGAGCAAAGAATTTGGTTGGTTTCTAAAATGTGGAGAAAAACAACAAACAAACAGTACACTAACTAGCAAGATTTACAAGAAACTTAGCCTGACCTGCATGAAAACAGAAGAAAGGTTAAAAAAAAGCTACATTTCCAATTTAAAAATCTAACATGAAATAATGCCAAATTATGAGTATGTGTGTGTGTGTGTGTCAGTCTAGTGAACTCTGAGGTTACAATGAAAAGTTCCACTTGTTGCCAGTCGCTCGTCTACATACTGGTGCACTGATCCCTGATGAAACACTGAATTATCTCATAAATATAGAGAAATAAGCAACTGGGAGGAGTCTCTGACATCAGCGCTCTCGTCCACAGGTAGGAGAAATATGTGACATCAGCAGAGAGCTGGCGCCTCCGATGGGATCACATTAAATAGCAGTCCAAGCTCAGTACAGGCTCAGTACAAGCTCAGTACAGGCTCAGTACACGCTCAGTACAGGCTCAGTACACGCTCAGTACAGGCTCAGTACAAGCTCAGTACAGGCTCAGTACAAGCTCAGTACAGGCTCAGTACAAGCTCAGTACAGGCTCAGTACAAGCTCAGTACAGGCTCAGTACACGCTCAGTACAGGCTCAGTACACGCTCAGTACAGGCTCAGTACAAGCTCAGTACAGGCTCAGTACAAGCTCAGTACAGGCTCAGCACAAGCTCAGTACAGGCTCAGCACAAGCTCAGTACAGGCTCAGTACACGCTCAGTACAGGCTCAGTACAAGCTCAGTACAGGCTCAGTACAAGCTCAGTACAAGCTCAGCACAGGCTCAGTACACGCTCAGTACAGGCTCAGTACAAGCTCAGTACAGGCTCAGTACACGCTCAGTACAAGCTCAGTACAGGCTCAGTACAAGCTCAGTACAAGCTCAGTACAAGCTCAGTACAGGCTCAGTACAGGCTCAGTACAAGCTCAGTACAAGCTCAGTACACGCTCAGTCTGCATCATATTTGTGTACACCAACATAACTGGACCAGAACTTCCCTCGAAACTATTTGCGACGTCACACATCGCGCTGCTTCTTCAAATAAAATGTTCGATCGCACACAGACACACTTTTCATAAATGAAGGTTGAGACTGAACTCTTCATACAACCGACATCATGGAGCGCAGTGAAGCTGGCGGTGACAGGAGGAGCGCCTGGCTTAGAGGACCCCAAGGGCCCCGGGTGGTTTAGTATCCCGCCTAGAAGACGTCAAGTTACAGTAGAACCATGAAGCAACCTTTAGAAAGTAGATGCGGAGGACCAGATCTCACCCGCCTATACGCCAGCAGCGTCAGTAGACAAACATGACCCAGGAACAGATAAAATGTGGGCGTGTGTTCATGAATAAAAGTTTGCAGCTGGAGGGGCCTACATCCTGCGCGAGATTCAAATGATGTCACGGATACAAACTCCCGATGACCAAATAAGGATATTGACGCGTGAAAGTGGATTTTGTCTTGCTCGGGTTTAAATTCAAGAAATGAAAGCTGAAATTCCCACTTTTTGGCCGCCTGTATTGTGTGTGTGTGTGTGTGTGTGTGTGTGTGTGTGTGTGTGTGTGTGTGTGTGTGTGTGTGTGTTCGTGTGTACGTAGATATGCTGGGAGTGTGTGTGTGTGTGTGTGAGCCGCTTTAGATTCTCCAGGAAAGAGGAAGCAGTTCCGCCCTCAGAGGCAGCGGAGGTCGAGGAGACGAAGAGAGAGCCAGAAGAAGGAAAAGACGCGAGAGGGCAAGTCAGCGACCGACAGAACCCGGACGTAACTGTTGTCGAGTTAGTTGTCGTGTCGGTGGATGTGACGCTGTTGGTGTGTTTGAAAGCTCGTAAAAATGAGCTTCAATAAATACGGCTCCGATAAAACCGCGCGCGCAGGTAGCCACTGGTAGGGGGAAGACTCCTCGAGGGGCTCGGGGTTTTGCTTTGAGCTGCTTTTCAGTTGAGGTACTCGGATTATTGTCATTATTATTATCATTTTTTGGCCTTTGAAGATTTCTGAACCGGATAGTACAAAACCAGTATGAGCGAAGAGGAGGAAAGATACAAACTGGTGGTGGTCGGAGGTGGAGGAGTGGGGAAGAGCGCCCTGACCATCCAGTTCATTCAGGTAAGACTTTTGTAAGATTCCACTACCACTGGGGGGGTCCAGCTGTTGGCCTGTAGCGGGGGCTACCACGATCCAGATGGTCCGGAATTATGGCACTATGCACCTGGGTGGGGTGGGGGGTGGAGGGGCACATCTGTTGCATTGCTGACATTACGGCATATTTGTTACCAGCCGTTAGTACCGAAGACTGCACCGGTGGGCAAAATCATTTAAAAAACTGGGGGGAAAAATGAAACTAAGGGCTCTTCTTTTACACTTGGTCAGAGTATGCATGCACGTGTTATCAGTCATTTGAATTGACAGACATTTTATTGTTGAAAGAATCCAAATTCAGCAGGAAAATAGAACTGCAAGGCTGTACTGGTTCATTAGCCTCGCTAAAAGACTCCGTTACTTCAGGGGAACATGTTTCTTTCCATTACTGGTCTTTCAGGCCCAGAGTACTAATGTGTGTAGACTGTGACTGCAGTTATTAAAACAAATTTTAAAAAAAAACAACAACAACCACGACAAAAAACCGAGACAATTTTAATCGGTCTGCTAGCAATAGAAAAGTGCAGGGAGCTGGTGTGAGTGGGATGGAGGGGGGTTGTTACTCAAAAAGGTGGAGAACCACTGGGAAAATGAGGGGAAGGTTCTACACTGGTTCCCCTCCACCTTCCACATTAGTGCCCCTCTCTTGAAAACAGCTCATCCCAGTCTGCCTCCGCTCAATTCCACAAAGCAAACGAATGCAAGGGACATGGAAATTAAAACCACAGATTAAAGGAAACTGCCAACATGGTAAAAAAAAAACAAACCTGTATTGTCAATGCAGAAGCGATGCACCACGAGAACAGATGAGTGTGTGCTGGCATCTGTTGCCAATACAAGTTCAGCGCTTGATGCTAAACTGTAGATCTTAAATTGCTACCAGCCAACTATCATAAAAAAACAACAACTATACCTATAGTTCTCAAATGCATTTAGAGTTTTGCATAACTACTTAAATCGTGTTGCCAGAGATTTGAAAGGTGATTCTTGCTGTATGAACCTCGCTGGGAGCTGTAGCCTGCAGGCCTGTCTCAAAGCGAACCCTCCCTACCACCACTCCTTCTCTTACTCAACTACGAATGAAGCGTCTGTCGTTCAGCTGGAGGGTGCAGATAGAGGGACGAGCTCTGGGACAAAGTCCAGGCTCTCAAATGTTCGCGGGAATGGTCTAACGTTGAACATGTGCACCATCCTCTCGACGAGAGAGGGGCGTATGGGATATGTTAAGGTTTGAATGTCAATATAAAGTGTGAGTCTTATCAAATCAAAGGTATATTTTATTAATGTATATTTACTGACAGTTGTCTTTATATAGCTATCTTTCAAGGTTTGGGGAGGAATTCATGTTTTACGGGTAGGTGCACGGGACATTTGTGGAAGCGCGTTCAATGACGAAGCTCACGTCACTCAGTCAGCATCAATGCAGGCTCAGCATGGAAAGGTTTTAAAACAACTAACGATGTGGTGGAGCCTCGACAAGGACGCCGACGCGGAGTGGAAGTGGACAACGAGAAGGTGTGAGGGGCGACTGAGAGACAGCCGACGCTGTTGTGAAACAGTTTCATTCTGCAGCAGTTGAAAGAAGCAGATTCTGATATAAATGGAATGAGGCAGAAATATAAAACATCCAGATGCCAGCTATCAGATGGCTCATATCAATCAGTGTCGATAAGACCGTCAGCAGTCTTGCAAAGGCAGTGGTTGCATGCTGATGCCGGGGAGGAAGTTTATACCATGTTACTTTAGCTTGTGAACTCTCCAGTATATAGAACAAGGAGGGGGGACTTGTGACCAAAAGTGGCACAAACATTCCAGGTCTTGTCACTGAAGGAGGTGTGAAAGTGTTACAGGCCTTAAAATGAATTGAACAGAATCAGTAAAGAGCACCAGTCTTGTTGGGTTGCACCTTTTTCAGGGTTCATCGCTGTGTTGGTGGTGTGAGGGATACCAGTCGGGCTCCCTCTACCTTTCCCTTCCAAACTCGAGTTCATGCTACGTGATTGTAGCCCTGCATTTCCACAGTCTGGCCGACTGAAGCCTCAGAGCTGAGGCAAATTGGTGCTCCAGCTATGTTTAAACTGTTCAAAGATGTGAGCCAACTGGCCCGCCGTTGCATTTCTGACACATTCGATATCTAGCAGGCTGCACATCTCTGTGGCTGGTGAGTTTAAGAGTCAGTGAGAGCACCAGAAAAGACTTCTTTTTTTTTTTTGGAGCAAAAGAAAGTGTGTCACACAGGTTTTGTCATTTTTTCCACGTTGTTTCTCATGTGCTCTTGTGACAAAATGTCGTTTGGTGACTTGACAGGCTTGTCAGGGACTCCTCCTGGTGAAGTAATAAGGGACCGCTGGCATCGTGTTGTGTGAAACCCACAGTGTTCTGAGGACTGTAGAAGTCATGGAGCTGTGGCCGCACCAGTTTTGCTCGCATTGATACCTTCAGTGTACCATTAGCAATGGTAGCTTGTGTATGATCGTGAATGATCCCGCCAAAGTGGCTGAATTTGTGACAGTGACCGGTGCACACCAGTAGGTTGGGCCCTTACCCAGCAATCACCATTCACGTCAAAATGAAGAGCACTGGAACCAATAGAATTTGGAATTCCTGGTTATTAGAGTATAGTAGATAAGTTTAAGCCTATCTTTTGGTTTTCAATGGCTAAAAGCTGTTTATTTTTCTTTTCTTTTTCCATTGTTGGTTGCAGGCAACATGCCACTGCTCTCGCTGGCTGCAGGTTTGCTGGTAGTGCTTCAACTATCTTGACTGCAGAAGACTTAGCTTTGAGGCTAGCTATCACGTGACATAACATAAGACATGAACCATATCTAGTGTTTCACAGGATGTTTATGCTAGTAAGCTTTATTTGCGCCCCGGCTAGCCGTCCACGTCTCACCACGCATCTCAAATGCTGCAGCAAGTATTGTCGTCATTCGTTTTTGAAAAGTGTAGCCACGCTTTTGACCTCCCATTCCTGCTTTTTGTTGAAAAAGCTGTGGGCATAGTGTGTTGTGTTCAAGACCATTTGGAAAATCTCTTTCTCTCTCTCCCCCCCCCCCCCCATTCTCACAGTCGCCATGATACGTTCTATTTTACGTAATTTGGTCAGTCCTCTTACAAGTGCCCCTCCATAGCCTATCTGAGCCAATGCTCTACTGTGAAGAACCCATGTGATTATTTAGATTTATAGCAATATTGAAGGTAGTGATTATTGTAATGTTTTACCTTTTTAGCTGTTAGGGATACATACGATTAACGACACGTCTGTATTTGCTCAAGCCTCTTCTTTTTTCGTCATCTGTTTCTTTATGAGGAAACATGTTTCTTTCTCAAATTCACAATATTTGCTCGTTTTATTTTGTTTGTACGAGATGTCAGTAGCATATGATTTGTGTTTGATGTTGGTTCTCTGGCAAATCAGTTACAGGATTTCAGCATTAGATATCAGTAGTCGCAACAAATGGCCGCTCTCAAAGACAGATTTCACGAATAAAATCGTATTTGTTTTTGAGATGTCATCTGTTGTGGGATGCATTTAGCTACAGTTTGAGCTGTACCCTTATCAGGAGCTAATGAACATTTCTTGTGTCTTACAGTCCTACTTTGTGTCGGACTACGACCCAACCATTGAAGACTCCTACACTAAGATCTGCACTGTTGATGGAAAGGAGACCCGGCTGGACAGTAAGTCACACTGGACATGAATTCCTATCACAACTGTTTGTTTGAAAGCAGAGGGTGTGTTTGCACTGCGGTGTGATATGACACAGGCAGTGTGTTTGCTCTCGGGATGCTTCATTCCCTTGTTGGGACTTGTACTTGGCCAGTGTTGCTGCATCAATCTCCTCCGCTTGTTTCGTGTTCTACTCTGTGACTAAGAGTAATGTCTGCGCTGATGTTGCAATCTCTGGATTTGTCCAGCCTCTATCTATGCTGTGTTGCTGTGTCCTGTGGGTGGTGTACAGGGTGGAACCAGCATATCATGACACACACATACTCAGTATTTGTGTGCCATGACGTTCTGACGCTGTCTTTGTCAGTCCTCAGTAGAAACTATGACTTCCTTAACTCCAGTTTGTTCCTCTCATATGTGATTAATAGAGTGAGGCTTGAGCTGAACGGCAACTTCAGAGGCTCTAAGAATGTATTGTATTAACTTAAACTCAGCTCAGCCTGCTTTAGAATACATGGATTATTGCTGGTTAAACATATCCATAGTCTGGCATAATTCTCCACATCATTAGCCAGCTTGTCCTTGCTGCATTTTTATTGTATTGACTTTAAATCCCCGTCATCAGCGACTCTTTACATAACAATATTGCATCCCCGTGGCTTCTTTCAATCAAAAGCCACTTTGATTTTTACTTCGGATTTTGCGTTATTGCAGAGAATATGTTCAGTTCATGAGACTCGTATTGTTTTGCAAGATAATCTTCGCGAACCCGTGACTTTAGCGTCAACGTGTCTAGCTTCTCGCTTTTTCTGTGTTCACACTTTTGGCTTTTGATATCTGTGAAAGCCCCTGTAGTTTTGATAAGCTGCTTCTTGGCAACTACCATTTATAAGACAAATAAACACTTCAAAATTAATGAGTGTGATGTTTACTGATGTGTTTTAGGTTGTACAACAAAACCTTAAGATACCTCAAGCCAGTGTTAACCACATGCCTTTTTTTAAGGGATTTAAACCATAAACACATTCAAAAATCCCACTGACTTTGAGGCAAGAAACTGGATGTTCAACAATGCTAACTTATTCCCAGAGTTTAGGTCTCATTATGCCATTTTATTGTGTGGAAATGCTTAACCTTGACATTCAAATATAAACTGATGCCTTCATTTCACAACATAGCAGCCTGTCAAACAAAAATCTCCACAAATTATTGTGTGGAAAGCTTGGTTGTGGCATGCAAGGGAACATGTGAATACTGCATTTAAAAGGTGTGTGTGTGTGTGTGTGTGTGTGTGTGTGTGTGTGTGTGTGTGTGTGTGTGTGTGTGTCAGTCTTGGATACAGCAGGTCAGGAGGAATTCGGAGCGATGAGGGAGCAGTACATGCGCTCAGGAGAGGGCTTCTTACTGGTGTTTGCACTCAACGACCGGGGCAGGTAATGGAATGTGTGTTTATACACGCATGTGTGTCTTTCACTTATAGATAAGTTTTAACTCTTGTTGATGCGTGTTTCATATGAATGGATAAGTATTGAGTCAGTGTAAATGGTGTGACGCAATCTGTCAGTTATCTGCAGAATCTGATGCAATCGATTACAACAAAACCTCAAAGTATTTTGATATGCATGTCTGTCACACACATGCTCAATAAATACAGTCTTGGCTGAAGCTGTAAGAGCCGGATCTTTTCCATGAAGAAACAGGGTTGGACAAAGTTATGTATATATTGTCAAGTCAAGTCAGTTTTATTTATTTAGCGCCAAATCCCAACCAAAGTTCTGTCCTGACTCTTTCCAAGTAGAGCAGGTCCAGTACCTCACTCCTTCAATGAACCTCCACCCAACAATCCTCCATCAGCAGCACATCCTGCAACAGTGACAAAAACCTTCCTTTTAACAGGCAGGAACGTTGAGCAGATCCAGGCTCAGTGGGGACGGCCTTCTGCTTTGACCGGTTGGGGGGAAAGAGAGCAGGAGAGCGGGGCAGAGACAAAGACAGACAATGGAGGAAGACAGATATGCAGAAGGAAAGAGAGGGACAGAGATAAAGAGAGTGATAAAGGGAAGAGACTGATGGACAGATGGGGACGTGAGCAGGTGGAGCTACGGGTGGCAGCTTGAGCCTCTTCAGGTCTGCAGCCTCCTCCAGCAGCAGCATCAATTAGGGCTCTGGGAAGTGGAGAAGCACAAAGGCTCCGGAGAAGAAGACGAGTTAGTAACACGTATGAGTAAGATTCATATATGACACATATAGGAGGACAGAGAGGAGTAGAGAGAAGCCCAGTGCTCCATGGGAGATCCCCCAGCAGTCTGAGCCTATAGCAGCAGATCTAAGGGCCAGCCTAAGCAGTCCAACTATTTGCCTGATCAAAAAGGAAGGTCTTAAATCTGCTCTTAAACATAGAGAGGGTGTCTGCGTCCTGGACTGAAACTGGGAGACGGTTCCACAGGAGGGGAGCCTGATAGCTGAAGGCTCTGGCTCCATTCTACTGTTAGAACTCTAGGAACCAGCAGGAACCCTGCATCCTGGGAGTGAAGGGTTCTGGCTGGATAATAGGGGACTAAAAGCTCTGTCAGGGATGAAGGAGCCTGACTGTTGAGGACTTTGTATGTTAGAAGGAGAATTTTGAATTCTATTCTAAATTTGACAGGGAGCCATGCAGAGAAGCCAGTCCAGGAGAGACATGGTCTCTTCTACTAGTTCTCGTCAACACGCTGGCAGCAGCATTCTGGACCAGCTGGAGAGTCTTTAGGGACTTATTGGTGCAGCCTGATAGGAGGGAATTGCAGTAATCCAGCCTGGAAGTGACAAAGGCATGGACTAGTGTTTCTGCATCCTTTTGAGACAGGATGTGTCTGATCTTAGCGATGTTTTGTCAATGAAAGAAAGCAGTCCTAGAAATTTGCTTCATGTGGGCATTAAAGGACAGATCCTGATCAAAGAGAACTCCTAGGTTCCTTACGGTCGTGCTGGGGGCCAAGGTAATGCCATCCAGGGTACCTGTCTCATGAGATAGGGTGTCTCTAAGGTGTTTTGGGCCCAGGACAATGACTTCAGTTTTATCTGAGTTTAATAGAGGGAAATTATGGGTCAACCAAGTTTTTATCTCCTTTAGACGGCCTCCAGTTTAGTCAGCTGATTTATTTCATGAGGATGCATTGATACGTACAGCTGTGTGTCGTCTGCTTAGCAGTGAAAACTAATTGAGTGTTTCCTAATAATGTGACCGAGAGGAAGCGGATACATTTTATTGTTTGGCTTGTTGTTGTGTCCACTGAATTATAACAGAGGTTTCAAACCTTTGTAAATAATTTGTCTGCTGCATTTAAAAGAGAATTAAGGATCACCTTAAATTGGTTGTAATTTCTTTTCATCTATGTTCTTTCTTTCTTTTTTACAGTTACCATGAGGTCCAGAAGTTCCACACCCAGATCCTGAGGGTAAAGGACCGAGATGACTTCCCGATGCTGCTGGTTGGAAACAAGGCGGACCTGGAACAGCAGAGAGTGGTAACTATCATCCTCATGCCTCTGTATGGTTTCAGTTAGGTTTCAGATTGTTTCTGGAGTGCAGAGAAATGTTCTCCAGCGGCATCGCTAAGGAGTTTTTCATGGAAAACTTGGTGTGTTGTAGTTTCAAAGCTACCTAATGTCATTGCGCTAACAAAATATGGGCTGAAGGTGGAAAATCAGTCGAGACCACTTTACAAACCACCAGTTTGTAAGGGGAGCAGTAAATCACTCGTCTGTAAAGTTGTCACATGTAACAGTGACGTGCAGAGGTGTGGGCCTCCCCAAAACCTCGGTTTACCCGGGGTGATCCTTTACATCCTGCATCAAACAGTGATGTGCGGCTGATTTGCATTCTTATCAGCCTGTAGGAGGCCAACCACCAGCATCTGACACATTTATTATCATCTGGTCTGTTGCCTTAACCAAAAGGTTGAGCCTGCAGATGGCATCACCCTTTTATATCTGTACAGAGATGTTTTATCAGATGTTTAATTAAAGATACTCTTAGATTGTTGCTCGGTGTGCTGCTGCACCATAGCTTTGTTCCTCAGCACGCACTGAAAAGTGTTAAGATATACTGACATTTCAGATCACTGTCGTATCTTGCAGCTTCAGTATGTGCAATTTCCACGTACATAGGAGCAAAACCCAGTGATGCGAATAACGGCGTTAAAATAAACACTGTTACTAACGGCGTTACTTTTTTCAGTAACGGGTAATCTAACTAATTACTTTCTCTATCGTTACAACGCCGTTACCAACACGCCTTTACTACACGTTACTGAAGCTACTCATTGAATCCGACTCGGCTCACACAGCACAGACACAGGAGATGCAAATGCATGGGTTTTTTTTCTCCTTTGTGGGGGGGGGGGGGGGGGGGGATTACCGCCTAAGTAATAATGATTGGCTAAGAGACAGTAAGATTTCATGTGAAGCCAACCAGAGACATCAGGTGGGCGGGTGTTCACACACAAACCCAGCACGTAGCAGCACACACACATAAACTATCAGAGATGGCGAGTCCGGAGTCGCGGGGTATGACGGCGTTTTCAAGATGGAAATATAGGCAGTACTTTGACTTCATGGAGGTTAAAGGTAAAAATGGACATGTTGAGTGTAGGTGATGTCGTCCCAGAGCGAGAGCAAAGAGGCTGTCAACGTCCAATGTCAGCAGCTCCAATTTAACGACGCACCTCTCGACGCTTCTACTAAACTAGTGGCCAGAAACACCACTGACACCGCGAATGGTGTTAGCAAGCAGGTGCTGTTAAGGTGAGCTCCACTAACAAAGGAGGACACGGAGCCACGCCGTCCAAGCAGCCACAGCTGGATTTTTCTGCCCCGCTATACAAAAACTTGTGACACAGACAGAAACGATCTGATAGGCCGTTATGTTGTAAAAACATGCTGCGTTGTCAGCAGGGGATTCAGACTCCTTCAGAGCCCTCAAAATTCCAAATTCTTTGACATTTTTTAAACTTACACAAAAAAAAAGAGTAACGCAATAGTTACTTTCCCTGGTAACTAGTTACTTTCATGGTGGAGTAACTCAGTTACCAACTCAATTACTTCTTGGGAGAAGTAACTAGAACTAATTACTTTTTCAAAGTATCGCGCCCAACACTGGCGAAACCAAACATTCAAACTTGATTAGTATTTTCTACATGTATGCGCACAGAGCGCTGGCTGAGACAGTCCCAGAGCTTGTGAAGGGTCCTTTCTAAGTCCTGCAAAACCAAACCCGTCCATGTTACCTTTGGGAGTTCTGCAGTACAGCAACCCATCACACTGAAACTACACGCTATGAATAAATCCCACAATATATGATGATATGCATCTCGTATCAGTCGATGAACTTATTGTCTGTCGTTTTTTCATACGAAAAACCACACAAACACACCAGACCAAGAGACACGATAACGTATACATTCATAACAAAGTACGTCGAGACAGAAATGTACCTCTCCAGGGGCACACAGACGAGCCTTTGATTAAGTTAGCATTGTTCAGCATCTGGTTCCCTCATCCCAAGTCAGTGGGTTTTTACTTAAACATCTGAAATACAGTGTGTAGTTCACATTAGCAGAAAGAAAGTTCAACATTCGGTCCTCCAGCGTGAAGTTTTTCAGTAATTACGGTAAATACCCTGAAACTAAAAATGGCAGTTGGTAACAAGTGGTTCAGTAAGACTGCAGAGGTTGTCATCAGTAACATTTTTACACAGAAGTGGTGGCATTGCAGTTGTGCGTGCGTGGTGTGGTTTGCTCATAACACTGTTTGCTTTGTACTTACGGCAGTTGCAAAATCCTAGAAGTGGTGTTCATTTGGGAAGATGATCTTACAAAACAAAATGATGCCGTTTATTTTCAAGATTTATCAAGAATTTGAGGTAAAAACCAAAAAATCCCTTCAGCTTTGTGCCACCTAGTTTGGGTTGGACTGAGCTGCCGGAGGTTTGCTGGGCGGAGGCAGGAAACAGAACTGAAACATAAAGACAGAACCTGCTGACGAGTTTAAACTAAATCCTCAATCTATAACAATGCTGTCGCGCCAACATTCTGCCTGCTGCATAGTGAATAAATAATAAAGATTGCTGAATTTCCAGCAGTTTTTTTTATCGCTTATTTATTGAGCTATATGTGAAATTACTCGACCTCTGATATTGGCTTTTAATAGCTGCCAAAAGAGACAAATCTGGGCTACTTGAGTTACTGAGAAATCTTTCAGATTCTAACATCATGGAGACTGTAGGTTTCTGTAAACGAGTTAAGTTAAATAACAGTTTGGGATAGAGAAGTGTTATCCAAAGATTAAATACATCTAACAAGGCATTGAATGTACAATTTCTATTCCAGAGGCTCGAGAATTAAAAACATATTCCACCTTCTAGACCTCAAAACAGTCCTCTGGCCCTGATTTGTCTGACATGTGGAATGTGGAGAACAAGATAGAATTGTTACAAATCGAAATTGTCTACGTTATTGAGTCTGCTGGGAAGGTCACACCCTAGCTTCCTGACCCGTGAATTCATTTACTTAGGAACCAAACTGCAGCAGCCATGGAGGCAACCTTGAACCTGAACCTTCTATTCCTTTTTAATGAAATCTTCAAGCTCAGGCACAGATGAGCCATGCGTGAGTAATGATTGGAAATGGTTTTCATTGCAGCCATAATTACACGATGCAGTGGGGGGGGGGGGGGAATACTGCAATGTTGTGTATTTTATTTGAAGTAAATATTAGTCCAGGTTTTTTTATTTTTTATTTTTTTTTAACCTGCCACAAAATCCGATCATCCTTCATCCCCATCGGGACAAACGGCAGCTGTCATGTCTGCCTGTTCAAAAATATGTCGGTGTCTGCTTGTGTGAGTGCACGAGTTTGATGTCCAGGGAGCAAAGACGGCTGCAGATGCTTTATTCTGATGTTGGCGCGTAGCATGAACACAGCTGCACAGGAGGACACGGATGATGTAACGCTATGGATCCATGTGGAGACTGGTACTGCATAGTTTCTGTTTCTGTGGGAAGATCTCCAGGGAGGATGCTCAAGCCTTCGCCAGAGAGAATAGGATCCACTTCATAGAGGCTTCGGCCAAGAACCGCTACAACGTGGATGAAGCCTTCATGGAGCTGGTGCAAATTATCAGGTTCTTATTTCACTATCTTACTATGTCCAATGAATTTCTTTCTTTCTTTCTTTCTTTAAAGGAGTGGCTCTTTTAAATTGTGGGGTTTGTTTGGGTTTGTTTGTTTTTTTTCCAGACAAAATTTTGAAAAACCTACATTGTCTCTGGTCCTTCAGTTTAGTTGTAATAACCTCACTGTCACAGTCAGCGTGGGAACTTCAGGCCTAAAAGAACAATCGTGGAGAGAAAAACACTCCTAAAACTCAAGCAACTGGGCCTTTAAACATGAAGCAGCCGTCCAGGCCTCAGTTGGAGAGCTGTCGTCATGGTTTTAAGCTTGTAGTACAGTAGTTGTCGTATTTTCAAGCAGAAGGGCTCCTTGGACCCCCAGCTTGAGAAACACTGATTTGAATCAGTGATTGTCCTGGTCAACACTGAGGCAGTAGTAAATGTAGCCACCCACAAGTAGCAGTACCTGGATTTCTTGAAAACAAATGTCATGACTATTCCCAGTCTTCCCAGTCAGATCGGAGGTGTCAAATGTGTGCTGTGTGATGTGCACAGAGGAAAAAAAGATGACTTCCTCTCTCTTGGTTTCTCCATTCATTCCACAGACGTTTTCAAGAGATGGAGAGTCCCCCTCCCCCAGCTCAACACGTAGGGAAACGAAAGAGCGGAGGTTGTCCCTGTGTCCTCCTCTAAGCACCGTAGGTGTGGAAGTCAAGGCCTCGTCCCTCTGTGCAGCAGCATGTCCAAAAAGGAGTGTTAACGGTTGAGTGGGACGGAGCAGATAAGGTGCATCATTGTCTCCCCGACTGGCTTCTTTTGCACTTTTTCCAAAACCAACAATTTGTATTATTTTTTTTAATAAATGTCAAGGAAGAGCTTTAATTAGCTGCGGATTGTTTTGCCAGCGATATTAAACATTAAACGTCATGTGGTTTACAGCGGCTGCTGTTAGAATGATGTCATGCCGGTACGCATACATAGATGACTGCCAGTATGGACCTTACAGTGAGTGGACATATCAAAAAATGCACCTATAACATTTCAACCTGCTCGTGTAAAGGCACACCCAAAGGCATCAATGTATTGTCATGCTCCAGACCTCCCTGCAGAGGGCAGCAGAACACAGCAGCAGCATGAGCAGAAGGCATAACTGCAGTTGCTTTGCCAATCACTGTGTTCATCTTTTGCTGCCTCCTCACTGCCTTTCCAAGGGTGCTGCCACGAATGAAGCTATGTATTAGCAACTCAAACACCCTTAATTCCAGATGCAGAACATTTCAGTACCATCTCCTGGCTCTGAATCCATACAAGATTACAGGAACTTGGCAGTGACAGCAGAACTTCTCCCTGTGTTTGCACATTTAAACATTTGCCTGATGTTCAAATATGGAGTACATTTATTGTTTTTGGTGATCGGTATTTGGAACTTTGGTACTCTTAGCAGTTTGTTTGTTGTTGTTTTTTTTACATTTGTTTGTTTTTTACTTCATCAGTTTCTAAAAACGATTTGTATGATTGATATTGTTTTACTCAGAAATTAGCACGTGGCAGTGAACACGACATAGATTGTATAATCTCTATAATCAGCTTCTGCATACGAAAGAATCTGTTTACAGCTACTCTTAGCTGATGGGGTGATAGGATCGGAAAGTTATCAACGAATGGCGACATTTCATGTTTGCCCTTAGGTGAAATGCAAATTTTAAAAGCAACTTCTTTGAATTCTTAACATATGGGTGCAATACACCTTGATTTTAAAATTCTTGTGAAACTTTCAGGAGGGATCATACTCATGATGATGAGCCCCTCCATCTACCAGGGAACACCACTGACACAAGCTCTGGTTGAAGCTGGGGAGGGACCCGGGGTCGAGGTCATGTTGTCTGGTATGTTCCGTGCTTTAAATTGGATGGAACCAACATCAGTGTGCTTGACATCTGAGATGATGATCGTCTCTGGGGAACCTAAAGGTGCAGCAGCTTCTTTGTAATAACAAGATTCACATTATTTTGACTGTAACTCTGCAGGCATGAGCTCATTCTGCTACACACGGTGCTGCAGACGTCACTATCACAGCAATCACAATGAACAAGCAGTCCTCCCCCGCCTGCCCCTCACACACACACACACACACACACACACACACACACCCCAGGTACCAAAAGTAGCAAGAGGGTCCGAGTCCTTCCTCGCCCCTGTGTGTGTGTGTGTATGTGTAGCAGTGATGAAATCCTAGTCACAGTTCCCCTCCTCAAGCACCTCCATGATTGTTTTATTTGCAAGAAAATGATTATCGTCTGCATCATACACCCTGAAATTATATTTGTTTTATACTGAATTTATAGACAATCACTTTTGTACATGATTAAAACATTTATTGAGACAGTTTGTCGTTTGTCTTTTTGTGTGTGTAAAATTGCAAACTGGCCTGGAGTCAGAAAACGAACGTCTTTGTACTCGGCCTTCATGCTGACATGAAATATGCACCTGGAAAATTGCCCTGACTGCGTTGTGTGTCAGTCTACAGGCTGATACAGAAACACTTGCCAAAGCTCTCGAAACTAAGACCTGACTGATGTGGGATTTTCAGGGCCAATCGTCAGGTAAGCAGCTAATCAGCTGATAAGTTTTATGTATATTTTAAAGTAAATGTAGGTACATACAGTATATCATAGGGTATATGCAATAAAATGATTTGATCCCTCAAATATGGTGGAAACAGGTGGTAAGAATATACACTGGTGCAGACCGTTTTACTGAAAGGACAGCGCAGCAGGGGAGGACAGCACGCTCTACTGGAGAGACAACACGAGGACATACCTGTAAACCAAGCCGCTTTGACAACACTTGAGACAAGAGTTCAGCTTTTGTTACAGGCATTTATCTGTTCACTAGCTGGATAATGTTCCGGACAGTAGCCAATATCAATACTCGGAAATAGATCAATATTGGCTGGCTGATTATTCAGTGGGACCCAACTTGAAGCTGCCTCCATGACAACTGCAACTGTGGCCAGTGTCTCCAGGACCACATCTTGTCATTGATAACACAGACTCACGAGGAAGAACTACCAGCCACGTGCTATCCTGGCTGGGATGAGGATTTACTTTATTACTGGGAATGTCATTGTTTGACTGATGTGGCTGATCCTTTACAATGTTATCTACCAGGCTGATTTTCCTGAAACTTGTTGGAGAGATGGAGAAGAAGAAGTCCATGATATTTTGAATGAATGACCTGCTGGATGAGAACAACAGATGTTCATACGGAGAAATGTTTAATAATGTAGACCATTTTCAGCAGAATCCAGTGAACATTTATTTAAGAGTAGGCTATTAGCCTCAGGAGATTTCTGCGCCCTGCAAGTGGCCCTCTAATTTTGGTGGTCCAAGTGGGGTGAAAGTGTGCCCCATGATTGTGTGTTAACCTGCTGGCTGTCAGACGAACTGACAGTTGCCACGGACAACCTTCCCTCCTTGGTGGTGATTAAAAAGCCAGTCTGACCTCCAAATCTATCAGTTCTAAAATAAGGGTCAGGGTTAGGATTAGGCATCTAGTTGTGATGTTTAGGGTTAGGCTACGGGGCTAGAGAACGCATTATGTCAATGAAGGTCCTCACAAAGATAGAAATAACTGTTGAGGTTTTATCTCAAACCAGTAGACAGGTTTGTGGAGGTTCCTCCCTCCAGCTGGTATGCTGTCCAACAGGTTTGTGATCTGACGTTTCCCGAACACAAACACAGCACAACAGTTTGTATCTAGAAGTTTCAACAGAATTTGGCATGAAGAAAATCAGTTGATGGTCAAATTTGTGCCATGTGTCTCTGGGAGTAGAAGAATAAGTGGTGTTTTCTTCCTGGACGGAACCAACTGCAGCAAGTTCGAGAAGCACAGGTGAGTGTGAGACGTTCCTGCTCACTGATCCTCCGGCCTCTGGCATAGAATGATTTCACCTCCATTTCCTGTCCTGTGCAGTGTTTGGCTTCGATGGCAGCTTTGTTTGTAGTATGGATTCCTGTTCTGTCTCTGCTGCAGCTGGCCCACTGCTCGGTAACCTACAGACCCAGTCCAGGTAAACCACACCTCTCCTCACTCATCAGGCTTAAAACATCAATTATATAATCCTTGTTCCACAAAGCCCCATCCCACGGTGGGTTGGGAACCCCAGGGGTTGAAAGCTCATTTCCTCAAATTAATAGTAACGATATACAGGTTTTGATCTTTAACACCATTTGATAGCTATTGGTGTGTGTGTGTGTGTGTGTATTTGTGAAAAAAACCACGATACCCATTAAAGCAAAAATAATTTTCATGGTTTCCACTCATATCCTTTGAGCTGTAGTAAAATGCCCAAGTAATGGAAAACAGCACGTCTGTGTGTGTGTGAGGGTTTGTTTTTCCCCATCATTCATTGTGTGTGTGTGTGTGTGTGTGTGTGTGTGTGTGTGTGTGTGTGTGTGTGTGTCTTACAGAAGAGTCAGTGTTGTTGGATGAACAGCTAGCAACCTCCTTCCTGTCCCGCTCACTGCTCTACAACAGCTGGGACTTTGAATTGGTGGTGAGGGACAATTTGGAGAGAGAGTGTGTGGAAGAGACCTGCAGTTATGAAGAGGCCAGAGAGGTGTTTGAGGACGACATCATGACGGTAAAGCTGCTGGCTGAAATCCTAAAGCTTTTGTCAAACTACCCAAAGGAGATTATCAAAATCTAGGTTGAAACCAAGTGTTTTTGTCCTCTCAATGGATGGGGTTGAATGTGGTTATTAAAGCAATCCCATTGATTGTCTTCACTTTCATTTTTAGGAATCGTTTTGGACAGAATATATCAACAGTCAAGGTAATTCAGTTCACATTTCTGCATGGCTGACATTTGAATTATCTTTTCTGTTTGGGGTTTGCAGAAAATTATCTTTTCTGCAAACCCCAAACTGGTTACAGTGATTGAAAATCCTCAGAAATCCCTGTTTATCATCTCTGCTCACAAAGAACATTCAGAGATGTAAAATTATAGGGTTGTCATTGAATTATAACTTCAGTCTTTGTGAGTGAGTTTAGACATTTAAACTAGTCATAAATTTAAAGGAACACGCCAAATAATTGGGAAATACATGTATTTGCCGGGCAGCACGGTGGTGCAGTGGTCAGCACTGTCGCCTCAAAGCAAGAAGGTTCTGGGTTCGAGTCCCAGCTCAGGCACAGGATCTTTCTGGGTGAGTCTCCATGTTCTCCCTGTTCCTGCTGGGTTCTCTCTGGTACTCCAGCTTCCTCCACAGTCCAAAGACATCAAGAGGGACCAGGTTAATCCAGACTCTAAATTGACTGTAGGTGTGGCTGGGAGAGCCAATGGTTGTCTGTCTCTATGTGTTGGCCCTGTGATGGACTGGTGACCTGTCCAGGTGAACCCCACTTCTCACCTGAAGGCTGCTGGGATAGGCTCCACCCCCTCCCCCCACCACCCTTAACAGGATAAGCAGTAGAAAGTGGATGGATGGATTTGCCATCTTCACCCAAGCCAGATGAGAAGAAAGCCTTCTCTTCTCTGCAAGCTGGGACCCAAAAGGAGGGTCTGTCAGCTAGTTAGCTTAGCACACTGAATGTGACTGGATAGGCAGGTTAGCATATCTCCGTCTTTCCCACTCAGCTTTCAAAACCTGCAGATCAAATTCACCAGGTTCGTGATCTTTGTTTGTCCAGAAATAACTCTGCTCATCCTCTCTCAAAATGTCAGCCACGATTGGTAGTACCAGTTGCACTTTTCGTCATCAGCAAGCAAGTTTTGAAGTGCTGGGTCGAATCAGCATGGCCAGTCAGCAGAGTAGATCCACATGTGTATCTGAGCCAATGTTAAACGCAACCCCAGCTCTGTTGATGCAAACAAAGATTACTTTGGAGAAAAGTGCATTTGGTGGCTTTTGACAAACCTATGCTTCGGTCAATCCATTACCATTCATTGTGCTAAGCTAAGTAGCAGTCAGCTGGTCTCTGGTGGACTCTGCTCCCTAATGCACCCAAAAAAGGAGAGAAGGGGATCTGGCTTCTTGTCTGGCTCTGGGGAGGATGGTGAGTAAGGGTATTTCCTAAAAGGACTGCTCCTTTAAAGGTCCAGTGTATAAGAGACTAGCAGTGATGTTGCAGATTTGTAATTGCTCACTCCGTCCCTACCTTGGGAGAACTTATGATGGCCGATGGGACAATTAAGTTATGAAGAAATGCGTTGATCCCCTCAGGGAAAAAAAGTTCATTCGTCTTGAGCTGCTCCAAACACAGTCAGAAGTGAACAATTCACTGCCCACTCAAACATCATTGAAGTCACGAAGGAAATGTTGTCATGGAGAGTCTGGAGTGTCGCAGTATCAGAGAGCATCACATCTGCTGCTTTTGCTTTGCAGCATCTCATTTATTCCTGTTCACCTGATCCCACGGGCGGCCCTGGGCTCTTACTGGACCTAAGCCAAATTTTGTTTAAGGCCCCGAAACACTCCCAACGCAGTCACCAAATCACACATGCACACTGCTCATAACCAAATGACACACAGTTCACTTGTGTGTGAAACACGCACCAGCCATCAGAGATTTTGGCCTGGGGTGGGTGCATCTGATTAACTCACCCACCACTGTCAAAAAGGGGTAGGGGAACGCAATGGAATCCTTCTGGTACTGTCAAAGATGCTAAATTAATATTGCAGGAGAGCACTTATTGGGTTACTTCAAATCAATTCAATAACGTACCTTGATTATCTTTCTCTTTCTATCTCTGATTACCTCTTTTTTTTTTCAATCTTCAGCACCAGACTGCCATTTTCTTTTAGAAGCTATTTCGTTGTTACCTGGCTCATCACTAGATTGCGGTGTTGCCCAATGCAGGAATTGAAGTCTCTAGCTGTATTTTCAACAACAGAGAGACATTACGTGACACCCCCACTACCACCATGTGATGGGGTGTTCAGGCGTCATGGTAATGTCATGCATTTCTGTGAATTCTTGCGTTCACCGATCATGCAGCTCCAAGAGGTTGTGGCCCCGAAACACCTGCAGAATATTTTTGTCCTGGCCATGGCTGAACTGTATGAAAACTGTCTCTCTGTGGCTGCGTCTCAATGCATAGTCATGGTTTGGCAGGGTTGCAGTTTGGTGAGCTGAGGATTGCATTGCTGCTTTTTACAGACGATGTGGTCCTGATGGCATCATCAATCTGCAACCTTCAACCCTTACTGGATCAATCTCAGTGAAGGGTGAACTGGGTTGAGGATCGGTACCTTTTAAATCTGAGGCCATGGTTCTCAGCAGGAAAACAGTGGATTGTAAGGAATTCACCTAAGTGAAGGAGTTGGAGTATCTCAGGGTCCTGTTCTCAAATGAGGGGACTATGGAATGTGAGATAGGCTGGTACCTTTGCTTTTCCACACTGTTGGGATGAAGGAGAGCTGAGCCAGGAGGCAAAGCTCTCGATCGAGTCAGTCTTTGTTCCAACTCTCACCAAGATCATTAAATGTCATGCCCGAAAGAGCGATATTGCTAATACAAGCAGCCTAAATGGGTTTCTCCAGGAAGGTGACTGGTGTTTCCTTTAGGTGAGGAGCTCCGTCATTCACTAGAGAATGGAAGTACAGCTGGGCCTCCTTTTGTGTTGAAAGAAAGCCAGTTGAGGTGGTTCAGGCATCTCGTCAGGATGCCACCTGGGTGCTTCCCCAGGCACATGCAGCAAGTTGGGGGCCGTAGTGCAGATCAAGGACCAGGTCAATCACTTCCACGTGCTTTTTTGGAGAGGGCAAAGCTTAAATAAGTCACTACGAATGAAATGTGAACATAAAGAAAGGCTATGAGCTGGACCCTTCTGTTGAATCAAAAAAAAAAAGAAGAAAAGATTTGTTTGTTCAGGGCAACTGCAGATGCTACTTGGTAATGTAGTTTTAAGGGGCCCAATCTAAACTCATGAAAATACAAGAATTTTTAGTTTGTTTCAGGTGACCATCCACAAATGGAGCCATCATATTTGAGATACAGGAATTAATTATATCACTCTTCAGTTCCTGCTGATAAAACGATCTAACTCTTACACGCTGAACTTTTTAATGACTGATTGAAAGTTACATGAATAAAGAGTTTGAAGGTGCTGATGTTTGTCTTGAAGCGTATTCGCCCAGAGTGGATGTATCGGGGCTGGTGGCAGGAGTCCTTGCAGTCCTAGTGTGTGCTGTTTTTGCCATTGTGCTTGGAATCTACTGTTACAAGGCCAAGAACAAGGATGGAAGCAGGTCAGTGCAAATGATTCCCTCTGATATGGAGCCGTGTTGGAGGAACGTGTTTGCAGGTTAAATTTAGAGAATTGAAAGAACAATGTAACTAAAGCTCATCATGTCTTCCTTCCACAGCCTCTGTTTAGACCACGAGGCACTGTTTGTAATGAAATTGGTTTTGGATCATTGGACCAGATTTGCATGTATTTGGCTGTACATATAGTTTCAGTCTGGCTGATTTAAGCGCCTCAATAAGCTAGCACCGTTCTGTTTCTTGTAAAACCACTTTGTTCTTAAAGAACCGAGTCACTGTGGCATAAATGAGCCATGGTGCCAGAGGACTGCACCTACACTCATAGACCCTTTAGTCACGTAGCGAAAGTACCTCTCTGCACTGACACCCTCACCCACAGGGGAACAGCTGGCAACAGCCAAGGCTATCAGCCATGGAGCGAACTCATTTCGAGCTCTTGAATCAGTGAGCGTAACTCTGTCACCATATTTGAGCCTTGAGCGTAAATCAACAAGTCGTCACCATTAATTATCATCTGATTAATGCTAACAAGTTAGCATTAAGAGGAGACACCTACTTTCTGGTAATACGCTGCCCCCTGTTGCTTTGCAGTGATAAATATGAAGCGTTAGCTTGTTCAGATCACCCACCAATTGTATCTTTATGAATGAATCTTGAGACTCAAGGGACCTTTGTATTGTGCCAGACAAAGGTCACATGACCCATGAGGCAGCAGGGGATGTTGGGGGGTTCATTTTTATGATACATGTACATTAAATGTCAGTAGGAAAGGGGAAAATGCAACTGCCATAGAGATTAGAAATAGTGTTATTCATGTTTGAATAACAGGGCCGGTATTGGACAGGGCATTGTGATAAAATGTGTATCATCATATTTGCAATACAACATGGTGTGATACATTGTGATCTTCTACCAAATTTACTGACTGAAAGTTTCAAAATTGAGCTGAGAATACAACTTGGAAAGTCGAAATCATATGATATGAACTCAGTGGACAAAATAACAATTTCAGTCAGAATTTCTATTTCAATTTTCTAATAATATTTTCAAAGTCGGGGCTGCACGGTGGTGCAGTGGTCAGCACTGTGGCCTCACAGCAAGAAGGTTCCGGGTTCGAGTCCCGGCTCGGGCACAGGATCTTTCTGTGTGAGTCTCCATGTTCTCGCTGTTCCTGCTGGGTTCTCTCTGGTACTCCAGCTTCCTCCACAGTCCAAAGACATCAAGAGGGACCAGGTTAATCCAGACTCTAAATTGACTGTAGGCGTGGCTGGGAGAGCCAATGGTTGTCTGTCTCTATGTGTTGGCCCTGCCATGGACTAGTGACCTGTCCAGGGGGAAGGCTGCTGGGATAGGCTCCACCCCCATGACCCTTAATGTAGGAATAAGCGGAAGACAATGGATGGATGGATGGATTTTCAAAGTTGCACAGTCGGTCACTGTTACTGAACACATTATTGTAGCTCCCATAATAAGATGTTGTAAAATATAATGCATATAAGTTCTGTGTCACTCACTGAAGGGTTACATGCAGAAATATAGTATATCAGTCGTAACTGTCTAATTTATAGCTGAGCTAGCTATCGATACGAACATGGGCCATAACAAGGTAACTCCAAATAATGCCACTTTGGCTAACACATCAATACGATGTTTTTTAGAGATTGAGTAATATTGCTATATTGATTTTATTGCACAGCCCTAAAGAATAAGACATTAATATTTTCAAAGACGAATCAGAAAAACTTTAGTTGTGAAAAAACAAAACAACTCAAACGTGATCAAATCCTCATTTCGTTTTCAGGCTCAAACTTGTTCTGCATTCTCATTGGCTCTACAGCAGCTAAACCGCTTCGTTGAACTGGTCTGAGTTGAGTTTCTGTTCTAGAGCTCCCGTCAGGATGCCGCAGGATGGGCATCCGGCCGCTGAGGCGGTGCCCCTGGCTGCAATCATCCCCCCTGGTCTACCCAGCTACAGTGAGGCTCTGACCCGCAGTGGGCAGCATGATGCCCCCCCACCACCCTATTCAGGGTAAGTAAATGCTTGACAGCCTGGTTTGTTCCTCACCATTACAGAAAGCACAAAGACCTTCGTGCTACTCATCATCATCTTCTACATACCATACTCATCACGAACGTTAAGAAGCTCCGAATGAATCCACAAAGGCCAAGTAAACGGAATTAAACGGTATGTAACCCTGTGACCTGAATGACAGGTGCTCCATAGTATCAGGATACGCGAGAGATGTGGAAAATCACAAATATGTTCTTGTATTTCAGGCCAACGATGGGGGTAAATGATCATGATTATCTCGTGTATATGGGATGTGTGAAGCAGCATGTGAATGCGAACAGTGAGTTCTAAATGTTAGGGTCTGAGTCCTTGACACACTTGCTAGACAAGACGGGTCAGTGTCTTCTTGGGGTGCGTGGTTACTGCTCACCAAATGTGGTCCAAGGATGGAAAAGTGGTGACCCAGGTCATGTCTACCCAAGGGCCATAGGTCAGAGGTCTTGTGGAGCCCAGCCCAGCTGTTCTGGTGCCACAAGGGTGACCTACACAATATTAAGCAGGTGGTTTTAGTTGCTTTGGCTGATTGCTGAATACATCCTTTTGAAACAATCCTGAACAAAATTATATTTCTGTCTAGAACGGGAAAGATAAATCGACTGCATGGCTTTTTGTTCCCTTAAAATGATTTAGATTTGAACTCCAAGAAGAATTATTATGCACCAACAAAGTCCTGTCACCAGGTATCAGCTTTCCTTTTTTTATTCAGCGGAGGTTGAGGGTGAGGAGGGAAAGACATCAGTGTCACTGTAGCTGTGTGCACATGCTAATGCCTTTTGTTTATCCTGAGCTAGCAAGCTAGTTCAGCTGATCCTTGAATTTTTTTTGACACGCTTGTCGTGTGAGTTACACAAATAACGAAATTACAATTATTTCATGTAGCTCGTTGCCCCCAATGGCTCGCCAACACACTGCTTCTAAAGGCTACCTTTGTGCCAGGCTAACAAGAATTCCTAGCAGATTTCAGGCCCTCCACCAAAACCCCCCAGTCTCGTGTCTTGGAAACCAAGAACCATAACAGACTCAAATATCTTGGCATGCGTATCAGTAAAAACACAGGCCGCATTTTCTAAAAAGCCATACTGAGATGATTTTTTTCCCCCTTCAGTTTTAAAAAGGGGTGCATGAATAACTGATTATTTCAGGGGGTGAGGACGGCGATTCCAAAGATCATTGACTCCAGTTTGAGGCCAACTCTGGTGGGTTCAGCTTTACTGACATCTGAAATAATATCTCAGAAAGAAAGTGAGTGAGATCCTAAGGTTGTTGTTAACACTGTGCAGGCCCAACCCACTTTTGAACCAACACCAAACTGGTGTTTTCAGATCTACACACTGGGGATTTTGGAAAACTCACTTTGTGTGTGAGAGAGATGCAAATGGCAAATGGAGGTTGAGAGAAAAGATGAGTTCACAGTTTTACTGCAGATGTTGTTTGAGTTGCGCAAGTTGTTATTGAAGAGGTACAGCTTTTATTTATTTATTTATTGTTTTAGAATGTTGCTGAAACGTTGGGTCTTTGTGAATTTATGCACGTAACCAAGACCAGCGAAGGAAGGTTGATCATGGGGGGGGGGGGGGGGGGGTAAAATGATAAAATATCACACAATTAAAGGACAACTTCGTTGAAATATGAACGTTTCTTCTTGATACACGTGTCCGTGTTTTCTCTCCTCATCATGGTATTCAAGCGCTTACAAAGTTTTTTTTCTTCCTGTCTTTGACCACAGGGGGGCGCCGTCGGAGCCCGCTGACCCAGAAGACAACGAATGAAGGCTGGCAGAGCTTCTTCATTGTGGTTGATGACGGGCACTGGTGCTTCGAGTGAACTTTTAGATATCGCATGTTTTTTTTCTCATGAAATGAGTGAAGTTAATCTCGCAATGGACACGAAAGACAGGCTGACCTGCACACTGGTTGACCCGACTACAGATGTGATGATTTTAAGGGGGTGCAGGTGAGGGTGGGGCAAATTTGTCAAGGTTGCACTGCACATTCAACTTGTGCTTGTAATGAACATTTAAAACCAGAGTAAAAATGAAAATCCTTTGTTTTGTTTTGTTGGTTTTTTTTTAGGTGACTATTTCAGTAAGAAAATACAGAGATGTTTTCTACAATAAATGACATGACAGTTCCACATGTTTCAAGTCAATTGTAACTTGTCTGGCAGTGCAGTAAATGTGTGTGAACACGTGAACGCAGCACATCCTTCCCGACATGTCCGGACTCGTTGTCAATCGCAACATTTTATTATAGAGAGCGGAGTTCTTTTTCACTACAGTCCTACACTAAGCTGCCCTGCAAAACAAATTGTGTGTGTGTGTGTGTGCGCGCGCGCGCGCGCGCGTGTGTACGCCAGCCCAGTCATTCCTCTTAAAAATGGCGTCTTGTGAACAAAATGCGAGCGAGCGAACATAGCTGTACTGTGGTGTGAGGGAGCGGCGGCGGCGGCGGCGGAGCAGCGGCGGCCGCGGGTCGCTGCGAGTGCAGCTTCGCTTCCTAAAGCTGCTGGAGAACGCAGAGCATCTGTTCCACAGCCCGTCAGCGTAACACGGGAGACAATAGATAGTGAAATACATGGGGAGGGGGACGGGAGCGAGGGAGGGAGGAGGTGCTCCTGGCTGCCGTGACCCCCTCCTCCTCCTCCTCCTCCTCCTCCTCCTCTCACTCCCTCTCCTCCCTCCATTCCTCCCAGTCTACAGGCTCGTCAAGCGCAGAAATAAACAGAAGCGAGAGCAGAGGAGAGAAGACATTCCTCCCTCCCCTCCCCCTCACTATCTGTCCATCTTCATCCAGCCCTTTCTTTCATGGAGAGGAATTATACCGCTGCAGGCTTCGGAGATCTTGGGTCTGGGACGGGATGGACTTACGACAGATCGGCCAAAGCAAGGTAAGCTCCGGTGGTTTTGGAGCGTGGACACCCAGTGGGTGCATCAGTGGGCTTAACTGGCTCATGGGCACAGCGCTGCCTGCGCCTCTGCATTCAGCCAGGTTAGTGCTGCTGCTGCTGCTGCTGCTGCTGCTGCTGCTACATGGCCACCAGTGTGAAGGTACAGCCAGCCGTATTGTCATTAGGGAGAAGGGAGGGGTTGGGGGGCCGTCTCTAAAATGCACGGAATGCGATGGAAGATTAATAGTGATACAGGAGACAGGAGAGAGGATAAACGAAGGGGGATGGGTTTCTGGAAGCAGAGTCTGTTATTAAAAAAAAAAAAAGGAAAGAAAGATCACATCTGGCTTCCAGCTCTGCATTGTTATCCATGTCCACTGCAGCTTTGTCCTGCTTTAGACTTCACAAACGCGTGACAGGGAGACACTCGCAGGTTGATTGGTACGCAGCTAATTGGCTATTAACTACAAATCAATCTAGCAGAACAAGTGCTGTCTGGCATGTAGCAACAAGCTACGCCTTCCTGCACCTCACACGGAAAAAGAGGAACAAATCATATTAAATAACTCCCCCCCCCCCAAAAAAAAACAAGAGAAAAAAATACAATGAACTCAGAAATGGTGGAATAAAACGGTGAGTGGATCCAGTCACGGTGGCAGAAACGCGATTCACGGCTCCGTGTAATGTTTGAAGTTGTCGGGTTCATACATTTGAGGTGGCGTTTGTTCTTATTGGTAAACATTACTTTACAATACTGTCACGTGACTGACGAACGTTAACTGTCACTGGATTAAACGTCAGCTAATTGGGATTCAATTAGTAACGCAGTGGTGAAGTTGGGATGGCATCCGACTCCAGTCCGTTTACATCAGGCCAGCCAGGCTGCACATGATTCGGTATTTGACAATGGATACATGTTTACGTGTACTACATGTGTGCGACATGCAGCTGCAGCCACTTTCCCTGCTGAACCGGGCTCCGTCAGGCTCCGGCGGCTGTACAACAAGCGCTAGCAAACAGGCTAATTATTCAATGTGACAGCAACGCTAATGTCCACGCACTCCGAAGTTCTAACCGTCTCCCTCTTCCTATCTCGCGGCTAATAAGAGACACACGAAGTCGCTTTTCTTTTCACCTCAGTGTTGCTGTGTGCTGGAATGAAGTGCGGCCTGGCGCCATGCTAAAGTCGGCTAGCTCCTGTTAGCTTTGCTCCACGTTAGTGGTCGCCTTGACAACCACATCAGTCCTCCATCAGATTCCTCCGTGCAGGCTTCGTCTCTGTTCAAAGAATGCGTATTTAGCACAGCTATGAGACAGTCTGCTAAATATAAAAAACAAAACAAAAAAAACAAATAGGTCTAGGATGATAACGCAGATGTAATAATTATTGGGTAATAAAGAACAATAATAATTGGATGAATATAAAATATAGGATTAAACTTAAATCTGCACCAATGAGCTGTGTGTGGTGTGTCTTAGGTTTTTGACTAAAAACAGAAAATAAGTTGTCGCGTATTTAATTGTGAATGTCACTCTTGTGATTCAAATTGAGATCTGATGCTGTGGTGAAAATATGCACGTGAACTCCAGGTATTCCAGGTGTTCACCCTGAGTTGATCAGCTGAGTCCAAGGAGACACAATAATTTTTATTTTTTTTTGCAGATCCCCAAAATGCACGCGTCATCATCAACTGATGTTGGCTGATGGGGATATTTACCTACATTGATATTATCTGTATAAAATAAAGCACAGTCACATTTTATACATAATGAAAAAAAACAAAACAAACTTTTTTTTCATGAAACATTTGGAAAATGCCATAATCCGGGTTTTCCGTAACATAAGATTTGAGTTAAATTGGGCTAACATGCCCTTATTATTGTGAATCCCTTGCTAAATCTACCGCATTCCCTTCATTTTATTGTTGAGAATATTACATTATTGAAATTGATTGATTAAAATTATGTTTGATGTGTAGGAGAGCAAACAACAAAACATTCTCCTTCCCAGAACCAAGCCTGAGTTTATACAATGTCAAATAGCTACTCTTAGCAACATCCAACGTGGATATGATTTAGTTAACAACAGCAAGATGTAAAACTGTACTACCAGCAAAAGGCTTGCACCAAGTATGTGTGAGCAACCATCAGGACTATTAATAGGGCTCTCTTTTCATGGACTGGCCAGTGCTGACCAGTCATTTTACTGGTTGGATCCAGCAGCAGTGTTCTTACCAGGATGGTTTATTTCACATTAGGATTCATGCATTCATTAGCCCACATTGGCAGCCTTATGTGTGTTCTTAGCCTCCCCCCCCCCTTTTTTTTTCTTTTTTTCTTTTTAAGAAGCAGGCCAATACAAACAGTTGCATTTGACCTTGTTGCAGATTGTGATGTTTTAGATGAAATTTAATCATGAAAGCAATCAGCATGACATTTTTTTTTTAAATGAAGTGCCATTCTGCAGCTGTCAAAACAAGATCTTGGTTCAAAACGCAACATTTCTAATTGGTGAGCATCAGCCACTAAACCTCCCCGCTGTTTGGTTGTTGTTGTGGCTGAAGGAGCCTGTGTGTTAATCCTGATAGAAAAAGTAAAACCAGGCTCTGAATAAATGAAGCAGCGAGTCCGACGAAAGTGATGCGGAATTCTTGAGCACGTACAGTGTATTGGTGACGCGCTGGTTGAGGTAACGGTGAAACAGAGACAGAGCGATTTGGTTACTTAACACCCGATTGTCAGAAATCCCTTAATTGCTGTCGTGGGAAAAAGAAAATAAAAAACAATCTTTATTGGCTCAGAAATTAATCAAGGTTAGTCTGTTGGAGTTCAGGAAAAAAAAAAAAAAAACAGTGGTAGATTTGGTGTTCAAATACCCTCTGTGAGGACATCCTGTACTCGTGAGAGACTGAACCAGAAGCATTTGCAGAGTTTTTAATTGATAAAAGACTGCAAATGCAAACCAGAGATGAATACATTTGTAATACCAGGGAGGAGAAAAAAGCAGTGACAATTGAAGTTCTCTGCTGAGAAGTGAAATTCAATTGCATGTTGAGAATTGTTAAGGTATTTAAGTACATGCAGTACACGTTTATTCTGGTGCCTTTTTATGTTGTTGTGGTTTTTTTTATTACAGTTGTAGTCGGGATATGTGAGAGATAAATCAAGATGTCCACTGTCGTCACAGTTGACACGGAGACAAAGCGCTGTGATTGTTTTGTTTTTTTTCTAACTAAATTCCAGAAATTAAAGGATTTCATATCTGAAATCTGATCTGACAACATAGCAGCATACATGAAAAGCTTCTTTATAGACAAAACACACCCAGCACAGAGGCAGTGTAACACAGCTTTTGCCACAGAAGGTTTCCTTTACTATCCACTGAAAGTGTTTATGAATTAATTATATCAACAGTATATCAATAACTCAACGGGCATTTGAGTCAAAACGATTTTATTCACAATTTCCAATTTATCAGAGTAATATATCCTGAAATACTGCCGCTGTAATATTTATTTTATCATCATATATTGGGATATGATATTGATATTAGGGGCTGGAATATCAATACAGTTCCTTGGGGGAGGGGGGGGGGGGTGAAACATTGTGATATAATGCTGTGTCAGTTTTACTGCACAGCCAAAATCAACATGCGGTATTGCAGTTCTGGCGTACATAAAGTTTTTGAACTCAATCCTGCTACACTTTATGAAGCATGACAAGTAATTCCGATTCTACAGGTGAGGTGATTTTAAATGAGAGATCCTTCAAGAGGGCTAATTGTATTAATGATGGTTTTTTTCAGCCTCATGTATGGGAGCTCCAGGTCATCCCATCCCGACTCAGAGCTGCTTCATCGGCAAGCCTATGGCACCCCTCACCCCCTCCAGGGCTATGCAACCAACCACCACCCAGGAAGTGCCAGACAGGGAGGGGCTTGGGGTGCTACCGGACGCACTCTTGGTAAGGATACATCCGATGGTACATTATCCGTAGAAATACGTACGTCAGTGACAGTCCGTATTTGGACTGTGACACACGCGATTCATGTACACAAGCCTGTGCAGCATGGCTACCATCTCAGTGGCGGTTGGACCGGTATTATTATTCATAACAGTGAGTAAAACTTTGATGAGGAAATAGGAACTTTATATTGTTTTAGGTGCATGCAAATGCAAATGCATGCAAAATCGGGGCATTACCTGAACTTGTAATTATATCAAATTTTGATTCTTCTCACACAATTGTCTTTATTTTTCACGAAACATTCACATAGCAGGGCCGCCACTGAGTGGAGACTTACACATGCTGTGCTCTCTGTCTTCGTAGATGAGTTCTGTGTCAGGTCATTCACTGTTTTATCATGCAGAAATACAAAATGTGAGACAAACCAAGCATTAAATCCAAGTGAAGCTATGAATTTCGGTGTTATCCTGTCATATTGGACAACATAAAGTACCACCATAGTTCCAAACCCAGCCAAGACAATCGAAGGTCTCCAGCTATGTGTTTACATGCAGCTGAATATTTACAGATATCTTATGTCCAGGCACAGTCATTGCAGAGGCAGTCGATGAACCAAGCATCAGTTCTGCATTTTGTCTGTAACAGTAATAATTGCAGAATTAATTGGGGGTGAGACAAACTCGTGTACTCCATTTTGCAAATGCGTGACTCTGTTACAGAGATGTCTCTCTCACCTTCACTTATTATCTAATCTTACACTGCAAATGTTTGAAAACAGTTTTAATGTAAGCACATTTTCATGTAATGGTAATACTTGACAAGAAGTGCACTGCTTCGTTCATGTTTAGTTATGTGCGAGGGTGCTACATAAACATAAGCATGAGCATAATTAACCAGTTATGAATGCTCTATGTTGCCCTTATTGCAGAGTTACTCTTCACCCCAACCTTTCTCAGTTTTTCATCATGAAGACCTTAAGTAAATGCTTACTTGTAAATACATACCACATAACTAAGCGTTAATTAAGCATTAACTGACCATGAATAATGTACCCGTAAACAAGAGAGGTATCAAGACCACTGCCGGTGTCCCTCAAACTGCCGGGGCTCATGGAATGGTGATGACAATGAAACAAAAACTGAATTATGAGCAAAAGATGCCAGGCATCCCAGGTAGAGCTGAAAAGTAAAAAGCCTTTATTTCACATTGACAACACTGTTTTTTTAAAGTTGAGTATTTTCTACAGTTCTTATGCAACAAGTATACAAGTTATGTGTGCATATAATTTGTAAATTAATGATTGATTGAATTAATTTTAGATGCCTCACATTTTTTCTATGCATGTCAACTACGCTCAACCATGATATGATGTACAAACACTATTGGAGTATATATTGAAGTTTTCACTATAATAATGATAAACGTAATGCCATAATGTAACTCAATATGCAAGCTCGTAATAATTGAATAGATAGGTAATGAGAAGTAAGGTTCTGTTTTGATGGTGCAATCAAATAAACCGTGACGCAGTGCCTCATCTTGCGTACATGCAGAGGGTGAGCATTTCCAGGCATACCTCCTGTTGTCACTCCTACAGGTACAGGGGTGCTGTGCTGGTTACAGTAGAATACAAATAGAAGGAAGGGCATCTAATCTCTCAGTTTATGTGTCTCAAAAAGGTGATCCCAGTCAAATAATGGAACAGTTTCACAAAATAAGAGCCCCAAGGAGAAACAAGCAGTCAGTCCAACAAGGAAAATATGACTGTTGTATGGTGCAGTGAGGCTTAATGAGGATGGAAGACACCTCAAGTTTGCAGCCTGTTGAGAATGGTGGCTTCCTGTTGTGATGCTGCACATCTGCATTTTTTAATACAATGTTCCACATTAGAAGGCTATACAAAGCTCCTGTACATACAGAAATAGTGAGTGAAACTGTGTATATGATGATATGACATATGATTTATATGAATCAAGTTTGGTTTGTTGCCAGGTCTGTCAGGGCTATTTGATGCTGGCCTCCACCACTCCAGTCCCTCGGGTCCTGACTCATCCGTCATGAATCTAATTTCAGCTCTGGATTCCCGGGGTCCACAGCCCCCACCCTCTGCCTCTTCCCTCCTCACACAGTTTCGCACTCCCTCATGGCAGACTGGTGAGTGTCAGCCTTTTAAAAGAAGATTACAGTTTAATAAAAAGAGTTTGTTTTAGCTGTTGTTACTGCCTGTATTTACACCTGACGTGAAATTTTTTTTTTTGTGGTTTCTTTTAATGAGTGAATTACAATCAGATAGCGCTTCACTTGAAAGTACAAGTGTAAATACACCGGGGACATGCGTGGATCAGTGGACGCATTCCAGTGACCACATTGAACAAAAAAGAAAATTTAAACGTCGTCAATCGGCATTGAAGTCAGTGGGCTGGAAATCTGTCACTGATGTGTTGGAAGGTACTGGAGGAGGTACTACTTGACATCAAGGTGGTGTTGAAGTAGAAGTTGAAGATCGCAATCGGATCTCAGTGGGGACATGGGGGATTTATATTAATTCATGGTCCCAACGCATGTCGTCAAGTACGATCTGATTGCATTCTGATCATGAAAAAAAAACATTTTAATGCCAGGTGCAAAGAGGGCCACTGATTAAAGTAACAACTAATTGAAAAGGAATAGAAAATACTGATACATCTCAAAATAATTTTTCACCTGATTTTCAGAAATATGTAAATTTTCATAGTCTTAAATTGTAAAATTTCCTCTTTGTTAAGTCTGAAGAGTGACTTGTTTTAACTAATGCTATCCATGTAATGTTGTGTCCTGTAGCAATGCATACACCGGCCCCAGCGGAGCTCTTTATTTCAGGGGCTCTTCCGGGTTCCAGCTCCTTCCCTTCCTCCTCAGCCCTTTCTGCATACCAGCATCCTGGCTCCTTCTCTGGAAGATGTTTCACTCCCTCCCTATCCTTGCAGGATACGCCTACATTTAGCCCAACTTCCAATGGTTTGCTGTCCCCCCATGATCCCCTGCTGCACATCAAAACACCCTCCCAGTCCAGCTTAGGCTTTGATCGCTTGCTGTCTTCCCAGAGTGCCACCTATCGGGGTTCCCAGGAGCTTTCAGCGCCTCCTCAAAACCAAGCACCTCCCACCTCTTCCAGTTGCCACCTCCCCCCTCCTCAATTCAACCTGCTTTCCTCCCAACTCCACAACCAGTCCTCTCAGCTCTATAACGCCTCCATGTTCTCTTCCACACCAGCCCTGCTGCCCACAGCCCCCTCTCAGCCACAGCCTCCTCAGGAGAGGGCAGTTCCCAGGCAGGATAGTGTGATCAAGCATTACCAACGCGCATCCCCAGCCCAATCCACAACAATCCCACTACAGCAATATGTCAGTTGTGGTGGGTCAACAGGCTACCAGCAAATAGCAAGCCATCACCGGCATCCTGGAATGACCTGCAGTCCCCTGGGGGAGCAGAGCCCATCCTCAGACCCCAAGCCCTCACCGCGGTCAGAATCACAGACATGTAGACCAATCATTCAAACACCCTACACATCCTCCAGCTCCTCAGCTTCATCCTCATCTGGCACGAAGGGAGTCAAGAGTTCCAGCTCCAGCAGTGGCTACTCCTCATCAGGCTCAGCATCATCCTCTTCCCGAACCCCACACACTCCACCATCAGCCTCATCCACTTCTTCCTTATCTTCTTCTAGCTCCAAGGCAAGCACTGGCTCCTTGTCTGCTCCCTCTCGCCAGCAACCCCCACCTCAGTCAGTTCCTGCACCACCTCCTCTACCAGTGGTGTCACCCTCCCATGTTCAACAACCAGCACCCAAACAATGCCTCTCTTCCTATGGCTCTCCATCTGTGGCTAAATCAAGTACAAACCTACCAGCCCAAACTCCTCCCCAGCAACATGCCCAGTCATACTCTCCTAACCAGCCTGCATCCACACACATGACCCAATCTTATGGAAGCTTCAGTTCACCTAATGCACAGGACTTGAGCTCTGGAGCAAGGGGAAATGGTGGAAAGTCCTTCTCTGGTTTAGGCTCAGGAGGACGCTCATTCTCGGCAGAGATAGTCTTTGGGGACTCAAACTATGGCTCTGCCTCTCTTAGAAGAGAAGACAGTCCTTCCTTGGGGTATGGGAGTGCTCCAGGATCAACAGGAAGTGGACTTGCTTCAGGAGCTGCCACACTTGGTAATGGAATTGGATCTACAGGATCAGGGAGTGGTTCTGCTAGTGTTGGTAATGGAAGCAGCAGCTCATTCCACTTGAATGAGTCGAGTCCCTCACCCTCAATCAATTCTACTATCAATCGCCCTGGGTTGCATTCCCCTGCTTCAGCTCGCCCTGCACAATCCCCTGGAGGGTCAGGGGCCAGCAAATATCTGTCCTCCATTCTCTCCCCTGCTTTTATGTCCTCACCACAAGGTTTCCCAGATACACGGCAAGGGCAAAGCCAGTCCTATCACTCCGGGCCACCCAAGCCAAAAACAGAGACCAACATGCTGGGAGTCGAGCGCTCACAAGATGAGGATGATGATGATGATGATTTCCTCATCCACCACTTATTACATGCCCAGGGCTCAACTCCACACCCTTCCCAGCATCACCCAGCTCCTCAGCAAATACCCCCGCAACACCCCCTAACTATGGATAGGGAAGGCAAGGAGGTGGCCTATGACATCAACAAGATATCAGAAGAGCGATACCACCCTCAGAGTGTAATTCGTACCAATAACACCACCAGCACTTCAGGTCCTGGAACTGCAATTGGTGACTCAATCACTGGGTTGGAAATATCACAAAAGAAACAGCAACAGACCAAGTCAGAGTTGGCAATATCAAAGTCCACTGCTGGGGAAATAGGAGGAGTCACTGACTCGCTGTCTTGCTCTCATAGTACCCTCTCCCATCCACAACAGCATGACCACATGGGATCAGTGGTCAACTATGGAAGAGGAGACCCCTACACACAGCACCAACACTCCCAACATTCCCATCAAATCACACATGTGCCATCCCATTCTCAGCAACACTGTCAACACTCTCAACTCTCCCAGCACTCTCAGCACACACAGCACTCTCAACATTCTCAACATAGTCATCCCCATACCCACTCACACCATCCTCATATGGAGCTAAAGAAGCCCTCAGATAGAACAGACAATGCTTATTTGTGTAATACATCAGATGTGCAGCAGTCTCAACAAAGCCAGGTCCCCCTCCCTCTGTTGGATTCCCCTCCAGATCCCTCCCAGCAAACTCACCTGCTACAGTCGGTCCTTTCCCATACCACTCGCAGTAAAATGGACCCCCAGCAAGCCCCACAGCAGCAACAACAACAACAACAACAACAACAACAGCAGCAGCAGCAGCAGCAGCAGCAGCAGCATCCTTTGAGCCAGCAGGCTGTGATAGGTCCGGCTGGAGGAGCAGGACCAGCTGGGGTGGAATCCCACCCACAGAACCAGTCCTCACAGTTGCAACTCCAGCTCCAGTCTCAGAGTATGGATACCCATTATAGCCTTGGACCCCAGCAAAGAGATCAAACTCAAGCAAGTCAAAGCTCCGTGTCTCCACTAGACATGTTAGACCAGTCTCTTTCCCAGACAACCAGCAGAGACAGTGGAGGAGCTCTGGATGGAAGTGGGGTCAGGATAGGTGTGGGTGTAACAGGAGGAGAGGGTGGTGTTGCAGACAGACATACACAGCAACACAGTCTTGTATCCCACCACCATCGCCAACGAGCCTCGGAACTTCATGACTTTCTCTCTGAACCAGATTTGGGGTTGTCCACCCCCTCGCATTTGCATCATCTTAACCAGCCACAAACCCATGCCCACCACCAACAGCAAGCACACACTCACCATCAGATGTCACACTCTCAGTTAGCTCATCCTCACTCCCACAGGATGGGAACCTCTCAACAACAGCCCCAACCCAGAAAGCCCGAAAACCAGCTGTCACACTCCCAGTTAGACCAAATCAAACAGCACCAGTATGACTCAGTAAGCCCAGCAGGAAAGACAAGACAGAATCAAAATCAGCAACAGGAGCAGCAACAGCGGTTTGCATCTTTATCAAATATCTGCTTTCCTGACACTCTCTTAAATGATGAAGACCGTTCTTTCTTTCCTGGGATGGAGGACATGTTTTGTTCAGCTGATTACAAGTCAAGCTGTCCTGGAAATTCTGGGGCTGGACAGGCAGCCCAAGATAGTATGAACCAGGGTCGTGGGCAAGGGCAAGATGGTATGGAAGCCTTGAAAACTGGAGGTTCTGGAGAGCGCTATGATATGGTTGGTCATCACAGTGATCAAGGCTATGGACAATACTGCCACAGCCTTTCAGGAACAGGAAATGGCAATCTGCACTTAGACCTTGACTCTATGAAGACCCATGAGCTTCCCTCCACTGTGAATACTGACCAACTCGGCCTCATCCAATCCCAAACTCCCACGATGCGATTGAGTTCAGCAGTTCAAGGGGATGGCACAGTCAACAAGATGATAGCTGCTGTGGGAGTGGGTGCAAATTCAGGCACTACTGGTCTGACCTCGCCTATCTTTTGTTCCTCTCGACCCAAGAAACTGCTGAAGACCAGCTCATTTCACCTGCTCAAGCAGCGGCGAGAGCCACAACCTCTAACAAAGAAAAACTATGCGCAGGAGTATGAATTTGAAGACGATGAAGATAAAGCTGATGTTCCAGCTGATATTCGCCTCAATAGTCGACGCCTTCCTGACCTTCTCCCTGACTTGGTGTCTAGTTGTAGGAAGGTTGGTGGCGTATCAAGAGTAAGTGGACTCAGTCCAATGATGGGTGATTTGGATTTCTGCCACCCCTCCGGCTACTCTTCCCTTGGACACCCCCAACAACTGCTCCCACAGGATGGTCCAAAGAAAAGAGGCAGGAAGCCGACAAAACCAAAACGCGAAGGCCCTCCTCGTCCACGGGGTAGACCACGCATACGTCCTCTTCCAGAGCCTCCTTACTGCAGAGGACTGATGGGATCAATTAGTGGAGAAAGTAGGAGGGGTAGGGGGCGAGGTAGAGGACGAGGAAAGAGGGAGGAGGGCCTTGTAGAAATGCATCGAGATATGAACAAAGCACAAAGTCTCCCATATCAGCAGCAGCATCCACAGCAACACTACAGCCAACAGCAGCCTCTTCAGCAGCCTCCTCTGCAACATCATAGACAACTGCCAGACCATCACCAAGTACCACAGCAGCATCAACAACAGCATCTCTTGCATCATCAGCAACAGCACATGCCCTGTTCTCACAGCCAACCACAGCAACATCATCAGAATCATCATCACCAACATCCTCCTCCTCATCATCATCATCATCATCATCAACAACATCCACAGCAACAATCCCAGCAGCTGCAACAAGATCCAGTCAGCCCGATCAAGGTAAAAGGAAATGTTAGAGGAGACAGTCAGCCTTTATTAATCAAAATCATCCAGTCAGTCTAGGGAAGTGGGGTTAAAATGATCCTAGTTAGGATTTGGACAGCTGTAAAGTAGGATCTTTATATCATTCAAACAATCCTGGGAACATTCGCGATCGTTGAAAGATGACTTCAATGGACAGTACCCAAGAATATGTGTCAGCAAACAGTCAGACGAGTTCTTCATTACACCAAGAATGACGAAGTTGATCTCAGGGTCTACATCAATTAATGCCTCCTTGCTAGCATATTATTGTGACATATTATAATAATGGCTCTTGTGTTAGAACAAGAGGACATTATTATTACGTTATTAAGGACATTAACGAGTGGCTAATATAGATGAGGCAACAGCATACTGAAAGATGTCAGTGGTTCTTCTGTCAAAACCGTCTGCATCTTGTTGAAACTCTACATCATCACAGTTTACAGTCTGCAATTCATATTTTTCTGAGCACCTTTTGTCAAGTTAGATTGATCCTTAGCTAAGACTGAGCTTAGGTTTAGAGGGTAGCTGATGCGTCCTCTTCAGGTCCATAGGCTTCAAATTTGAAAGCTCAGGTTTGTCACTTGTTGTATAGAAAATTTTTTCTTCAAGGTTCAGATAAATGTAGCTGAGTACAAAGTACAATATTCCATAGTACAAAGTCTCCCAATATGTTATATGTAGGATTTTTAACTTTTAGAGCTCTCTGTTCATTATACACTTGACTAATCCTTCGTTCAAGCAACTTTTGAAGGGAATGTTAACTGTTGAACATGAATGTTAAGACGTTTACCCACAAAAGGCATACATAAGTAAGAATAGTTCCAATTTTCATTTCATTTTACTGAACCTGCAGTCTTCTGTTCCTGTCATCGTGGATAGTTAAAGCAATACTTCACCCAAAGACTGTATTTTACCTCTCAAGAACTCAAAATTAGGTGTCTTCATCCCACAAAGACATTCCGTCCCTTTTGCATTTCATCTTTTTCAACGAATGCCGAAAGAGCCAGCCAAGTATATATTTAGTTTGTTGCTAATAGCAAATAAACTACGAGCATTCCATTTGACACTTATTCATGGTCGTACCAAGAGCAACCAACTGGCACATTCAGTCGACTCAATTCATTTCCACTTGTCCTCACTTGTTTACGGTCGCACAGAACCAGAAGTATAATTTGGTCGTTTTATCTCAAATCAAAATGTTTGGTGATTACCGAGCTTAGAGCTGAATATAAAAGATGATGATTACACCAAACGATGCACTTAAGAGTTTGTAAATGGACATTTTTGGGCTGTTTTGCTGTTGTTAGCCATCAGCCTCTGTTAGCTTCAAGCAAAATATAAGTGATTGGCTCTTTTTGTATTCTTGAGTCACAAATAAGTAATATAGAAGGGGAAAAAAAACATCTCCCTGATATCAAGACACCAGTTGTGTGTATTTTAATGGTAAAATTCCATTTTACGGTGAAGCATTGCTTTATGATACAGTAATTCCATCAAAAATAGATATTGCATTCTTCATACTGAAGGTCCCGTTGCCCATCCAAGCTCTCTATCTTTTCAGATCAAACTGCCTGTTCCCACTATGCCGCCATCTGAATCCTTACTGAGGACAGACTCACTGTCCAGCACTGATCCTGTACTGTCTGATGGATCAGTGGGTTCGGCTCCATCTTTGGGCCCAAGTCCTGGACCCAGTACCGCCTTGGACATCAGTCCGACTGAGCTGAACCAGATGCAAGACAAGTTGATGATGAAGCATGAAGAGAAAGCTGGAGAGGTAAAGACTTTTTTCTGCTGTAGAAACAAGTGACAGAATTGATTTTATCTTCCTAGATTATTCAAGGATAATATATTGTCAAGTAACTTCAGTTGAATCTGATCACACACACACACACACACACACACACACACACCATCGTAAGTTTCACAGTCAAAGCTGCTTTTCTTTTTTTTTTTCCAAAATGTTGGACTTGTCTTTGTTGTGGGAAAAAAAGCCCATTTGAAATTTAAATTTACTTCTAGTTTTCAATTTCAAGTGGAAAAATTGGATAAGTTGATGAGTACTTCACATGAATTCAGTACAGATTTTACCACGCAACTGTGAATGGACTGGAACTGCAAGACGTGTGACCAAAGCTGTGAGTTTTCTTATCTCCCTTGTCAAATTATACACAACAGCTTGAGGGGGAGTGCAGTGGCTTTTTTCACAGAGGAGTGGCAATATGACAGTGTGGTTTAAGAAGGAGTCCAAGTCTGAACAGTGGATTTATTTACTCTGAATGAAAACTTGGAGGCCCGATTTTATGGGAGAGCAGAATCTTCCTCATGATGTGCACCAAGAAAAGTTATTTGAATAGAATCCATGGTGCTGTGACCAATTTACAATCAATTAATAACGGGAATTCATCATTATTTGTTTAGATCCGTGTGTCCAAATACAAAGAAAAATTAAAACAACAAAACCCCGGTGAAAGGTTTTTGGGGTTTTTTTTACACAGAAAGTTTTTTTCCCCCTCAGTTCTCGTCAGTTCTCTCTTTTGTTTTATTCCTTCCTGAAGATTTTTAAAATGAGCAGACAAGGCTACATGATGTGATACAATTTTCAATTTACAATAAATAAAAAGCCCATGTTAAGCAGAAATACCCCATTATTCTCTGCTTTTAATCAAGAGGTAAAATGAGATCTACTTACATGTTGTGACTCAGCAGCAGGAATAATGTCACACTTATCAGCCAGAACATTAAAACTCCTGGCAGGTTTAGTAGTGGGGACGATACAGCAGCGCTGCAATAAGTCGCCCTGCATCAGGAGCGAGATGTTCCATTTTTAGTGAGTCTGTTTGAAAGAGGTGTGAATGATTTTAATTGTCATTTTGAGGGCTGTGATTTGTGGTGCTGCTGAACAGTACTGCCCATCACTGTTCCTGATATTCATTGCATGTTTATGGTACACGTTGTATATGTATATGGTGACTATGGAGGGCCAGCTTCCATTTTCCAAACGGATATGCAGCTTAGTGCTCAGATGTCCTCCAATTGTCGTCTCCCAGCATATTGAATTTGGCACCAACCAGTGAGTGGAGCAGGGCTGCTGATTCAGCCTCTAGGATGCAGGTGACCGTACCTGTAGGACATTTCCAGTTCTCCTGTAAATTTAAGATATTGTAAAAGGGCGATTGGTCTTAACTTCTAGAGTATACATAGAGTAGCATGGAGTAGTCAGTAGACTTCCAGGACTGAACACTGAAATGACCTCACTCATATTGAAAGTGACCAGACTTGTGGTGAGTTTCACTACAGGGATACCTGAGTCAGCAGCCACAGGAACACAACCGGTGTCTGTCTGCTTGCATCTGTGACTGTCGACTTCAGGAAGCCACTGCTGCAAAAGACTTCATATCATCAATCAGTCAAGCAATCAATCGAGCTTTGCGGAAGCTCTCAAATAAATGATCTAAAATTCAAAGTGTTATACAATCTCACATTTTCAGTCCCATCACAGGGGTGGAAACCGAGGTCAGGTCGTTGGGCGACATTGATTACAACAACAACTCCGGGGTAGACTTTTTATTACTTTCCTAATTAAGAAAACAACAACAGATAAACGAATGCGTTCATGTAAATTGACTATATTTATTGGTAGAATCATCAATACAGATGTCTGAGAACAACAATATAAACATTTTACCACAATTACTTATCAAAATTAATAAATCACGAGTAGTTTGAACTAATATCTTGGTAAATGGTAGTTACCTGTTGCAGATACAGTCATCATTATTTCGCTGATTCCCAACATTAGTATGGGATCATCAAGTTGTCAGTAACAGGCACATCCTCCAAGGCAGAAAAAACAATGAGACCACAACAGAGGCGCTACGATATACATGATGAATATTTTATGTTCCCTATATCCATTTTAAAGACAGTGTATGAATATAAAATTGAGAAATTAGGTTGTTTTTTTTTTAAACCCCACCATGAAATCTTCAGTCTCCGGTCCATCTTCCTAAAATATTTCAGAAGAGTGTCACATAACATTAACAAAATAGATTCCTGAAAGCATTATTTTTCCCTGCTTTGCAGAAACTCTCCAGTTCAGTAAGTTGCTTCACACCTTGTACAAAAATCAGCCAGGAGCTTCATTTGTAATTTATACTTCCTCTGCTCTTCACATTTCAGGTGCCTTTGAGCACATTTGAAAAAGAAAAAAATCATTCAGTTGGATTTAGTAGAATAAAATGGCAATATTTTAATTTTCTGTCATATTTTCCTGACTGGAGGTTTGGATGGAAGGGGGTTATAGCTGACTGACAGCCAGTTCTTTCTGACTGACAAAAGAGAGAGGAGAGAGATCACTGTTACCAGGGCAGCTGTTGCCACGGTTACTACATTTTTTAGGGCAGGATCCTTGCTGCCACCTGCTGTCTGTTAAGCTTTATTACCTATATGTAGTGACTGCTGAGAGTGAAGTTGTACTGAGTCACAAACTTCGAATTATAATGCCTCTTTTTTTCTCACGAGAGAATTACTGTAACCAAATCAAGCTTGATGGACAAAGTTCCAAAAAAAAAATCACTCATCATTTGACGTAATGTTGCTCTTTTAACCATCAGTGCAACAGAGTGCACGGCAGAGTCAAAATTCCTTTTCTTTTTCTTGTATTGGTTGGACATCTCTCCATGCAGACTACGTCCATTTTCAGCACAGAGCTCTGCAGCCATTTTGAGCGGTTTAACCGTTCTTTATCAACACTGAGACAATTCCAGCAACCACAATGAACAGTTCAACCAGCGTCTCCTACTCAGCACATAAAGATGCAAAGATTGGCCAGCAGGTGGCACAATCATATATGTGTCCATTGTACATTTTAACCCAACTTAATTTGACTTTAACGACTGAACCACTGATGATAAAATCTAAATTCTATTCATTTTCGTTGTGCCTGTATCAACCAAATGTGTTTTTGTGCTTCATGCTAGACAAGTAGAGTGTCTGCATGAACCTGAAAAAAATGTATCCCTTTGTCTTTGATATTCTTGTGTTGTGGGTTATTTGTTTTGCAGTTTTTTAGATAAGATATTTTTAGATTGATTATCACAACAACACAACATTTACAGTTCCTTTGTTTCCCTTTTTGCTCGTTGTGGGATGCACTTACATATATAGGGCTTACATATTCGCAACTGGTAGATGTCAGGAGACTGTGTAATACTTGAATTTCTCATATTTTTTATCTCAGACACTTCCACAATACCCATGTCAAAACAGTTAAGTTTGATACCTTTGATTGGGTTCCTCTATTCACGGTGAACATGTGTTTACTTACTGCTATCTTAGCACTAAATGCATGAAGTCTTCTGCTAAAAATGCTGTAAAAATAAGACTTTGAACATCTCATTTTATGCCAATGGAAGAATGGCCTAGCATTACCAAATTTTGTGAATATTTGCAGACACTGATTATGCAAGAAAGGATGACCTAAATAACGTCTCAGCATTGCAATCACATTTCAAAATGAGTTTTTCCTTTATTTTACTCTTCTCTTTGAACAGAGGTGCCTCACCGTAGGAGCCCCTGCAGTTCCATGCATTTGAACTTTGTAACACACATACAGTTTAAAGCCATGTCGGTGAGCCTCCAATAGCACGGCTGCTGCTGCTGTCTTCACTCTCTGTTTGTGTACTTTAGTTGTTATGTCTTTCTTTGTATACCTCAGCGATCTTTCCATGTTCCATCATCACTAAAATGGCATCTTTTTACTGTAGGAGGGCCAGTGGCTATGACACCAATATATACAACCAATACCGATCATCAAACAGTAACATTATGAATCAGTCTGTCATTCACCACTCTGCAGTCCCTTTTTGCAGTTATACGACTCTGATAAGATGATGATGTACACTACCGACCGAACAGTATCCCTGAGGGATGAGTCGTAATCAACAACATTTTAGCATTGATGGAGGTCTGCATTCTAGCCTTAATGTAACAACAAGAATTGAACCTCCAGTCAATTAACACAACAGCGTTAAAGCCGGGGTTTTTGGGGGGGGGGGGGGGGGGGGCGGGGACCAGAGTGACTTTGTTCAGAGGAAACTTGTGTCCTTCCCCAGAAGCAGGAGTTACGCCTCGTTCAGTGATGAAAGAGGCGGCGCAGAGCATCGAGTCACCATGAGTTGTGTATTACAGAGATGTCCTATTGTTTGTGATTTTCTCTTTGAGGGATTATCTCCACATAAGGCCAAAATCACAGCACAGCAGCTATACTTCAATCATTTTTATGGTAATTTTGTCATAAGATGGTCATAGTTATAAAAAATTTTTGGCAGCACAGAGCAGCAGCAGGGAAATGACTGCCTGGTAATGAACTACATTTCAGCCTCCTATCCTACTCGTCTGGGTGTCCAACAACATGCATTAGAGAACAGTGTTGTTGGCAATTTTTCAGAATATATATATTTATTGTATGTATGTATGTATGTATGTATGTACATATATATGTGTGTGTCTGTGTACGAGCACAGAGACTCAGAGAGGATTCCTCAGGAACAATTGCATGGACCCTCATGGTGGTTTTTTTCTCATGCTTTTGAAATGGTCCGGACATGTCTGATGTGTTGGCTGAAGTTTGTCAGATAATATAAAGGTGTGCAGAGGACGATGGCGGACTGTGATGAGATTCTGCTCTTTTGCAGGCTGATGAGAGAGCTTTTGACTTCAAACCTGGCTTCATGGCCTCTTTCTTGGATTTCCTGAAGACAGGCAAAAAGCAGTCAGGTCTTGAACTGGGACATGATGGAGATGAGCAAGAAGCCCTAAACCCTTGTTCCTCTCTGAAGGGAGGGATCAGACCCCTGTCCCCACCCCCTGCCCTAAGTCCAGCCCCTCCACAGCAGCCATCAGGGGCATTCAGCGAGGAAGGGGAGGGTGAAGGGGCTGACCTAGCCCTAAGCAGCTGCTCCAGTCCCTGTAAGCCTCTGGATGAGGAGCTGAAACGAAACCTGGAGACGCTGCCCTCCTTCTCCTCTGATGAGGAAGACTCTGTCAGTAAAAACCAGGACTTGCAGAAGAGCATCTCTTCTGCCATCTCCGCCCTCTATGACACGCCACACTCGCTGGCTGCTGCCATGGCTTCTGCTATGGTCAAGGTGCCATCCACCCTGTCCCCACCTACACCACAGGAGCCACCACCAAGCCCTCCTCCACCTACACCTCCACCTCCTCCTCCTCCTCCTGCCATGCCTCCCCTCATCCCCTCCACCAGTATGGAGGATGAGAAACAGGAGGTGCTCACCTACACACAGCATCAGACTCAGGACGAGGAAGAACAAAACTTTGTTTCGCCACAGTCTGATAAAGAAGGAGAGGACATGGAGGCAGCGCAAAGAGAAGAGCAGGAAGAGGGAGGAGAGGAGCCTGCAGACAGTGAAGAAATGATGAGAGATGCACAGAGTCTGCAGCCGGGTGTCATGGAGGAGCAGGAGGGGGAAGAGGAGCAGGAGGAGGAAGAGGAGGAGGAGGAGGAAGAAAGAATATCTGAAATGGAGTTGCCAGAGGTTCCCACAGTTGAAGGTAATACATACTTCTGCTCAAATTTTACATGTCTTTAGTTATTTTTTTGGTCAAATTTCTAACAAAAAAAACATTCTAGCTAAAATTCTGTCTCAGTCCAAAGCTTTCTCAATTCAAGGTCTTTTCACAAGCACATCTTCATCAGGCAATGCTTTTATTAGTCACGGAGTTGTTGGTTTTGTGTGTGTGTGTGTGTGTGTGTGTGTGTGTGTGTGTGTGTGTGTGTGTGTGTGTGTGTGTGTGATAATGTCTAACACCTTATTTTGTGATTTAGCGTGTAGCAGCTGAGACTGACCTGACTCTGAATTCAAAGGGTTCCTCCTCTGTTGTTGTCAGATTAGCAACTCGTGATGCAAGAACGGAGCTGGGAGACAAAAATGAACACCGCTTTGATTTTTGAAGTGTCATTGTAACAGGACAAAGGATCAGTTATGCTGTGCACAAACTGCACCACGGACGAATGATTTCCACTTTATGCTTCGAGTGTCTCCAGTTTGACCCCTTATGCATTTGTAGTCTTGTTTAGTCATTTGTTAGCGACCACTGTTTTTAAGACACATATGGCCTTCTAACTACTCCAGGTGCAGTTCTCCATGTTTAATCCATAGAAGGTAACGATAACTTTTTAAGCTGGTGAAGGAGAGCTTTTTTCCCCACACATTTATTCTAAAACCTATTCAAAAACCCCTTTAACGTTGAGACGTGGGAAGGGAATATTCAACGATGCTAACTTATTTCCAGGTTTCCCGATGCATTCCTGAACCACTCTACAAAAGCTCACAATGGCTCAAATGCTTAAAAAGTATGTTTTCCTTCCTTACTTACAAACAGGTGTCATGAGCTCACAGAGACTTTGCTTCCCCTTCTACATTACTTCTTTGTGACTCCCAAATTCAGAAAGCTCCGGCCACGTATATATAGCTTGAAGCTAAAGGCGTCTAAGCTAACGACAGACACAACTGAAGCCCCAGCAAAACTTCATGAAAACTTCAGTTCACAAGCGTTCAGGGGCGTCATTCGATATAATCCACATCTTCTTTATCCAGTTGTATGCTCAGTAATCCACAAACGCTTCAGTTTTAGTGAGGAACAAACGTACCATCACGCTTCCAGTTCGCCGCTCTTTCACGGTAGCCCCGAACTGGAAGGAAAAAAATATCGTCATGAGCTGAAGACACTCAATTGTGCAACTTAAAAGGCAAAATACACTTTTGTGGGTTAAATATCTTTTTAAGAATTTCAGTGCAGAGGAATTTGGACTGAAATGTATAAAAAGAAGGGGGGGGGCAGCACGTGTCCCTCATATCCAACTGTTTGTCACTCCACATCTGCTCTCCCAGCCCAACATCTGCTTTCATGCAGAAACACACCAAACTAGGAGTTTGATTGTCTTCAAGTTCTTCCACCATGAAAACTAGCAGCAGTCAGAAGGTAATTTCCTCTCTGCCTCTCCCCACGCTGTTTTTCAGACTCTCCATCAGGACCTGTTCTTGCCCCTGCACCTGCATCCCCATCATCATCCATCTCCCCCTCGCCACCCACCTACTCTTCCCCCTCGCCGCTCCCTCCCCTGTGTCTCTCTGTGCCCTCCCCTCCGCCGATCCAGCAGAATGAAGAAGAGCTGAACCCTTTCCCCCCTTCTGAACAGCAGCAGACCTCTTACCAACAGGCACCCACAGCAGGCACCTCCCCACCCCCCTCCACCTCTCCACCTGCCATTCCCTCCTCACCCCTCTCTAACCTTCCCCTGGGCAACTCCATACCCCCTCCATCCACCACACCACCTCCTTCATCCTCTGATCAGGACCAGGAACCCGAAGCCGGGCAGCCGTCCCCCTCCTCCCCCTCCTCATCTTCACCGTCATCATCAAACTCTCCACCTCCATCCCCTCCCACCCCAGAGGATGCCCCAGCCTCCCGAGGTCTTACCTCCCTCCATCTGGCAAAAAAACAGGCCGATGCCGCCATTGCTGGAGAGAGTGAAGAGGAGGACAGTGAGAGTGGAGGCGAGGGGATCTTCCGTGAACGGGATGAATTTGTGGTTCGAACCGAGGACATTGGGACTCTTAAGGTGAGTTCCTCCTCCTCCTCCTCAGCTCTGAAGTAGCACATATGGTGAGTAAATAACGTAACAATGTTGACAAATACTATCTTTGTTTGTGTATCAGATGGCTTTGCAGACAGGCCGGGAGCCCCCTCCCATCTGGAGGGTGCAGAAAGCTTTGCTCCAGAAATTCAGCCCTGAGATCAAAGATGGTCAAAGACAATTCTGTGCAACCAGTAATGTGAGTTTTCCATTTGTCTCAGAATTCCCAAAGGTTACATCAACACTAAAGTCAGTAGGAGAGAACACGACTGGTGTGCTGCTCTCTGTAGGTCTGAAACAAATTATCATAATAGAATAGAATATTAGAGTTAGTTTGGTTGTATAGGGCCCTGTGTTTTAAGGCCAAAACGGTTGTAGGATCCATCTTTCTCCCTCATAATGATTCTAGATTACTGGGGTCTGATGGGGCGCTGCACAGTACACACATATATACAGTACAATCACAACTTCCCTAGAACACTTTGAGGGTTTTTTTGCATCTGAATCGGTTTTCTCTCTCTCCAAAGACGTCTAATTTATAACGTCACCGTGAGCTCTACAACAAAGGCAAAACATGGCAATAAAGATTGGACTTGACACGCCTTATGACCGTAGCTGCTTCCCATGAAGTCCTTGACGTGAATCGATTATCTGATTGAATCTGATATTTAGATGGAGAGGAAAGCCAACATGTGAACATGGCTGAGTGCTTCTCAGTGAAATCTAAATGCTGCTCCTTAGAAACATAAAATTCTCAGTCTATGTGACACTGTGCTAACTAATTTGTCACCTCTTTTACCAAAGTTCTTAATCTCAGGTCAGATTTTTAAATCTACAGTTCTATTGTGGTTTTGTTGGTAAAAATATATACTGTGGCTACAGATGAATAAATAGATGTATTGTTCAGGTTCAAAGCTGATCAATTTAGCTGAAAAATGCTGAGCTACAACGGCACAACCAACTTTAACGATGGATACTATGTTTCATTTCCACACCATTTGAGCAATATATTTAAAACTGTTGCCAGTGTATTAAAAGCTCTCTCTCTCTCTGTCATGAAAATTACTTTATCCCATCCTATATTAACCTGGAATTCACACAGTGCAAACTGTATCATGTCATTTGTTTTTTTCCCCAAATAAAACAACATCAGAATGTTAGCTAAATCTGGATTCTTTCTCTCCATGTCTGTCCTCAGTATCTGGGTTACTTTGGTGATGCAAAGATGCGGTACCAGCGTTTATATGTGAAGTTTCTGGAGAACGTCAACAAGAAAGATTATGTGCGAGTGTGTTCCAGAAAGCCCTGGCATAGAGCTGGTCTGAATCTGAGGTGAGGCTATGATTTCCTGTTTCTAGTTTCTGACTGTCACTCAGAGTTTGGGGTGTAAAACATGAACCGTGTAACCTTAGTCTGGAAAATATGGCCAGTTTAATTTTTATTGTTTTGCCAGACTGATATTTGAGCAGCAACATCCTCACATTCACTGGACCATTGAGGGTTGTTTTTTTTTAGTCTGTTTTTCTGTTTTTTTTTCTGGTTTCAGTATCATTTGACAAAATCCATCCATCTATCCATTTTCTACCGTTTATCCTGTTAAGGGTCGCAGGGGGTGGAGCCTATCCCAGCAGCCTTCAGGCGAGAGGCGGGGTTCACCCTGGACGGGTCACCAGTCCATCACAGGGCCAACACATACAGACTAGGGGTGCAACGAAATAGTCAACTCACGAAACGATACGAAATACGAAACAGGGCTCACGATACAAAATACTCAGGATACGAAATAAAGATGAAAGAAAATCAAAAATCAGAAATGCGAAAATCAAATGTTCTGTATTTCCTTCCTTTACATGCAGACATACAAGTTTTTGCTGCGTCAGTACAAATAAATGCTCTTTGCTTTGAAAAAACAAAATATTTGTATTTTTCCCCCGATTTAGACTACTATGCAAATACAAACATAAAATTTCAAGTAAAAAAAGTGCTTTGTTGTTGTAAACAGTGAGGACAACTACATTCTTGAATGAAAAGGAAAACAACTATTAAATAAGGCTCAGGGCTGCAGTCTCGTCTCGATCTAGAATGTCTGACCTCAAGGAGCTGGAGAATTGAGCCTTCAACAGGTTCATATCCTCCTATCATGCTAGCAGTGCTCGCTGCAGTCTACGGAGTTGTGGACCCTCATCGTTGGACCACGGTCTTTGTTTTATCCTCCATCGTCTCACCTCTGCCTTGTCTTTTACATGGGAAGCCCAAATACGTCCACGCAACCGATTTGTTTGATGAAGGAGCGTCCGCTACTTGTTGGACCTCCATTTTGAAATAATTGTTTTGCTGCTTCTTCTGTGGTGTTGCTACAGTCTTCTTCTTCTTCTTCTTCTTCTTGTAATATGTGTATACAGTAGGCAAGAGGGTCAAAAGTCATCAGTGTTAGTGGTGTGCCACACCGCTTCGCATTGGGTTTTTTTCATTGATTTTTATTTTGTGCGTCTTTGAATTTTATTCTGTCGTTTTTTTATTTCGCGAAATTTCGTAACACCCCTGATATAGACAAACAACCATTGGCTCTCCCAGCCACGCCTACGGTCAGTTTAGAGTCTGGATTAACATGGTCCCTCTTGATGTCTTTGGACTGTGGAGGAAGCTGGAGTACCAGAGAGAACCCAGCAGGAACAGGGAGAACATGGAGACTCACCCAGAAAGATCCTGTGCTCCAGCCGGGACTTGAACCTGGAACCTTCCTGCTGTGAGGCAACAGAGCTGACCACTGCACCACCGTGCCACCCTGACAAAATTGACTCTGCTTGATTATCAGCCCGTTAAACCTCCACCCATTCTTCTACTCTGTTTTAGTGCAGCAAAATTCACTATATAGGTACAAATACTTCTATTTCCATATGTCTTTCTTTCCGTTGTCATATGATGGAGTTGGAGTCAACGGTGCTTTAATCTCAGCATGTCGGCAGCAGCATCATCCGAAGCGCTTCACTGATTTTGTCTTTATTGTACACTTCTATCAACATCTGACAGAATCGACATGAATGCAGGTGATGACTGCACCTGTTGTATGAATTTCAACATAGAAAGTTCAAAGTGACAGGCAGTCGTTGTTAGAGCAGCTCTTCCTCAGTGACTGCAAGTATGGCTCTCTCCACTGAAACTGAACCGAAATTTAAGCAGTGAATGCAGTTGGGAATTAAGTGTGATTTATGGTGTGATGTGATGTATCCAGTTTTTTAAATTTAACTTCTGTGATTCAGTTTAGTGTTTTTAACGAACACTTTTTTTCCCCTGCACATAGAAATCTTTACAAAAAAATTGATTTGCTTTCAACTACAGAGTTTTAGTTTGGCAGCTTGATTCAATTTCTGTCTGTCTTCTTTTTTAACACACTGATTGACAGGCGCCAGTCACTACCTAAACCGCTGCCCACCATTCACAATCAGACGCCACCTCGAGTGGAGAGAGACGACAGAGACAAGGAGAGACAGAAAGAGAGAGAGCTGAAGGAGCAGAGGGAAAGAGAGAAAGAACAAAGAGAGAGAGAACATCGGGAGAAAGTTGAAAAGGAGCGCAAGGAGAAAGAGAAAAGAGATAAGGAGGAAAGAGAGCAAAAAGAGAAGGAGAGACAGGAGAGGGAGCAGAAGGAGAGGGACAGGAGAGAAAAGGAGAAGATGGAGAAGGAAAAACAGGACAGAGAGCAAAAAGAAAGAGAGTGTAGAGAAGAAGAAGAGAAAAAAGCACTCCTCAAACAGGAGAGTGAAAGAAAAGAAAAGGAGCAGAAAGAGGCAGAGAAAAGAAAGAAAGAGCAAAAGGACAAGGAGGCAATGGACCATGAGAAAGATGAAAATGAGAAGGAGAAGAAGAGCAGGGAGCAGAGAGAGAAGGTGAAACAGGACAGGGAGTGGAGAGAGAGGGAGAGACAGGAGCAGGAGTGGAAGGAATGGCAGAGACAGGACAGAGAGCGAAAAGAGAGGGAGAGGCAGGATAGAGAGAGAAAAGAGAGGGAGAGGCAGGACAGAGAGCGAAAAGAGAGGGAGAGGCAGGACAGAGAGCGAAAAGAGAGGGAGAGGCAAGATAGAGAGCGAAAAGAGAGACTGGAGAGGGAACGTAAAGAGAGGGAGCAAAAAGAGAGGGAGAGACAGGACCGAGAGCAGAAAGAAAAAGAAAAACAGCAGCGAGCACGGAAGGAAAAGGAAAAAAAAGAGAGGGAGCAAGGTGAAAGAGAAAGACAAGAGGCAGACCAAAAGGAGAGAGAGAAACAAGAGAGAGAGAGGAGAGAAAAAGAGAGAGAAAAGAGGGAGAGGGAGAGGAGAGAAAAGGAGAAACAGGAGAGGGAGTTGAAAGATAAGGAGAGGGAACAAAACGACAGAGAACAGAGGGACAGGGAAAAAGAGAAAGAGAGGGAAAAGAAGGAAATAGAGGGAATGGAGAGAGAGAAACAGAGGGAGAAGCAAAGGGAGCTGGATAAAGAGAAAGGGGGAAGAGATGAGCGAGACAGGAGAGGTGGCGCAGTGGAGTGTGTGAGGGTGAAGGAGGCGAAAAGAGGAGAGAAAAAGGTGGAGCGTCAGTTCAGAGCCAAGACCTCCAAGGACAAGGCCGAGCCTCCTCCTAAGAAGAGGAAGAAGTGGCTGAAGGAGGTGCCATCCTCTTCCTCAGAGTCTGACTCCTCTCTTGCCAGTGATGATGAAGGTTGGTGCCTTTGTGTTTACGTTCCTGAATAGATGCCCCCCAGCCAGTGTCTGGGTCCTCAGTGTGTCACCTGTGTGTCCTAGGACCTTTGCGAGGGGGGGTGAACAGCCGAGCCATGAGGGAGATGTTCAGGAGCTACGTGGAGATGCTGGTCAGCACTGCACTAGACCCAGATATGATCCAAGCTCTGGAAGACACTGATGGTGAGAACCTCATTCAAAGAGCGACAGAGTGGCCTTTCCACTGTTGTCTAATTGTTTCTCCCATTTTCTATCACGTATCCTGTTAAGGGTCTTGGGGGGGGGGGTTGCTTGAGCAGGTGCCTTCAGGTGAGAGGCAGTGGTACCCTCGATAGCTCAGCATGTACTACACTGTACTCTCTGTTAGTACAGCTCAGCATGTACTACACTGTAGTACAGGTCTGCTGCTGGTCACCAGTCCATCACAGGGCCAACACATAGAGACAGACAACCATTGGCTCTCCCAGCCACGCCCACGGTCAATTTAGAGTCTGGATTAACCTGGTCCCTCTTGATGTCTTTGGACTGTGGGAGGAAGCTGGAGTACCAGAGAGAACCCAGCAGGAACAGGGAGAACATGCAGACTCACACAGAAAGATCCTGTGCTCCAGCTGAGGCTCCACCCACAACCTTCTTGCTGTGAGGCGACGCTAACCACTGCACCGCCGTGCCGCCCCTGATTGTTTTTGCAAAGCTGAAGATGATCAAAGATGCACTTGTTTTCCAGATTTGAAGTTTTTTGATGTAATATTTGTTGGTGACCTGAACAAGCTAGCAAGGAAGTCAAAGCTCAATACTCCCACTTGATTTATGTTCCAACTCTCTGGATGTGTGTACATATGCTTTGAAATTTAGACCAAGTCAATAACATGAATTTTTTTGAACATCATGTAAATGTACCGACTCACGATCAGCAGGTGAGGACCTCAGGAGCTCAGCTCCTTTACATGACTGCGACTCACTACTCCCTCTTGAGGAACAAAGCGGTATTACAAGACAATGCAGGCCTTTGCATTATCTTCTCCAGGCACTTACAAATTTGTACACATTAATATGTTTTCCCTACCTTGTAATCACTTGCTTTCTTTTAATTGTGGCTTTTATTCTGCTTGAACTCCTCAGATGAGTTGTATCTCCCACCCATGAGGAAGATTGACAGCCTGCTCAGTGAACAGAAGAAGAGGTTGCTAAGGAGGGTCAACATGAGTGCTCAGCACCAGGTACACTTTCACTGTCACGCTCCATCTGTTAATGAGTTAGAACAGTAACAAAACAGAAACTGGAAGGTGCAGTTGTGCAGCTGGATCTCTAGTCTTTGACTGCATCCTTCTTGCTTCTCTCCAGGAGGCGCTGCACATCTTTCCCAAAATGACAGCAGACCCGCTGGAATCTGGAACGGTCAAAGTTCGCCTTGGTGGGGAGGGTTACAACCGCAAAACCCTGAACCGGGGCAAGAAAAGTGTTCCGAAGCAACAAGTAAGAAATAACACAACCACAGCACCACGATCACTCACGTTATGATTCATGAGGTGTTGTGGGTAACTAAAGATGCAAAAGATACATGTATAAGTAGTTTATACCAGAATACATGTGACTCAAGATAGATGGAACCAAAGCAAATCAACACATGAATGAGACACTGGGGTATTATTCTACACATTTTAGGAATATTCAGGCAGAGGAACTTACCCAGCTATCGAGGGTACCATGCTCTACGTCAGGGGTCAGGGCCAACACCTGGGTCCACTTCCTGGGTCCAGGATTGTCACTGTGGGCCGCTTCAATTTAAAATTATTATTATTATTATTATTGTGATTATTATTAACACTATTAGTAGTAGTAGTATTACGGTCATGGACTCAATCTGTCTGGCAGACTATGTCTTTGCTGCTGTGATGCCAGGAATTTCTTGCTGTGGGGATTAATAATGTGTTATCTTATCTAGTACATAGCTGTACAGGTACTACTGTACCTGTACATTGAGCAGCAGTCACAGAGTGTACAGTGTGGTACATGCTGAGCTGTACGAACAGAGTACAGTGTAGTACATGCTGAGCTGTACGAACAGAGTACAGTGTAGTACATGCTGAGCTGTACGAACAGAGTACAGTGTAGTACATGCTGAGCTGTACGAACAGAGTACAGTGTAGTACATGCTGAGCTGTACGGACAGAGTACAGTGTAGTACATGCTGAGCTGTACTAACAGAAAGTACAGTGTAGTACATGCTGAGCTGTACTAACAGAGTACAGTGTAGTACATGCTGAGCTGTACGAACAGAGTACAGTGTAGTACATGCTGAGCTGTACGGACAGAGTACAGTGTAGTACATGCTGAGCTGTATGAACAGAGTACAGTGTAGTACATGCTGAGCTGTACTAACAGAGAGTACAGTGTAGTACATGCTGAGCTGTACTAACAGAGAGTACAGTGTAGTACATGCTGAGCTGTACGAACAGAGTACAGTGTAGTACATGCTGAGCTGTACTAACAGAAAGTACAGTGTAGTACATGCTGAGCTGCAGTAACAGAGTGTATAGTGTAGTACATGCTGAGCTGTACTCACAGAGAGTACAGTGTAGTACATGCTGAGCTGTACTAACAGAGAGTACAGTGTAGTACATGCTGAGCTGTACTAACAGAGAGTACAGTGTAGTACATGCTGAGCTGCAGTAACAGAGTGTATAGTGTAGCACATGCTGAGCTGCAGTACCAGAGAGTATAGTGTAGTACATGCTGAGCTATACTAACACAGAGTATAGTATAGTACTGTACATGCTGAGCTATACTAACACAGAGTACGGTGTAGTACCCACAGCTGTACTAACAGAGAGTACAGTTTGGTACATGCTGAGCTATACTAACAGAGAGTACAGTGTAGTACCCACAGCTGTACTAACAGAGAGTACAGTTTGGTACATGCTGAGCTATACTAACAGAGAGTACAGTGTAGTACCCACAACTGTACTAACAAAGAGTACAGAGTCGTACATGTTGAGCTGTACTAACAGAGAGTACAGTGTAGTACCCACAACTGTACTAACAGAGAGTACAGAGTTGTACATGCTGAGCTGTACTAACAGAGAGTGCACTGTTGTACCCACAGCTGTACGAACTGGGAGTACAATGTCGTACATGCTGAGCTGTAGTAACAGAGAGTACAGTGTAGTACATGCTGAGCTGTACTAACAGAGAGTACAGTGTAGTACATGCTGAACTGTACTAACCGAGAGTACAGTGTAGTACATGCTGAGCTGTACTAACAGAGAGTACAGTGTAGTACATTCTGAGCTGCAGTACCAGGGAGTACAGTGTAGTACATGCTGAGCTATACTAACAGAGAGTACAGTGTAGTACATTCTGAGCTGCAGTACCAGGGAGTACAGTGTAGTACATGCTGAGCTATATTAACAGAGAGTACAGTGTAGTACATGCTGAGCTGTACTAACAGAGTACAGTGTAGTACATGCTGAACTGTACTAACAGAGAGAGCATTGTTGTACCCACAGCTGTACTAACAGAGAGTACAGTGTAGTACCCACAGCTGTACAAACAGAGAGTACACTTTAGTACCCACAGCTGTACAAACAGAGAGTACACTGTAGTACCCACAGCTGTACGAACAGAGAGTACACTGTAGTACCCACAGCTGTACAAACAGAGTGTACACTGTAGTACCCACAGCTGTACTAACAGAGAGTACACTGTAGTACCCACAGCTGTACAAACAGAGAGTACACTGTAGTACCCACAGCTGTACAAACAGAGAGTACACTGTAGTACCCACAGCTGTACAAACAGAGAGTACACTGTAGTACCCACAGCTGTACAAACAGAGAGTACACTGTAGTACCCACAGCTGTACTTGAGTGTTTGAGGATGATGCTGCACACTGAACCTCAGACAAATCAGTTCAAGTAGAAATCGTTTATTAAATTATTCTATTGCTGAAGTTACCCGTAATCCTTCAAAAAATACTACTGCTTCTTTAAGGGTTTTGTCTGTCTTCAAGTGCCAGTTGTATTTTTTTCCAAACAATGCGGGCAAAAAAATACCTTTTTTTCTCTGTCACGATCATTTTCAGGATCTGAAGATCTCAATTGAAACGTGCCGGATCTACAGTCTCTACCACTCCCTTCACCACTATAAATACCACACCTTCCTGCACTGCAAGAAGGAGGTAAGAACGGCTGCCTCAAGGTTAAAATGTGTTTGAAATTTGAGTTGATACTTTGCTCCTGTTTACTGGTCGGGTGGGTCGTTCAGCATTTTAACCTGATGAATATCCAGGCTGACCAAGGGCCTGGACTTGTTGGAGAGAACCATTGCAGGAATACATGCGACACATCCGTAGCAGAACACGGCTGCTGCAGCAGATCTGCTCTGACTGGATCTGTGCCACTGATCTCTGTTTCTGTGCGGCTGGTCTATTATTTACCCGGCATTTAAAGTGACAGAAAATAACGCAGATGTGTGAATTCACCAAAGGGTTTAGAGGGTGTTACAAATGCTAAACATGTGCAAATAAACCAAACACAACCAGTTTCTATGACAGAGCAGCCATGAAGCTGAGACGCAGCTCCAGTTGTGCTGCCTAGCAAAGAATGCCGTGGTCCTCAGGTTCTGCTGGTGCGTTTATACATGAGACACTGGTCATACACTTGGAGCCAAACTTGGCCCCTGTTCTACCCAAACCAGCCCCATCATAAATAAAGTCTGACTGAAAACTCCAGCACGAATAACTACATGCAGCTGAAGCATTTGTGGCTTCATTCATGATAACGTGTGTCCTCCAGATTTTGGATGTCAGAGGAAGGAGCAGACATCAGCCCGGCATGTTCATTTTAGAAAAGTAACTCTGGTTACACAAATGAATCCTAATCCATCGTAGCAATGATAATTACATTGCCTTCAAAGTCCTGTGAAAGACACTGGTGTCAGTTCCCTCCGTTATTAGACATTCTTTCATCGGTGTCCATTTGAAGACACCAACCACACCCACAGATATTAAATCCCAAATAAGTTTGTTTCTCCTGGCTTTTCTGGGAGCTGCTGTTCTCATTTTGGGGGTCTTTGGGATTGATTTAGGACTCCTGTTGAGCAGCTAGACATCGTTGACTGCTGAGAAAGCTTCGTAGGTCTTCGCTGTGCCTCCCGCCGTTCCCTTCCTGCTAGTTCCTCCATCCTGCAAAAACAGTCGCTGTAACTTACCACTCTGCTTTGCCCCCCTCCATGAACGCTTCCCGCCGTGCCCACTCAGCTGTGATTGGTCACCATTCCAAGCCATGCCATGACTTCCAAAAGGCTGGCGAGCACTGCCAAGCGCCCCCCCCCCCCCCATTCCACTGGAGCAGGAGTTCAGCATGAATAGAGAAAGTAACCTACAGCCCTTAAGTCAGCATAGCTGTGACAGTGGTAGAATGTTACTTACAGCTGGAGCTTCTGACTCTTAAAATAACCAAGTAATAAGGGGACAGTGCTTTCCTTTAGCTTCAGGTTAGCAGATAATCCAGTTTTGTACAGGCTCAGGTTATGAAAACAGGCCTGTGTGAAGTGCTGGAAACAAACAGGCCTGTTTTTGGTGTTTTTGTTTTATGGCTGTCCTGGAAAAAGCATCTCTGTCCACTTCTGCCTGGTGCTTGACTGTTTTAAGAAAGTTAAACAGCATTAACTTTCCCTCACACCAGGAGAACCGTTGTCTGGGAGTCATTGCATGGCGTTCACTATGAGGTGACCAGTTTGTAGCAGTAAAACCTACGAAGCTGAACGGTTGAAGGGGGCGGGTACAGGGCTGTGTGTCTGCAGGGTGCTTGCCCATATATGGGAGTCTGATAAACCTTGATGTCACTGGTAAACGACGCTTTAAAAAAACCCATTGTCCCCCTTTAAAGTTTTGAAGGAAGACCTCTGCACCTCGTCGATCCGGACGCTGAACTAATTCATTCCCTCTCTTCCATTGCTCTGTGTTCTTGGCACAGACCCAGCATTTCCACTCCTACATGGATGATTGTAATCAGATGCAAAACCAGCTCAAATATTTTGCCCAGTGACATCGTGCATGCAGTGTCTGTCATGCATTGGGCTTTTAGAGGGGACGGATAGTTGATGCACAGTTCACGGTGCAACCAGCAGTTACAAATGATATCAGCGTTTACCTACCAGAGGCCGTGAGAGGCCGCAGTGCAGCACTGAGGCTTGGTTTGTGCTCTGGACGAGTGACAGTAGACCAGTAAACATCCAACCTCCGTAGGTGACCGACGTTGAGTCATTATGTTTGATTAGACTAAGAAAATTCTCCCCCGGTCTTGTTGGTGTTAGATTTACAATCTTGCTTCGATGAATCTCTCAATCTGTATTGTATCTTTTTTGTGGTATTTTTTTTCCTTTATCTGTCCAGGGGTAGTCTCTCTGTCAGGGCTACTCTGTCTTTTGCTTTTTTGATCGGAATTTGAAGAAATAAAAACCACATGACATCGCAGCATCTGCAGTTTTTTCTAGATTTAAGAGACAACGTCTCCAACATCAATACAGAAATGACGTAGCAGTACGACAGACTTTTGGATCAGCAAGTCAGTGATGATGTGTAATACAGTGGCAAACGTAATGCCTTTCTCTGCAGAGTTGCACTCAGACCACCGCTAACCGACTTGTTGTTTTGTGAACAGACGGACAGTATCGAGCAGGCAGCCGAGGACCCCGGCCAGGAGGAGGTGGTGCAGCAGTGCATGGCTAACCAGGGCTGGCTGGAGAGCCTCTATAACTCCTTCATGGAGCTGCTTAGCCTCAGTGCCAAGGCCTGAAGAGCCCCAGCTACCAAACCCACACATCCACCTGCAGTATGAAGTAGACAAAGGCATCTTGAGTTTGTGACAAAAAAAAGAAGAAAAAAGAAAAAGAATCCCACTTCAGAGAGACAGATGGGTGCCAGTTGTGCTGCGGGCCTGGCGACAACTTTCTTTGTTTGTGGGAGAATAAACTTTTAAAGTATTTGTTGTTTTAAGAGTCCATCTTAAAGTATCTCCTTTTTTCAAGAACAGTATTGAGAGTTGGAGAGTTGATAGTGAATGTGAAGGATTTTTCTCATGAGTCAAGTAAAGGGGCTGTGAGATAATTTGCTCAGAACTGCAAATGACATACAGACACGCCGACGCACACACACGTACACTCACATACACACCTGCACACACACACACACACACACACACACACACACTGTCTATAAGTATTGTATTGATAACTATGGTTTGTATAATTTATACAAGGACATTTTTAAAAATGACCATCCTTAAACAGGATCGTTGGCCGTTAATAATTTTTAAGTCTCTTTTCTTGGGGTGAACATAAAATGGCCCATTTACATTTTCGTTTCTTCTTTCAGACCAACAGAGGTTAAACTAATATGGAGTGTGACACAAATGAGGTTTGACTATGTAATAGTCTCTTGTTTACACCTGCCTCAGTGTGAAAGCAGTTGAGATTCAGGGGTAATGTATTTAAATAAGCTGTGTTCTTTCTGTTTGTTCAATGAGAGAGAGAGGATTTTATGCCTGTAAAGACAAAGAACAAAAAATAAAGCACGACTTTCTTAAAGGAAGTGTGACATGAGATGATCCAAAAGCATAAATGTCCGTGTTTAATGTGAGTCCTTTTTATCTGTTTGTTGTTGGTTGATATTTGCCATTATTTGACCTCTCTGAGGATATTCTTGCAGAGCATATTTGTTGTTTTGATGTGTAAATATTGTACAGCTTCTTCATTCTCTAGTTCCCAGTTCCTCTTCTGTACATGAAATTCCTGTATTTGACAAAAGTAAATAAAATTGTTGAAATGGCAAATGTGATGATGAATAAACTTTCTTGTCCTCGAGTCACAGGGAGAACGGCAGAGCCCTCTTTCAGGGTCTCGGGGTGATTTGACAAGGACGCACGAATCTGCTTTTATTAGCTGGCGAGATTTTAGGCTCCTGTGTGCAGAACCGCTGCCCCGTCCTGCGCTGGTAGGGAGGTTCAGGGAGACTTTGCTAATGAGTACTGGTATAATAAGCTTTTATCCAAAGGCAGGTGATGGTTCCAGTAGGTCTTAAACGTCCCCTTGATTAAATTCTCAATATTCATATGGCCAGCTCTAAGGTTTTTTGTCTTCTTAAGTATGAGTATGGGGGTGGCATGGCAACTGAAGGGTCGCTGGTTCGATCCCCACTTCCCCCGTTGACCATGTCCAAGTGTCCTTGAGCAAGATACTGAACCCCTAATCGCTCCTGATGGCCCTAAGATGGACTGGCGACCTGTCCAGGGTGAACCCGCCTCTCACCCACTGTCAGCTGGGACAGGCTCCACCCCCCCCCCTACAGATAAGAGGTATAGAAAAATGGATGGATGATGATTGTTTTCTTTCAAATAGATGATCTTCAAATAATTGTCCATATTAATATGGATGTAGTGTGTCAGTCACTGTCAACTGTTGCTGTGTGCCTTGCTCTGATGCGTCCACTGTGTCAGTCGTCAAAAGGCCTGCGTTTGTGCGACTGTTAACAAAAAACACCAATAACTGATGTCCAGACGAATTCTCCAGCGTCAATGTATTTGTCCAGAAAAGTAGGAAGAATACACAAATATCCACTTCTGAGAAGTACAGTGTTACACTGAGGAATCAGTAAAGTATGGAAGAGTCTGAGGGCCATCCATGAGAAAATGAAATGAGAGGAGGTAGATATTTTTTCATCCCACACTTAGCAAAAAAAGTCAAAATGTCAAGAAAAAAGGTGGAAATGTCAAGAATAAAGTCAAAATACAATGTAAAGAAAGACGTCGACGTATATTCATATTGAATGAATGCCTTGAATGTCTTGAATTCTCTTCCAAGCGTGTGTGGTTTCTCCATCGGAACAGTCGAGGTTTTCGGCACAGTCTCTTCAAAGTCCTGATACTGATAACTACAATCTGTTTGTGAGCTAAAAGAGGAAGTATTACTTTGTTACTAAAGTCTGAAGTGTAGTTTCCCCAGTTCATCCATCTGCCTGCACGGCAGTAGAAATGCGCTGGTTGTTATAGTCACAAAAGGTTGATTTTTTTTTTCTTAACATTCAATTTTAAAGAAAATTCTCAATGTGCGTGATGAAAAAGAACTACCTCTCATTTGTTTTCTCTCATGGTGGCCCAAATGCCTCATCCATCCATTTTCTCCTGCTTATTCTGTTACAGGTTGCTGCAGCCTAGCCCAGCAGTTTTCAGGCAGGAGGCAGGATTCACCCTGGACAGGTCACAGGGCCGACACATATAGACAGACAACCATTCACACCTACGGTCAAGTTAGAGTATGAATTAATGTTGTGCTCTCTTGTAATTTCTTTTGACAGCGAGAGGAACCCAGAGTACCAGAGAGAACCCACACAAGCACAGGGAGAACATGCAGACCTTCTTGCTGAGAGGCGACAGCGTTCACCACTGAACCACCGTGCCGACCATCCCATGTATCCTTCTATAGTCAAGACAGACTTCATAGCTGAATAAACCAAAGCTATGCTGATTATCCGTTCTCCCTCCAACCCTGCAGGTGGCGGTAAAAAGTCTATAAGACGATATTACATCCACCATTGATTCACGAGGAAGAATTTGGAATAAGTTCCGGTGTAGCTGGGGTCACAGAGAGGCAGTACCAGACGTCAAAATGCTGTTACGAGTGAGTATTTGTTTTAATTTTTCTACATCTTAGCGAACCCCTTCGTCTGGGTCATATTGTTGTGTGGACGTGTTCAGAATTGACCGTTACTGTTATTATTGCGGCTCGTCGTGTCGTGCTGTTAGCTTGTTATCTGTTAGCTTGTGTAAGTGTGGTGTTACATCAGGGCATCACCTCTAACGTAGGCCAACCAGGTCTCCAACGTCGCTGCTCTCATGTGCAGTCCAACAGTTCAGTTTCTCTTTTTTTTTCTTTAAAGACAAATGAAGGCAGGTCTACTTTGGCTCTATTAATCTTCGTCACTAGCGCATCGTGGTCTCAGGCTGAGTGGCTGTAGGACGCAACAGAGACCAAATGAAGATGGAAACAGTGTTTTAAAGAATTTGAAGGTGAAGTTAAAACCAGTTTTTAAACCTTTTAGTTTTGAATCCTGGTTGGCAAGGGTATAGCACACAAAAAAGAGGAGTCTCGGTGGACCATCTTCAAACTCATGTTACAATCTTCTAGATTTAATATGATGGTTAAATGACTCAACAGCTGGACAGAGTAAGTTAGATTTGGTCTAAGTATTGATCCTAAGGTTAAGTGTTTTATACCATTAGAAGTCTCACTGTCAAAATAAGCCATGGAAATTCAAAGTTTTCACTGCAGAAATACGAAGTGTCAGGTGATTTGGCAGCCGTGATAATGATTCATTTCTGGAGTGACCATCGCCACGTCTGGGACTCCTATACCGCAGTGACTGCTTAGCTCAGGAGAATCACTGGTCAAAGGATCTGATGATCATCTCACGGATCCAGCGCGGTGGAGAGACGTGCGAGTCAGTCGAATGAAACTTTTGAGAAATCTTTCCTAGCAGTTGCTTTTTAGACAGAAAAACTGTTCGTCACCATTCTGTTGCTATTAAAAACAAATACATTGATATTTTGTGTCATTTTTCTAATGAGGCTAATGTGACCTGCCTTTTTTAAAATTTATTCAACATTATTCAAGTCAAGTCAAGTCAGTTTTATTTGTATGGCACCAAATCCCAACAAAAGTTCTCTCCTGACTCTTTCCAAGTAGAGCAGGTCCAGTACCTCACTCCTTCAATGAACCTCCACCCAACAATTCTCCATCAGCAGCACATCCTGGAACAGAGCCATGAAAACCTTCCTTTTAACAGGCAGGAGGTGGAGCATTCAATCTTCCCTGTTTTATTTTGTAGCTTTTTGGCTGACTGGGTTCGATATTTTTGTTTTAATTTTAATTAATGTCTATTTTTCTAACTTAAATTAAACTGCATTGACAAACGTTTCAAGTATTTTTTTTTGGGTCTTTTTTTATCAAATGAAAAATGCACCAGGTGCTAGTGCCATACTGTCATTTAAGAAGCCCTTTTGCTAGATCCGCTATCAGGCAGTGAGTGTCGATTTGACTTTCTTTCCCTGCTGTAAAAACTGCAAAGCAACAATTTAATAAAAAATGTAATTTAATAATAATTTATAATTATGTTTATGAGAAGGTCCCGCCCTCAAAAATGTTAGTATTCCTGTCACAATTGTACTTGAGCATTTGTTAACGTTTTCTATGTAAATATATTTGCTTTTACAGTCACCCTTTTGCCACACAGTGGTCATCAACACGGGTAGCGCTTTAATTAACTCAACATGTTAAAATCTGCCGTAGTTTGTGGATTAAACTAAATAGAGTCTGTTCTTGATTGTCTTTCAGAGGGTTTTACAAATCGGGGGACAGACACTGAAACACAGCCGATCCCTCCACCACAGTCCTGCATGGAGGAGTCCTCTTATACCCATAGTAGTGGAACAAACGGTCAGTGAGATTCAAATCGGCCTCCTTGTGTCCTCACACATGAACACACTTCTAAGCATCCAAGTAGACCTACCTCCTAAACACTCTTCACACACCCAGTAGTAACCTCCAATACTCATACAAACCTGGTGCCGGTGGTTAAAGACGGCAAGACTTTCCACAAACATTCGGAATCTCAATATTGAAATGATGGCGAGTGATTTCCAGCGTGTTACAGAGGACATTCTCACATTGATGCGGTGTGGGGAACGTGGGCTTACTCCCAGTGAGAGGTTTTATATTTTGTGTGCAGCGTATACTGTATATCGTCCTGTATAAAGAAATGAGAGGACGGAATAAGAACACCATCGCCAGATACAAGCTGTCGAGAAGATTTGTGGATAAAATACCAGGTGACAGAATGTTATTCTCCAGTTCTCCTAAGTCCGTGTCTCTGTTGAAACTCACTTGATCCTGCTTTTGAATACCATTTCCCCACAAAGCAATACACTTGGCAAATGGAGGTGCTACTCACAGTGAGGAGATTGCACAATCAATCGTGTTAAAAACTTGAGTCACACCTCAATGCAGTTCTATTTCTTTCATTAAAAAGAAGCCTTCCTAGTTTCTCCCGCAACAAATGGAAACACTGCAATGCACCACATGATGCAGAGCAGCAGATGCCAAACGTGAGGAACAGAAACCCAGTGAGAGGAGTTGGAGAGAAGTTTTGTAAGGACAGAGCAGCCCCTCACACCGACGGCGGTGAGAACTGGACGAGGAATCAAACCAATCTCACAGATCTGGACCCAAAAAAATACTCCCATGCTGTGGTACTGGAAGTTTTTTGGATTCAGAAAACACAATGAAAGTCAAATTCACAGACATGTTTTGTTACTGTAGCAGCACGGCAGTGTAACTCATCTCCACCTCAAACCACTCAAAAGCTGCAAAAGCCAATAACACACGGACAGATAAAAATCCCTGATGGCTGAGCAGGCAGACGCCACTAACCTGTCAAGATACGAAACCATCTGAGAAAAGGACTACAAGCTGTTACTTGTAGTCCTTTGTCAAACGATGACTATAAAGGAAGGCAGGGAGTCTACATTTAGCTTCTAACAGCTGATTTAATTTCCTGTTGCGAAAAAATGCAATTGGGTTGCTTGGAGAAAATGAAACCAACCCAAAAACCCATGTTTACCTTTGCTGCCCCCCCCCCCCCCCCCCAAGGCAGTACACTTTGTGTGTTTGCGTAAGTTTGTCAAATTCTAGTATGGTTCACATTCTGGTGTGGTAGCAAGCTGGCAATCATCATCTAGCAGTGTGATGAATCTCATCCACCTGCAATGTTCACATTGGAATAGAGTGAAGTGTGAGTCAACTGCTCGCTCGCCCTCTCTCTCTGTCTGTCTCTCTCTCGCACACACACACACACACACACACACACACACGCTCCTGTATTTGCACCATTCATACATAAAACTCATTCACGATGAAAAAAGATGTTTCCCTTGCATATTTTCATGTTGTGTACAGGGCTGTTGTGCTCTGAAATCTAAAAATTATGCATTTTCATTTTCAGGGGAGAGGAGAACGAGCGTATGACATCTACTCTCGCCTCTTGAGAGAGAGAATCATTTGCGTAATGGGACCTGTAAGTAAGAACTCGCTGTCGGAGTCTGTTGGTGGTGTTTGTTACCTCCACCATGAGGCTGTGTGAATGGCTCTCAAATGAACATTATGGATAAGCGTTCCTTGTTGGGGTTTTGTGTTAAGGAAGCGTGTCTCATTTCCAGGCACGTCCAGCGCACGGGATCTTTTCACTTTTTTAACATTGCCAGAATAGAATTTAATTCTCTGAAAATGTCACATGGACATTTATGACCTAATAAAGCTTTATTTTAGCAGCAGCTGCTGGCAGCAGTCTTCAGTTTTAACGTTGGTTTTTGTGACGTGCTTTGGGAGTGTTGAATGGATCTCTCCTCTGCTCAGATTGATGACTCTGTGGCCAGTCTGGTGATCGCCCAGCTGCTTTTCCTTCAGTCAGAGAGCAACAACAAGCCCATCCACATGTACATCAACAGCCCTGGTGAGCTTCCCACTCTGGATGGAGGCGGACCAAAGAGCCTCCCAGACTCTGAATGAGCCAACGTCTCCATGGAGTTCATACCTCCAGAGAGTGGAGCATCCAGAGTACACTAGACGATGATGCTGGGTGGGATTGATGATGTCGCTACATGGTCGCTGGTGCAACACGGTGTCAGTCAAACCAGTCCTCTCCAGCCCTACTGTCTCAGCTCCATTAGCTCTCATTGTAAAGACGTGTGTAGTGATTGATATGGTAACCCTCTCAGGGCTGTGGTTCTCACTGCTTGGTGGAGCCGATGGCTCTGGTAGAAGCTGGTGCAGGTAACCAAGATGTTTCTCTCCAGGAAAGAGTGACCACAATTCTCACATTGTCGCTCCTCAGATGTGAAGAGCCATCACCTTTAGTTGGTTTTTGATAGTAAACTGTAAACCCTTTTTGCAGTGTAGAACATTTAAAAGAAAATACAGATGATAGACAAAACAAACATTTTAAAATATAGTCTGTTATAACGACACCACCCCAAAATGTCTACTTTGCCTTTCAAGAACACACAAATGGATGTCTTGAGCTGACAAAGAGGTTTTTTTCTCCTCCTGCATTTCTACGTGATTCCAGAATGCAGAAAGAACCAGCCACTTCTATTTAGCTTGAAGTTAACGTCAGCTAATGGCTCATTTCAGAAATCTGCGACAAACGGTCAGCTCCATGTCTTCTTTATTAAACTGGGTACTCGGTCATTTCCAGACAACTTCAAAAGCAGGTTTGGTGCTCCTGTGAATGAGGGTAGAGCACCACCTGCTGGCACACTCAGCTGAACCCACTCGCTCCTGCGTGTTCGTGGCAGTTGGCATTAGCCTCAAGCTAAATGCACATGGCTGGCTCTTCCTGGATTCTGCAGTCAAAGAGAAATGATGGGGGCATCTTTGTGAACTCAAGAAGTGAGTTCTTGAAGGCCAAAATACAAGTACAATTATAAATAATACACGTAGTACTTCATGGAAAATGAAATATTACTTTGCATTTTCAGATTTCATTATCAGTTTGTCATTTCCACATCATTTTCCCTTCAAGTACTTTAATTGATACTAAATGAACGATGCCTGGCCCCCAGGTGGTGTGGTGACAGCAGGCCTGGCCATCTACGACACCATGCAGTACATCCTTAATCCCATCTCCACCTGGTGTGTTGGCCAGGCAGCCAGTATGGGCAGCTTGCTCCTGGCAGCGGGCACGACAGGCATGAGGCACTCGCTGCCGAACGCCCGCATCATGGTTCACCAGCCATCAGGAGGCGCGAGGGTAAGCTGGCCAGGCAGGAGGGATTCCTCATCCTCGTTTCTTTTGATCATAATCTCAAATCAGGCAGTAGAAAAAGTGGGCGCAGTGAGAGCAAAGTTGTGTGAGAAGAGTGTGCTGTTTCCCAGGGTCAGGCCACAGACATCGCCATCCAGGCTGAGGAGATCTTAAAACTGAAGAGACAGATCAACAACATCTACGCCAAACACACTGGACAGCAGCTGGAGACCATCGGTGGGTGTACATATAAATAATAATATGTGTGTGTGTGTGTGTTTCAGTCAGCCCTTACTGGCTGATATTTTCCTATCACAGATATATTGTGATGGCATAAACGTCTTCTGACATACGCCAGTATAAAAAACAACATTGTTTATGGCATACAATACAGAAAACAATGCCTATGGTGGTTGAAAGGGGATGTAACGCAGTGTGTCCAGCAGGGAGCACTCCAGTGCCTCCGCCCTGTTTAGTTTACTATTTTAATTCTGTCTCTGTTTAAGCAGTTGTATATGACTGGTAAATGTTGTTGTTTTGGTTTTTTTTGGATAAAGTATTTAGGAAATTAGCCTTTAATTAGCCTTGTGAGTACCTTCACACAGTCATATTGGTGGCCAGTGAACATAGAAAGGTCTACTTTCAGCGCAGCACAAAATTCACCATGTCAGTCATCGGTAATCTGGGATTTCTTCCTGCTCTAACATGGACATCAGGCTCAAAAATCCCTCATCCGGTGGCCCTCACAGGTGCGTCCAAGGACAACATTTTCTCGTGCAAACTCCTGTGTGTCTTCCAGATGAATTTTATTCAAAGCTGCTGCATTGATCAGTATAGAAGTCATCTATGGTCATGAAATTGCGTGCACCACCTAGCGACACGAGGCTGTGCATGTTGAAAAGTGACGTTGTGTTCGTAGGCGATATGCCCCCTTATCTGAAGTCTGTGACTCGTGCGAGCACAGTTCCACCAGCACCGTGTGTTTTTACCTGTGGTAGACCGGGACCTTCTCAGGAAAAATAAAGTCTGAATCTGAATGAGCCGGTCTTCAGGACTCTCCTCGGTCTCCGGGGTGAAGACCTTGACTGTAACTTAGAGCAGACACCCAGCAGCCAGTCTGTGAGGTTGTGATGTCTCTGACGTGTTTACAGCGGGCCTTCCTCTCTTCAACCAGGCATGTGTGGGCAGATTGGAGTCTGACCTGCTTGTACTTGTCCCAAAGTTCAGTCTCACTGAGTGTCAGTTGCACACGCATGCTCCTGGCTGGCCGACTGATGTCAGCCATTCCGCTCAGCCGTCTCTCACTTTGTCTTCTTAGCCCGAGTGGCTAATGAATGTGACGGCACCAAGCGTCAAAGTTTGCAGGTTGGATGAGCATTTCACCTCCCTGCTCCGATCACGACAGGCATGAACAGAGGAGAGTTGGCTTCAACCGCTCCTTCACCTCCCGCAGCCTCTTCACTAACGACTCATTCAACTGTTCAGCTTTAAGTAGTCCAAATATGGCGTGCTGACGAGCATGAGAATAGGAAGCTGCTACGGTGATAAAAGCTATGAAGGCACAAATTACCATTGAGGTTAAATGAGTTAATATAATGGTCATAATTAATGATCATCACCCTCAAATGGCTACGGTGAGGACCTCCAGTATCACACGCCACGTAGCAGTCACAGCAGCGGGAGCTTCATACTGCTGACGGTAGTGTGATGTAACTGGATGTTCCCTCCTCCATCTTTCAGAGAGTGTGATGGAAAGAGATCGTTACATGAGCCCCATGGAGGCGCAGGACTTTGGTATCATCGACCGGGTCCTGGTCCACCCGCCTCAGGCAGGCCAGGATGAGCCGGAGCTGGTGCAGAAGGAGTCGGCCACAGCAGCCAGTCCCTCTCCAGCGGCGGACTCCTCGTCTCCAGAGCAAGCTTCCTCTGGGACAAATCCCCCCTCCTCATACAAACCTGAGCCATGAAGTAACACAGCAGGGCTTGGTCAAGACTCCATGCCTGACAGTCCAGAGATCAGGGCCAAGACTTCTTGATGTTTCTCCTCTCTTAAGTGGCCCCTCCCCCCTGCAGGAACAACTTTGTGCACTCGCACGAGCCCCACGATGGCTTCATTCCATGTCAAAGTGATGTGTGTCATATGAAGTCAGTCTGATGTTGGAAAAAGGTGGTAAAGATTATTTTTGGGATGATAATTCATTCAGTCGATGATATTCAAGCAGAAAAATGTGAGTAGTGACTGAGTGTTGAGCTGTAGTGGTCCATCTTGGGTGCTGTGCTTCTCTGTGGGGGGGGAAGCTGTGAAGACTGCAGGGACATCTTGTTCTGTAGCGCTGAAGAGAGGAGACGATATGTAAATCACATTGCATATTTTTTAATAAATATTCTTGTTTTGCCCACAATTTATAAACCATTGACTGCATGTTGTTGTTCTGAAATATTCGTTACTTCAGAGCCGAAGGCGGCCAGATTCAGATCCAACCACCAAGTCTTTGTTGATCCGTGACTTCTTTTTTCTGCTACGTGCTTTGAATTTGTTGTATTTCAATCTGTGAAACTCAGAATGATGACATGGAAAAGCCTGACCTCAGGATCTTTGTTCAGTTCGATTGAATCAAACTCCCATGAACACAGCATTCACACTCAGGTGCTGGGATCACTGGGATCACCGGGATCACCAGAGCAATCAGGCCAGGATCAGTGGGAGAGGCGGTCTGGCTCTGGCTGCTGGTCCGGTCCATTTATAGTGAGAATGTGATCTGAACTTGGTACGACCCAGCTAAAGCCACAAGTTTGAGCTGCTGTAAGCAAGTGGGCTTTGGATTTAGCAGAGAGCTTAAACCATAGTTGTCGTGGAAACCTCTGAAGCAGACAAGGACCTACTTCCTGTACGTACTGACTTGCGCCCACGCCAGGCACATCTGATCAATCCAAAATCTTTGTTTCACTCAGATTTGTCTCTGCCTTTTAGACAAGAACCAAGAACCACACTCCAAATCCAAAGCTAATTCAGATCAGAGCAAAGCTGAAGCAGACTTCCTGCCCCCAGTGCTTTGGAGCAAAACGACATTTTGAGACTACAAGACAGAAAAGAGGCGAAGGTGTTGTCTCTACACAACGATTGTCTAGGGGCAACACAAGTGAATTCTTGAAGATCAAAAATTCTGAAAGACGTCACAAGGTCTTCACAGTTCCACAAATGTGCGCCCGAACCTACAAGGAGCTGCAAACGTTCTACCCAGCACCTCTGCAGAACTGAGAAACCTCTGACTAACTGGAAGAGGGTTTTACGCAATTCACAAAACATCTTGGGACTAAAACTGATTTAGCAGAAACTCTTAACAAAAAATGAATTGTTGTGTTGGTCACTTGGAAGAATTCAGGTTTAATGTACATAGACAGTGGTTACACTTTCATACAACCTCCCATGAAGAAAACAGAATCCCAGGAGGGTAAACTCCGGTTCTGTTTTCACAACAGCACAGCCGCCATTTTGGACTGAATACTTCTGTGGAAACAGCCCAGAAGAAAGGCTACAGGTAGAGAAAAGCTAAGTCTCCTGTCAAAAGTCATATTTCTTGACAAGTTACTGCAGATTTGTAAATTCGTCAGTCCAAAATGGCAGAAAGTGCTGCACACTAACTTCTTTTGCCCCTAATAGGAAGCAAAACCAAACACAGTGCATAGTGGGTTGAAAACTGATGCTGGTTGCTGGAGAGAGGAAGGATGGAGGGTCTCCTACGAAAGAGCTTTTCCATCCTAGAGATCCACAAACCGAAAACAGAACTGCAACACTTGAGAGTTAAAAACATTTTATGTACTCCTAGTTCAAATATTTCAACTCAAAAAAACGAAAAAGAAAAATGCAAGTACATGAAATCAAAAATATGCATCAAAATGCAAACCGTTTCATCCCCACCCCCAAAAAACAAACAAAAACAAACTACAGAAGCACCAGCAACAGCCAATGAGAGACAGAGGGGCTTCAGCTTCCCTTTCAATAGTGCGTCGCCATCATTTACATCTGGTACTGTAGAACATCTCCTGTGTAAAGAATGGTCTACCAACAGATTCCTATAAGGGAGACCACTGGAGGACAGGGAGCTCCCAGAAACTGAGCACCACCAAGCGGCACGAGTCCCAGCACTGACATGTTGAGATGCGACAGCACGCCAACATCGTCCTGCTATCAAAATGCATGCGTGTTCCCTTAGACGACCTGCAGCGGTGTCTCATGTCCATCTGCCACCCGCATGATAGACGTGATGAGAACACATCCCTCATCCCATGTGTGATAGCCCACGCAAGTCTGGTCCTCTGCTGGACAGCCAGGTCAAGACCTCTAACGTGCACTCATCCAGCTCCTCCCAGGTGGCTGCCACGCCCCTCGTCAGCTGTGCGAGTAGCTGGTCTGCAGTCATGCAAACGCGGCAGACCGGTGTTCCAATCTTGAGCCTGCGTCGCTGAGAAACATCCACTGAGGACATGTGACGGATCAGCTGCCGTGCAAACCACCTCCTAAGACGACAGATTGTTGAAAGATACAGCAGTGGAGATGCTCTGACTGTTGATTGATGACATCACGGTGACAAATCTGGAGCATTTTGAGTGACCTCTTTTTTTTTAACAGCATCGTGATATTGTGCGTCTGTGGTTACTGCCCCAGCAATGAAATACCTGCCAATAGTGATATAAAAACGTTGGTAGTTGAAATAAAATCTTTGAACATACACAATAAATCTTTGGGGGATTATGTCAACAAATGGAAAATGGCTCAACAAAACAAAACTTTTTTAAGTGTCAGTAACTTCTTTTTTCAAAGGAACTTGCCTTGAAACCTTGAAGTACCAATGTTCGAGCCGGTACTATCAACACCCACAATTCATCCCTCGTCTGCACTTGCTGGTTTACTTTTCCAGGTCATGTGATGTAACACGTAAAGCTGCTAATGCTAAGCTACTGTTGCTAATGTCAGTGTAACTATCTGAACCCCTGAAAGAAATGTTGGTTCATTCAACACAGTGAACATCGACCGGATCATCACGCAACAAACAGTCCTCACTGTTGTGTTTCCGAAGCGTTGGCTGTCTCAGCTGTTGCATAGTCAACTTTTACCTTTACTAAACAGGGTCTACAGCACATCGAGCAACCGCTGGAGGTGCCTGGAGCTTGAATTCACTACCACTTCCTGAGTCCTACGACACTGTTGCCAGAGCAAATGTCACAATGGGTGCGCGTGTTGTTGTGTTCCTGTAGTGCGAAAGAGTTAGTTGGTCACTGTGAGTCCGTTTAATCCCCTCAGATCATTCTGGAGGGTTGAAACATGTTTAGAAGTACACACATGATCTCACATCAGCCTGAGAAGCAAGACCAACGTTTTATAGTCTGATCAGCAGGTTTACATGGAGAATTGTAGTTAGGACATCAGCAATGGCTCAAGATGGAAGGATGTCAAGCTCCTGTCCAGTGGACAGCTGAAGCCTGCAGCCTCTCCAGGACAGGACTCCTCTGATGCGGCGCACGACTTTGTGCATAACATGAGGACAAAGGCTGGCGTTACACTGGGAAACTTTCATGCAACTGCAAATTACATGCAACTTGAAAAATTGCACAAAGTAAAATACTCAGGCTCATGCAACAGATCTAACAAACAGCCAGGCGGATTGGTCTGCACATATTTTTCAAATATTTCACATTTTACGGGTATATTTTAGGTCTAACATCAAATCGGAAGAGGCGGCACAGTGGAGCAGTGGTCAGCACTGTGGCCCCCCAGCAAGGAGGTTCTGGGTGGAGCCCTGGTTGGAGCACGGGGTCTTTCTGTGTGAGTCTCCATGTTCTCCCTGTTCCTGCTGGGTTCTCTCTGGTACTCCAGCTTCCTCCACAGTCCAAAGACATCAAGAGAGGACGAGGCTGATTGATACTCTAAATTGACCGTAGGCGTGACTGGGAGAGCCAATGGTTGTCTGTCTCTATGTGTTGGTCCCACCATGGACGGGTGACCTGTCCAGGTGAACCCTGCCTCTCACCTGAAGGCTGCTGAGATAGGCTCCACCCCCGCAAACCTTGACAGGAATAAGCGGAAGAAAATGGATGGATGGATCAAGTTGGAAGTTTTTGGTTTGACTAACTTTAACTTATCTGATTTCATGCAGCTCACGTCAATCCTGACTCTTTTCCTTGTGGCACTGATTTGGGATTTTTTTCATCCATTTTCATCACCGTCGGACACGTCATCAGCATTTTGATTGGCTGTTGTGTTTAACAAGTTTCCCAAGGCATGACCTTTCAAGAGCGCCACGAGGGCTTTTTTTTTTTAAACACCAGGCAAGACAATTATTTTCACTGAGCTAAACCTGCATGAAAGCTTCACCTTGTAAATCCAGCTTCAGTCTACATACTGACTCTAGATTAGAGACAGCTCAGCACTGTGGACGGACAGTGGAGCAGAGGAGTCGGTGTAAGACAATGACAAATGTGTTATTAACTGGTTGGTCAACACACACACACACACACACACACACACACAAATGACAGAACATGACACACATTCTTTGTCATACACTTTTCCATGATAAAGTGGATGTCACTATTGACTACACAGAGCAATGACAGAGGGACAGGATGGCTATAGGTTAGCTACCACAATGTAAACATCCGCTGTGTTCACAGTCTACTCCACAAACTAGAGTGAACAAATTAAAGTACTACAACTTTGATGCCAGGATGGTTTTTGGAACATCTCCACCACATTTAATTTGCTCTCTTCTTCTTCTTTTTTTTTTGTTTTTTAAAATTCTTTGTTTTTTTGTGAAAGAAAAAAAAAAGACAAAAAAGGTAAATCCTACAAAGAGACATTTTCATCAGCTCTCTTCAAACTTGCTAACTCATAATTTCCAAATGAACCAAGTCCAATAGTTGTGACACTGGAAGCAGTGTGTGTCAAGTCTTTCTCTCCTCCACTGATAAAAGGGTCAGAGGGTGTGTTGGGGGGGGGTCATGATATGTTGGCGGTCAAGGAAGGATGGGCTGGCCCTCGCTCCCACACCTCTATCTTGAAGTCTCTTTACGACAGTCTTGTAGTCTCAAAAGGAGGTTTGGGAGGAGAAGAAAGGGAGGGAGGATGAGGGTGTAAAGCGGTGCCAATCCAGCGCAGCCTCTGTCATTCCACCCGGGTCACTGGTCCTTACTGGTTCCTTCGGTAAATCTTCATTCAGCTGTGCTGGAGCGATCTGGCTTGACTGTGGAGACGCCGCTCCTATGTGCTCTCAGTTCAACACAGGTATTGGGCGAAGAGAAAGAACTCCAGTGGCGGCGGCAGCAGCAGCTCTTCAACTGTGAAGGGACTTCAACGTTCTCGCTGTCCCACTGGTGACCTTCCATGATGCCTCTATTCTGTTGGGTTCGCCTAAATACATGAAGGCCCAGATCTTCCCCAGTTTATACAAGAATTTTCCAACTGTCCCGAGAAGTTTATCAAGTACTGTCACTCAAGCTCCTACTTGCTTCTCATTTGTTAACAGAACCATGAGTAACAGAAGGATGCATAATTATCTGGATTTGTGATAACATTAAGACGAAAAGACCCGCAGAGGAAAACTACTGGAAGTGGAAGGACGCATCCCAGGTTCCCTCTTCACCTTCAGGATCCAAAACAGGATGAAAATATTTTAATTTGGAATTGAGCGCTGAACATGCAGTTCCTCTGAAGATCAGGTCTTAACCTCATCTCAAAGCTGCAGAGGGTCCCAACTGACCTGCCTCGAGGCCCCGTCAGATAACGGTACATTCAAGTATGATCCAGCGCCCTGGTGGCAGGATGCGATAGCTAGCTCGCTGAAAAATGATTCAAATGCACCTTCTAGTAATTCATTTGAAGCATTGGTTGGACATCTTCCTGGACCGTTACAGATGAAAAGTGAAACCTGGCTTTTTCCCCACTTTGGACGGTGCTCAAACCTGGCAACCCCACGTTGAGGGCAGGAATTTAAGGGTGCAGACTGCGGACCCAACGGTGCAGGAGAAACGCCTTGGACTGAACCTCTCCACGGATGTCTCCTTTTAAAATGTTAACGTGTACATATTAAACCTGATGTTCAATTCAGCTCCATCATGGGAGCCTTTGTAGGTGTAGTTTCACCTCCGAGCTAAGCTGGGCTAGCTCGGAGTAGCATGCATCTACAGCCCGGTGAGACGTGCGAGCTGATTTCATACTTCAGGGATCAATAAGTGTTTAAAGAGAAAAGGGTGATTTGTAGTGATAAACCCACAGAATTATCAGCTGGCTGAGGGGGTTCCCTGAGTTCTATGGTGCTTTACGGCCTTGTTAAGCACACAGGTTTCATACGCAAACACTCAAATGTACCGTTTTGTTCAAGTCTCGTTACTCTTAGCTACCTCGATTCCAGGGAGCTGTTTTCAGCGATGATGAATCTGTCCAGCATGACATGGCTGACAGACTAAATTTACCACTTGATGGTGAATACAGGAGTGGAACTAGAGGCTTAAACTGATGCTTGACCTCCAAAGTGTATTTTGCCTTTCAAATTCTCAAAAATGCTAAGCTAATGGTGCCTGATGGCTAACCTGATCAAAACAGTGCAGAAACATCTGTTTGCAATTGCATCATCCAACACAATCAGCATCATCTTCATCCGGCTGTATGCTAGGTAATCAACACACGCTCTGATCCTAAGTAAAACCAGCACTTCTGGTCGGACGCGACTGTGAACCAGTGAGGAGCGCGACCAGCTGGCACGTTCTCTTGACCCAACTTGCGAGTGCTCGCCCGCATGCGGTCGCAGTTGCGCCGAAACGAACACCGTCGTTCACTTTAGCTCAAATCAAATCAGCGGCTGTATAAAGAAGACGTGGTTGCTGGTAACTGGTAGGTGGTGGTAACCCGTTTGGTAACTGGTAAACATGCTCGAGCGTCTGTAAACAGATGGTTTGGGTAGTCTTGGTCCTGTTAGCCTTCAATCTCCATTAGCCTCAAGCTAAATATACACGGCTGGCTCTTTCTGCATTCTGGAGTCTCACAGATCTGGAGTGGCAGGGTAGAAAAAACAAAGAGAAAACCTCCTGGTGCACTTAAGATGCACTTATTTGAGCACTTGATGGCAAAATACAAGTTTTGGTTAAGAATTGCTTTAAGATTGAGACGCTTTTCTCAAAAGCTGGTGTTACAGTAATTATTGTACTTCTGGTCGTCAGAGAACACAAACTGAAATGAACCTTAAAACCAATGATGTGTAAAAGACCAAAATATTTCTCCCCAATACAAGACAAATTGTGTTTACAGCTCGTTTTGCTGCTCCAAAGTAGTTAACCGAAATCAATTCATGCAACTTCAAAAATCAAGAATATCAGAGCTACTCCTACATACCTTAGTGTAATAAAGGGCAAGATTCTAGGATGGAGACCACTTCTACTCGGTGTAGTGTACGCTGAGGTAATAAGCACTGGAGGTATTGAAGAACTACAACACGAAGGACAGCAGATACACCGATGATAAAAGGTGCCCGTTTATCTCATCGCTCGCAATGGAAGGTAACCAGCGGGACTTGGTGGATTTGGGTGAACAGTAGATGGATGCGTCCAGGCTGAAGAGAACCATAACCACACGTGAGGGAAACTTGGAGGATGAGAGGTGGTCAGTTCATTCAAATCACAAAAGACAAAAAAACAAAAAACAGTTTCCATGTACACCTTAGGATAGCTAGCCATGTAGATGCTTTCTGATATATCTGTCTCTGTGTAGCACAGAAGCTAACGGCATCAGGACACTGACTAGAGGCCAGCAAGACACAACGTGGGGTTTCGTCGTGTCTGGTGAGAGTCTTGTAAGTGTGGCAGGGCCTTGAATATCAGAGCTGATATGAAAAGCCATGATGGAGGAGAGCGCTGCTGATGGCCTGGTGGAGAAAAGTGATGCTGCTCTCTGGCAGCAAGTGGGTTCTAAGGGGGGGGGGGGGGGGGATTGAGGAGACACTCAGTTACGCATGTTTAAAAAAGGAGAAATAATTGGGGGGGGTTGGAAGGATTGAGACAGGTATGTGGGGGGGGTGGATCAAGTTTCAGACCCGATGAATCCATGACAAGGAAGAGGAGGTTGTTTCGGCTGTACGTGAGACAAGAGTCTGGACGGATACGAGAGCGTTCAACCGTTCATGTTGTGATGGACTGAACAGAGTAGACTGAGGAGGACGAAGACGAGGAGGACGTGCCAGGACAGCACTGGTTTTGGTATTGGCTGCAGTTGATGGTTCAGTCACGGTTGGGGAGGAAGAAGGGTTGGGGGGGTTGGGCATCTCTTGTCATGCGGGGGCAAGGAGGGTGAAGAGGTCTATGCAAGGTCTTCGTCTTAACTGCCATAATGCATGGTGTTGCTGGGGATGACCATAGGTGAGGCCATGGAGATGGCAGCTCCCCCCATGGTGAACTGGTTGGTGACGGGATAGTAAGTACCGCTGCTGCTGGGGCCAGACTGGCCCGTAGTGGCTCCTGGAGGGAAGAGCAGAGCGTTGCAGTCAACATTCTTTAGGGACTGAGCTTGTACGTGGAGTCTCTGTGGTGCGGCGGTGCTTGACGTACCCTGTACAATTCCTGTGCTCATGATGGAGCCCATCCTGGAGTGGGTATGGTTCACAATGCCGGTGTTCACTGGGACCAAGCAGAGAGGAGAGCACAGTCAAGCATCTGTATCGACATGTACACAGATGCTACACTGGCCTTCAGATTACAGGGGGAAAAACACTACGGGGACAAGGATGTCTCCACAGACCCCGAATCTGGACGTTAAAAACTACATTTAATCACATAATTTGTTTAAACTCATTCACGAAAAAGAACTACAAAAAGTGCATCATTTCCAAAATCTTTCTTTAATGCAACTAGTCTTGCTTGTGTCTCGACACCCAGAGCTGCTCAACATCAACATCCTTGTTTCTGATGATTCATGAGACGTTCTCAGTCATTCCCAGCCTGAGTCACAGCTCCGTGACTGCTGCTCACACGGTTTTTGGAAGAATGCAATTTTAGTGACAGCATTTCCTACAAAATGATGTGAGAAAAAAGGAGATATTCAAAGTTGTCTTTGTAATCTCGGGTTATGCTGCTGTTCCATTCAAGCCATCTGTCTGGTGAGAGGGGGCAACATGTGAATCGCCCCCAAACTTTATTTGATATTGCCGATGACTTTATAAAAAAATCGTTTCAATGAGCGGGTACCTGATTGGCACTTCATCCAAATCAATGAGCCTCAGCTTGGCCCGACTGGACAGCTTTACACCCACTTGGGCTACTTCACTGACAAAAGAGCACTGAGGGCTACAGTGACACACGATAGTGTCTCATACTCACTCTAGAAAGTGAAAATGATATTTTGAGCTCTGCATGGGCAGTGCTGAGGTTCCACTCGTTTTCTTTCACGGTCCTCAGAAGTGGCCTTGATCTTTCACATATAAATCTCTAGGTCCGCCACTGCCATGGAGAACCTTGTTCACCACTTTTTCTATTAGTTGTGCATTTTCTTTTGGACCACAGACGGCACAAGCTGCTGCTGCTCTGCTCAGCCTCTGATGTGGACTGTAAAGACCACAACTTTCTGGGGATTCTTTTCTTTACAGTGTAAATTCATGAATCGTGGCTTCAGGTGTCAGGTCAAGCAGTGATTGATTGTCCTGAAATCATCCAGAGCCGGTAGAGATGTGTAGCGCTCACTAGAGACTAGCATCAGGTGTTGTATTGCATGCCTGCTGCTTCACGTTGCTGTGAGGATTTTCTCTGCGGCTCTGCTACATGTTCCCCACTACACCAAGGTCCACCAGATGTTACCAAGCCAGACGGGGGTTGATTCATACCCAGGGGGATGAGGTTGTTGTGAGACACTGACGGGCCGCTGCCGATGACTGTACTGAGGTCATAAGCTGCAGGCATCCCTGCAGGGGACAAGATGAGAGACAGCAATCCACATTAACAGCTAAGAAAAGCATCAATGCAATTCGACAACTAGATTGTAGTGTTTGTTTCTGTGTGTGGCAACTGGTGACACCACGTGTTAGTGGGCAAAAGTAAGATGAAGTTTAGATTCAACTTTGTTTTTTATCCAGCCCCCCCGACCCCCTCCACTGCTCTGGGGAGCACCGCGGTCTATCACCGATTCCTGGTGCTACTGCGGTGACCAACACACGTCCCCTCACTGACAGCCAGTTGTGCCTGTACTGATGCCCAACCGAGCCGGAGCCAACACGGAGGCCGCTCGATGGACAGCTGTGCAATCTGGGCGCCCTGAAATATTTAGTTCTGTAGCCTGTTCAGGACAATCAGGATAATCACAGAAAGAAACATCTTCCCTGAGACATTTCACCAAAGGTATCATTATATTGATCAGACATTTAGCCAGAATTCTGCCGCTGCAGTGGTGAGAAAATTCTTCGCTATTTGGCAGTTTTCTTTAAATGGATAAAACTGCTGTGAAAGACTATCATGCAAACTTGTGTTATTTGGTTGGATAATTGACAAATAACAGAACAGAAGTGTTTACAGGTGAAACGACGAAGGCATGAAGGCTGCAATCGTTGTTGAGAGGAAACTGGTGTGTCTTTTTTGTTGCTGCTTTAAAAAAAAAAAAAATCATCTGACTGATAGAATCAAGTGTTTTTTTTTCCGCCTGATCTTTATCTTAATAAAGGGAAGTAAAAGGTCAAGACTTAATCTGCCCTATATCAAAACCTGTCAGCTTCTTTGGTGAGACTTTACCAACATGAATTTTGGGTTCATTTGGACTTTTTCCAAGTGAAATGCGGCATCCCAACTCTTAACTCTGTTCCCAGCACGGTTTGATGCCTTCTGCCAGAATTCAGCGGGGTCGCACACATCTTATCGGAGAAATGAAGATCAGGGTATGAGGGGAAAAAAATAAAACACCCAACAACAAATATCTGCCCACATGAGCAGTGAGGACATTTGATGAGAGTCTGTGGCTCTGCAGCAACGAGTCAGTTCTCCACACCTCATCAATCAGACAGAAGGGTTTTATCGGCACTGCTGTATGTCGTTCATATTTACACAAAACGTTTGTGAAACTGGCTGACATGAACTCCGCTGAAAGCAAAGAGACCACAGGCCTAATATTCAACCCCTTGTATGTAAGATAAAAACGTAACATCTGTTCTGAGTGGTCCGAGAGTCTGGAAATGTGGAACACACAAAGCTTTAGGATTAAAATGTTGTATAAATCAGACAACGAAGGATAAATGCAGCCGTAAAACCCTAATAAAGATAAGTTTAGAGGGGATGTTGCTAAGCGAGCCTGCAGAGCACATTGGTCAAAGGCAACTCAGAGTGGAGAAACAAGCCAATTCTTTCCCATCTCTCCAGATGTTATTTGTACTCGGGCTGAAATGATTTAATAACTCCATTATTTGGATCACACTGGAGCCTACACACACAGCCAACCCTATCAAGCATATTTATATCTCTGTCTGCTGCTGTGGCCGCGTCAGGCTTAAATTACACCCCCGAGATGCTCCTCCGGTTTTTTTGTGGCATGGACTTGGCCCGGGAGCCCCCACAGGACGATTAGTCCGACATATGTCTTTGATGGTGGGGGGAACCCATTCAGACAAGGGGAGAGCGAGCAAAGTCCACACTGGGACTTGAACCCGTGAGCCGGGCTCATCAAGAGTCATTGAAGGTCCAAGATGAGAGAGCTATGACCAAGTAATTGGTGATCTTACATCCCATAACAAGAAGCTGGTTTTAGACTGGGATATGTTACGTGTGCAGCTCATGTGCAATGACAATTCACAGCCTACTTCAACACTCTACTTGTATCTTTGGTGGCGTGCGCAATATTTTCCATAATGCAGCAGGTTTACAATGTATTCCAAATTGTGCTGTCAGGCGATTCACGAAATTAATCTAATTAATAACAGGATTTGTAATTAATTAATCTAGTTCATCAAATTTTAATCTCGTGTCTGCTTAAGGTCCCCAAATAAAGAATTTGAATTCTAGGACTTTACAAAATTGTAGTGCATGGCTGATCAAATGAGTACACTAAGAAGAGAAGGTTTGAAATCCACATTATCATTGGTGATTGAATAAAACCTCAGTCAGGCGTCTTAAGGCGGAGACTTTGGCCAGCGACGCACGTGTGAAGGGACGCGCCACTGCCAAGTACGGGTCCTTCAGTGGGCCAAGTTTAAAATGCTGGTGTCAGGGTAAAATTGGCATTGGATTGCCACTCGAGTGTGCTATAATTAATCGTGCGGTGCTTTTTATAACGCGTTAATTTGCGGTGTAATTAATGAATCTACTTAATGCGTTAAAGTGACAGCCCCAATTCCAAAGTGACTGCCTATTAGTGAGGCCCTATATTTACAGATTCAACTGAGGGTCCTTAACTAAAATCTAGCTCGTGTTGTTTTAGCGGAACTTCAAAACTGAAGGACAATTTAAAAACACAGCCTCCTCTTTCTCTAGCAGGGGTTCTGTGTGTGGTCACCTGATACAGCCATCCCCTGACTCATGCTGTAGGCCGCCCCTGTGTTCCACATATTCTCAGATGGGGAGGTGTAGTGTGAGCCAGGAGGGGGGTTTGGAGTGGTGCCTGTGTACCTGCAAATACATAGACATATTTAGAATAAAAGAGACATACAGCGTTCCCCCACTTCATCTTATGGTATATTCTAGATTCAGGTGTGTTTACTGTAAGAGGGACCAACTCACCTGAAAAAGGGGTTCTTCAAGTCCAGGAGATTGCTGGACTTTGATCCGGTCTGGTCCACCTGGGCAACAATACTGATGTCGTAGCTTTGTCTGTTGGAAGGAGATCAGATTTGTATTGATTGATTGTATTCAACTTTTATATGCTAGTGGAGTTTTTGGTTTTAGAGGCTGTAGAGTTATGAGATAAAGTTGACACAAAATAGTTTAGTATGTCCCAAAGCCCAACAGACACAGATAACTTGATAGGAAATTTGCTTCCTTGCTGGGACATGAGAATATTCTCAGGTGTGGATCGTAAGCATGGACCTGGAGCCAGTGGCTGGTTAGCTCAGATGAGCAGAGAGACTAATGGGAGACAGCTCTGTTCAAAAGTGAAAAACCCACTCATCAGCAGCTCCATAACATAGTAAATACTGTATTATATTTTGTGTTTTTTCACATGAAAGAAAAGTAAACATAGTACAATAAATAAATACAACTGAAGCCAATTTGGTTTTTTTTTTTGCACAAAACGTGAGTAACGCTTGAGTTTGACTGGGGAATCACGCTTGTGTTTGGCCTGTAGTCCATGAGTACTGTCCTCTGGGAAAGAGAACAACCCTTCTGGTGTTCAACCTTTGAGGTGACAATCCAGGCGTATGAACCTGATATCTGAAATATTTCTTCTTGATAAAGCTTACATGGACATTTGCCAAGATCTGGGTCCCTTCTAGCTTTCACTGTTAGCAGGCACAGCTAACGTGCTTAGTAGTGACGATTTGTGGAGTTTGGGCTGTTGCTGAGAGGGCACTGCTTGATAACTACAGGGCAGGCACCACTCGTTTGGATAGCTCTGTAGTGGTGAACAAACAGCTCTGTGTGTATGGTGCAGTGTGTGTGACAGTTTAATTAATTACACTCACAACCTTCAGTTTTACAAAACTGAAATTTAAGCCAGCAGCAAACCTCAACATGATTCTCACTCAAAACTGTTGGACACAAACCACCTGATCACGACAGCACATGTCAATGTCCCTGGAGCATTAATTTAGCATGCTAACATGCACAGCCTCAACTCCTCAATTCCCCATCAGTTAAGGTGTTACTGCATCGGGTAAACATCTGATACACCCCTATTTCTTTTGACTGTGTTTAAGGAACTGCTTCACTTCTCAAGTCAGCTCTGGATCAGCCAGCCATGATGAATTCTCTTCATGTTCTGACTTCACTTGTAAAAGTAGAGTCCAGTAGAACAGTGCTAACAGTAACACAGCGGTTTTATTCATGGAGTCTAATCACTACTGAGGCTGAGCTGCAAACAGCAGCGACTCAGGAGAAACAGTTGGGTGCTTGTCTTGTCTGTGTAAACAGTTTGAATTCAAAATAGTCAAAAACTGATCAGAAAGGCATTTTGTTTTGTATAAATAAGCACACACTTGGGCCTGTTCTGGTTCATCGCAGTGAATTTCACAGGGCCATCAAAGGCCTCTACTCAAGTAATACTGGCTGAATTAGCCTACTTAGCGGTGGCCATTAGTTTGGCTGAATAATGCATGGACCCCTTGTTAACATTTGCAAGTCAGCTTGTTTGCAGGTAAACGACAGATCGTTTGGTTTGGTTTGAACTCAATATAGGACCTAATACATGAGGTGCATCCAAACACACAGCACCGTGTGTTTGGGGCAGACGCTGGTAGATAAAGAGAAGGACCGGAGCTCTGCTCTGACTCTGGAGAAGAGGCTGCAGCATGATGATTAATTCAGTGTTTCCTGTACATGCACGCGTCATGGAAAACTATCACCATAGATACATTTGCCACACCCACAGCCATGATACCTTTTGTTGGCCACCAGCAACGCAGTGCCGGAGAGCGTGTCCCCAGCTTTGGTGAAGAGGGGAGACTGAAGCAGACAGCGCACCTGGTACCAGTGGGTGAGAGGCTCTGTGGGTGCCGTGGACAGCCACACCGTCATCCTGGAGGGAGAGGACAAGAGCATGAGGGCACGACGGTGTTTGTGCTTTGCATGCAGGGAACATCAGCTGTACTCAGTAATGGTCAGTAACTGTCTGACTTACACTGATCCCATGAATGCCACATCAAACCAGAAGGCCAGGCCATGCACCAGGCCTGAGTGCATCATATGGAACTTAAAGGGAATCTCTATCCTGGAAGTCAAAGTAACATTTTAATGCTTAACATCTGCTTCTGATACACACACACAGACAAGCACACACACACCTGTAGAGATCCTCTTCTTTGGCCTCCAAGAAGTTGACTGTGTATTTGACAGACTTGGCCATCAAGATCCGGATATCAAATGTGTCCTGTGGAGGGAGAGCAGAGATCAGAGCTCATCATAAAGTACACAAGCAGAACAACCAAAGCAGTTCTACACAGCTCCAAACAAGCACTGCCAAGCAATACGTGGCAATGCAATTACTGCAGTATACGCCACAGCAGAGCAGGTGAGTTAGGTACATAGCCAGCAATGTTTTACCCAACAACCTCAACCTCAGTAAAAAGCAGAGAAGTGATTCTACACAATGACACAAGCGGGCGTGCCTACCAGCACGACCTGCAGCACTGGCAGGGGAATGACAGCTCGTGATTAATGTTTGTGTCCTCTCTAAACTTCAGTCAATATTTTGACATCAGGTTTATTTTTTTTGACATAGAATATTTGTCCCCCTTGAGATATTATTGATTGTATTTGCTGACTTTGTTGTTGCAAACTGCATTGTTGCAAAATATTTTGGTTATACATAAAATATAAATCCATTTTGAAACAGTTGAGTGACAAAGAACTGAGAAGAGCATGACTGGGATGAAGATGAAATCCTCTGCTGCCGCTTGGGTGAGACAACCCCGTCACCAGAGGCCTTCCTTGATGATACTACCAGCTGCGACAGCTTGCGTCTGGTGTCGTTTTCACCGCATGAGCCACTGTGTGTCATCAAGGCTAAATATGGTCTTGGACTGTTGCAGCAACTCTCACTGAGGTGGTTTAGATTTCTTCTGAAGATTTTTTTAGGTCTGTGAACTGATGTCACTACGATGGCATCAAAACCACAAAAGACTGAGAGGTGTCACTCGAAATGTAGGGAAAATTTGAGTTTTCATGTTATAAATTAGTAATGCTACTGAATGCTAATGTCATAACATAGTATTGACAACTACAAGTAGTAACCATGTCACGAAACACTGTGGTTGATGTTTGGGGTTTTGAAAGATTTCATCCATGAAAATAAATGACTCACTTGTACTTCAAATGTACTTCTGGGATTGTTACACTCACACTAACAAAAGGTGACCAAAACAATAAAACTGTACATATGCACGAAGGAATCAGTACTCTGTCCTGTGAATGATGCCAATGACACTGGCTCTCTTTTTGACAATCTCCATGAATTCTTACAGAGACTGACTCATTGCAGCGCCGGCTGGATGAGTACCTGCTCTTGGTTGGGTGACAGACCCAAAGCACGGACGTCAGAGCAAATTTAGCATTTAACGGCTCCATCTTGACGACAAACCATCTGACAGTGGTCTGTCTTTCCATTTTGTGAGGTGGGACGGATTGACACCACCTCCAAACAAGCCCAGGTGAGAGGGCGTCGTGGGTGTCTACGGCCGTTTGTCCAGTGACGCTGGGTGCTGGCTAGGGTTGTCGTTCTTAACCTGGGTTGGGCCTAAATCATCAGTCTGGCAATTGTCCCGTCATCGCTTTGACTATTTGAGGATTTTTCAGCGCAAAAACATGATGAAATCCTTCTTTGCTGTTGAATACTAATAACAGAATACTTGCTAGCTAACCTCCTTTGAATCCCCCAAAATAGAGAGTCAACTTGCACAGACTACTGGCAGGAATATGACATGCGTTTAATGTAGTTTGAACAGAATGAGGGAAATATTGACCAGAGGGAGGGTAAAAGGCGGCCCCTCCCCAATCGGGGATAAAGACTGACTATTAGGGGGACTTCAAAAGCACAATATGCAATACAGCCGATAGACAAATACTCTCTCTATGGAGAATTTGACTAGGTATTTGAAGACTAGGGTTCTGAGGTGGACCTCAGGCGAATGTTCTAGATCACAACATGAACCATCTCTGAAGGTAAAGCTCATTAGCTACAGGAAAAATTAAAAAGCGACAAAAAAATCTTGTTGTTCATAAAACGTCTGCACATGGCAAACAAGCAGGAACAAGTATATAACTGAGTACATGAACAGTATTTGCACGAGGTGTAACACATACCACAATTGGCTGGCGGAAATACTCATCAACTGCTGCCCCCCGCAGGGCAGAGAGGTCAACACCATGGAAGGAGGGCTGGTACCTGGAGAGACAAAAATGAAAACGTAAGATACAACTCTATCTTTAATTTCTATAAAATTATGCAAACAACTACAATTGTTCATCACATTACTCTGCTGAAAATATAGCGGTATAAGCACCTTGGGTCCATCAGACCACAAGTGAGTAAAAGGTTTCCAGCTTTTGATATTGCTACAGACAAGCAACTTCATTGAAAAGGTGCCATTTGAAAGTTTGCAGAGAAACCGGTGCATCTCTTAAAACCACTTTGTAGCTCGAGAGGCTATAATAAAAGCCTGTTCTGGTACCTATTTGTTCCCTCTAAACACCCCTTTATACCTGAGGAGGCCATCGTGAGTCACTGCACTTTGGGGAGCGGTGGCTCTATGCTGAGCTCCCTTCAGAGGGCTAAGCTCCTCACACAGCTCTGATGCCGTGATCAGCCTAAACTAGAGGCACATCTTTTGTGCGAGGTGATTACAAATTTAAATGAACTAAACTTGAAGTAAATTTGAAGATGCAAATTTGTGCGGGTGACGTCAATTCTGCAATGCGTACTCCCATGAATTCACACACAATCTGAAAAGATATTTGTTGTTGAACAATATTTGCACGTCACCTTGGTGGCGTTCTTTCACTGTCATTAAGATCCACTTATTACATTTGAGCAATATCTGAGTTGGAAGCAGCAGTTATCAGTTTATATAATAACAGTTATCAGTTTATATAATAACCTAACCAAGCAATTATTGGTCAGCTACATTTGTTTTACATTTTGTTCAGCCTCAACATAATAACACACCAATCTGTGCTCAAACTGAAAATGCCTTATCTCTATCAATATTATCCCCTAATCGATCAAAAGTCACTGTAGAGTAGGGGTGCAGAGACTGCAGGTAGAGCTGCAGACCCCCCAAAAACCCCACCCTCCTGATATTCTCTGTTGAAGTTGTCTCCGACCTTATTTTAGAAGCTAAATACTGTTTTGCCTGTTCTGTTAAGCTCATCAACAGTTTAATCATTTGTTTGGGGTGAGATATATGATATTTTCCCAAGAACCTTCAGGTAAATGCAATATTTCTTGAGCTATCGAAGGAAATCTCAAGCTACAAAGTGGACCGTTAGTAAGAGCTATGAAATTTGTTTTTTGGATTTTATATGATCTATGTCTGACCCTTATCTCCCACCCATCATCATTCGCCTCCCTTTCTTGCTCACCAGAAGTTGGCCTTGGTGAATTGCTCCATGTAGAGCTGCTCGTCTGTGAAAGGGGCCAGGTGGACGTCCCCAATAGTGGGGAACATTTTACCTGAAACACAAACACGCTGGCTAGTCAACCAAACCAAACACCTCAAGTAACAACACAGAATCCGGTGTGGATTTTAAAAATGGACCTCAAATCCTGTCAACACATGGCTCACCACTGGGTTTGAGGAACTTCTTGGCATGCAGGTAGCTCTCCAGCATGCGCTCATTGAATAGCATGTAGCCCATGGGCTCTGAGATGATGATGTCAACCTGCTCAGGCAGCGTCACCTCCTCCACCTTCCCTGGAATAACAATCACACGCTCCCCAAGACGGTTACTGTTGACCAGCACCTGCAAGGTAGAGCACATGTCCACTAAGGCTGAAAATCCTGACAGTAATTGGTCACATTGGGATTTTGGAAAAGCCAAATCCTTCTGAACACATCCGAGTCAGCCTATGTTATACGTGTATGCGTGTGCATACCTCAGCATGCTGTGCCATGGTACTGGCCTCCACAGCGTAAACCTTCCTGGCTCCAGCTTGGGCCGCAAAGAAAGAGAGAATCCCCGAGCCACAACCAACATCCAACACCACCTGGAGAAAGAAGACAGTAAGCTTGCCATCACCATCAGCAACCCTTACAGCAGCAGCAGTCTCCTCCTCCTTGCAGTCAACACTGGCCAAGAAAAGATTCCATTTCCTGAACTGATCAAATAAATATGTTTTTAGAAAGTCCTTCAGAGCCTACCTACACTGTGATCCGTTCCATGCCTAAGTGTGTTTGTCCCCTAACAGATTTATCACCTCAGTAGAGTGTGTGTGGGTGTGTGTATGCGTGTATTCAAATGTGTAACTGGAGAGTCTGACACTTGTACTCCTGTCCAGTCCTGCTCTTCTGATAAAAACATAACAGCAGATCTGCCAGGTTCCTGCCCAAACATCGGACTGCATCAGCTCAGTGAGGACACAGGAGTGTGTTATTATACGTCTGACTTTTTAGGGAGTCGAGCATCTTTACTGATTAGACCGCAGACAATAACATCACATTGAAATGCGGCGAGACACTCGGTCAATAAAGAAGTTAAATTTAATCCAGAAAACAGGGACGCCACCACCATAAAACAGAGATGTACAGTGGTAGGTAGCGGCTGCTGCTGCTCAACACTAACACTACTGTCATACAACCACAGCTGTAACACAACCGCAAATGTCATAAAACACACTTTGCCTCAACCAGCAACAATATGAACATAACACTGTTATTCTTTAAAATGAGGTTCCTAACATTAAAAAAACCTCTCAAATCTTTGGTTGTAAATCGTGCCATTTAGTGTAGGTATAATGTGTGATAAACATGCCAGCAAAACACAGCAAGTCATTTGGATTCGTACAAGCAATGTCAGCACGTGCGGAAACATTTACATGAACCACAGTGGCATCGTATTTTGAATGAAAAAATACACAAAAAAACCCCAGCACATTACTTTGTCCTTGAAGTCAGTGTGGTTCTGGAGGATAGCCCGCTGGTAAGTTCCTGTCCGGACGTAGTCCTGCATCATGTTCTGTTGCTGGGAGAGGTAGCCATAAAACTGCAAGAAAAAATATAAGTGCAACCATTCAGTCTTAAGAGATTTATCCATCCATCAATTTTCTATACTGCTATCCCAGCTGACATTGGGTGAGAGGCGAGGTTCACCCTGGACTTGTCACCGGTCCATCACAGGGCCATCAGGAGCAATTATGGGTTCAGTTTCTTGCTCAAGGACACTTCAGCAAGGTCACCAGAGGAAGTGAGGATCGAACCAGTGACCTTTCAATTGCTAGACAGCCATGCTACCTCCAAGCCATGCCGTCATGTTGCACGAATCAATTAAATATTTCCAACTTCAGAAGAATACAATTGTGGTTGAATCATTGAGTTGATGGTTCTGAGTGGGGTGGGGCAGAGATTGATTGACAGCTGAGCCGGACAAGGCTCCACGCTCCACTTTTAGCCAACACAATTATGGAAGAGGCTGTTGTGAAAAACAATACAAAGTCATCTCTTCTGAGTAGTTTGTTTTAAACTGTATGTGACGGTCAAGTCTAAAGGACCTAAATGAAGCAATGCGTTCTTTTAAAACCTGTAATCCCAGTGGAACAGCTGCTCAATAGGGTTGAGCTGTATGCAATTTCTGACACCTTTGAACCCTCCTCAAATGTTCGGGCAGTATATCACATGAAGAATTATCCCTCCAGGATGTAGTTGGTTTTCCTCTCACCTGGAAGTACTGTACAGCAGAGGACTCCTCTGTTCTGTCACTGAAGACTGAGCGCTCACTGAGATGTCCACGACAGTTTTTCAGGAGGTTATAAAAGGACTGAAAGTCTAGAGGAGAACATGAATACAAAAACAAGAGCAGTTAAAAGTTATATGGGATCCTGCGAACCAGGAACCATAACATACACACAATGCTCTCAGGCAATAAAAGCTACAACAGAATTACATATAGAGAACTCAGTTTATCGAGAAGCAAGTTATTCATTGAGGAAAAAAACATTCAACCTTAAACGTTGGTGTGGAAAACGTGTAAACCTTTGCCTTCCTGTGCCATTTTTGTAACAAGAACTTGTTAACTAAGCAAACAGTTGTGTTTATCCACCCTGCGTATTGGCTTGAAGGGATTTAAGCCCAATCCTCCTTACAGAGCGGCTTGTATGGACCGTCCACTTCAAGACCTTCCACAGCATTTCTATACGATGAAAAAGTGAACTTGGACTCTGCCGTCCTTTGGTGCGATGACTTTTGTGTTAACAGTTGTCGTCTGCATGCTCCAGTTTCCATTCATTGATGGATTCTTTAATTGTTAGCTCTCATCATAACCCAGTACTAGTGATTTTTTAAAGTAAGCAGGAGCTTCTTCCTTGCAAGTTTGCTATGGACGTCATTCATCTCCACCAAGCACGTTGATATTCGTTTGGTAGATGGCTGATCAATTATAGCAAAAATCACAGTCGCAATCATTTGGGTCACTATAGAGATCACAATTACTACATACAATTGTTCACGGATTTTGGAGGCACCATGCTAGCTTTCTATTTTTCAATTTCACTGGGCCTCCTGAAACTCCTTGAAAAAGTTTCAGAAGCTGAACTTCTAAAATGGTTTCATCTTTCTTGTTGACCAAAGACTCTCAGAGATTGGAACACACTGGTGTTCAGCCAAGCACAAGTGTCATTGCTAATGTCATGCTGGCTCATACCACCTTTGTTTTTCAAGCGCCGTCATCTTTCAACTAGCCAAAGAACCTGTGCTCCACCTGACAGGAGCTTGAGTAACTTCAGGAGACGTGGTCTGGAGCAACCATGGTGCATTGCTATTTTATTCAAGAAGAGACTAGTCCTTGGTTAATGGCGTTACGTGTGAAGTGCTATTTAAAGTGCGCATCAATCTGTTGAGCACATGTGCGGTATTGCAATCTCCCAGGCCTGCTACACATCCTCCCAGGCCTGCTACACATCCTCCCAGGCCTGCTACACATCCTCCCAGGCCTGCTACACATCCTCCCAGGCCTGCTTCTCACTCTTCCAGGCCTGCTTCTCACTCTTCCAGGCCTGCTACACATGCTCCCAGGCCTGCTACACATGCTCCCAGGCCTGCTACACATGCTCCCAGGCCTGCTACACATGTTCCCAGGCCTGCTACACATGTTCCCAGGCCTGCTACACATGCTCCCAGGCCTGCTACACATGCTCCCTGGCCTGCTACACATGCTCCCAGGCCTGCTACACATGCTCCCAGGCCTGCTACACATGCTCCCTGGCCTGCTACACATGCTCCCTGGCCTGCTACACATGCTCCCTGGCCTGCTACACATGCTCCCTGGCCTGCTACACATGCTCCCAGGCCTGCTACACATGCTCCCAGGCCTGCTACATGCCTTGTGCCCCAGGTTAAGGGGAACAAGGAGGCCTGTTTCTTTATGAGAGGTTTTCATTTCTCCTGAGTTGAAATGCGTGTGCCACTGAAACAGCAACACACCAAGTCCTGGTGCACCCTGGGCTTACAGGGAATGACACATGACTCGCTGTTAGGTTTGAGTGATGCCATCCTCAAAACACACCTAGGAATAATAAGGTGTCTTATGACTGCCTCTTTGTGGTTTGCGCTCTGACTTCACAAGCTCAAAATACCAAAATGAAGCTGAACATGCCCTGAACGCACGGCACACACAAGGAGTCATCTGCCTGGCACCTGCCAAGACTGCATAGAGCCATCGGTCTTTCTTTGCGTACGGAACAAGAGCATTGCTGCGGGACGGAACAGGACAGATTTGATTTCTAGTGCCTTTTTTTTTTCATAATAAGTGCAGGAATAGAACTGGGATCAAAAATATTCAATGGAGTAGCGAGCCATGTTCAGAGGTCAAACCATTCATTGGTTTGACCTTTCTAAGGTAGGGAATCAAAATCCAATTCCAAATGAGAATCAAAATAAAAATTGAGGGAAGAAAGACATAACCTGGCCGTCTGCCCACTGGATCTGTCAACAAAAGCTGTCAACACACACATAAATGTTGAACAGCAGCAACAGCAGCAGCGTTGGTGCTGCTTACCAGACCTGAGAGCATGCAGAAATGACGAGAGATCACGTTTATGGAGGGAAAATCACCACCCGCAGTGACATATAGGCAACTGCCGCTCAGTTGCTTCTATTTCTAAAATGCTATTCATGGTACTGACAACTGCGCGCTTCATGTGAAGGCTGCATCTAAGTGACATCAAAGACACCGAGGAAGCCAAAGATCATTTCAGTTCATTTACTGCACCAAATTTCAAGGGGAGCAACCGATGGTGCGGCACTAAAAACAAATTTTTGCAAATGTTAAGTTTTCAGAGCCTGACTGTCACTGATGCAGGGACATCTATAACTTAGTAGCAGGTCACGGATACATTCTTATTTCAGGAAAAAAAAAGAAAAAGAAAAAAGATTTGACCAAATCGTGCAACTCCAGAGCAAGTTCGTCAGGAGCCCTGCACCATCAAAGGCTCACACTGTTGCCACACTTCATTTTCCAGCACTTCATCTCACCAACTGGCTAACAATGTAGCCTGAAGTCAAAACTCAGACTACCTCTGCACATCTATTTCTACTTCACTCCCCGATTTGCTCAGCTGTGCACTCTGTGCTGCTGACAGTGCTGAGTGAATTGTAAACACACAAAGAAGTTTTGGTATCAGCATACGTCAGTCAACATCCTACTGTACACCGCCACAGCTACACAGTATCTGTGAAACACCAGTATTTGCTGATGAGAAATGACCTCTTCATCTGTCATTTTGCATCCAGCAGCGTTTCCCATCTAGAAGTGTGACATTCATACATGAGGGTGTGTGGATCCAGTACTTCAGTGGGTGTTTGTGTACCTGCAGGTGAGGAGAACTGCAGTAGGACGCTGTTGCAGCCCAACGTGATGATGAATGACTGCTTCCCCACCCGGCTGCACTCCGTCTCCCTGGAAACCGAACACTTGAATACACTCGCCTCCTCTCCTCAAAAGAAATAGGATGAAAAGATTAAGGTGAAATTAGACATGTGTCAATGTACCCAAAAAAAAAATAAAACAACGTGTCAAATGCTGCTAAATGTTGATTTGGAGACTAAATCCTTTCAGGGTTCCCTGGAGATGGTAACAGTGTTAGAGGGAAGGAGCCCAGGTCAAAACAGACGAACACTAAATGCTCGCACGCACACACACACACACACAAACAAACACACACACACACACACACACACGAGGGCCATAAAGAAAGCCTGGAATGTTGTTTTTAATGAGCCTGAAAATTTCCCACATTGATTGGATTCAATAAAAACACCAATTAATAAACATCCCTGTCTCTTAGTTTCAGGACCTCCCTCCCACTTGCATAAACTTCAGTGTTTACAGAGCAAAGCATCAAAACAAGGTTGTGAAATAATACTGAACTCCAGTCAGAAACACTTTGGTCTCACTTATCAAACACGCGTCATCTTTAGTAATAATTCATTGTTACTGTATAACAATCTGAGCAGCAGATTAGGATGTAGGACAAGCAGTGCAAATGTAGTAATCCAGCGAGGTTAGCAATCCAACAGCAGCACAGATGGGAGTGATCCTCTATAGCTGACCAACTGACAGGGCACAATCACTATTCTGATGATTAATGCAACCTATTAAGGAGCAGCACACATTCGTGCAGCTCACAGGCACAGGCCAGCAGACTAGAAACAAAACAGCTGCAAAATGTTACTTGGCATTAATCAGACAAAAATAATAGAGGGCTTTCTCAAGCATGACAAGCAATGAAGACTGAGGAGAGGCTGTTGATTTGTAGCTTCAAAAAAGGCTTTACTGCAAAATAAAAAGACAAGACAAAGACATCAGAACAAGATTTTGTCTGGAGGAGAATGAGGATAATAAAGGAGAGTAAGTGAAGCTTCAACTTTAGAAAGTCAAGATTAAAGTGGCGATGTCAAGAATTTAAAAAAGAGGAGATTCATCAGGTCCAGTGCAACGACTGCCTGCTGTTCCAACACCCACTATTTCTGCTGCTGCAGGACAATAAATCAGCTCTAAAATGGAGAAATGTGTGCATTAATATCAGATTTTTCATTCTATGATGATGTACTACAACAACAGATGAATGCTAACTATACAGCTAGATCTATAGCCTAGGGAGGTGAGCTTAGGTGCTGTCCCCAACATGTACTTAACTCCATTAAATCACCTGAAAATTAAAAGAGGGTGAAAATGATTGCACGTTGCCATCCCAGACACAAAACTAGGACTTGCTTTTCTTCCTGTGTAAAATAGTGACACAATTTAAAGTATATTGCTCAGCAGAAACTTCAGTAAATCTCGTGGGGCGATTCATTGAACTGTTTCAGCCTCAGTTCCCTCTTTCATTTCACAGGCAGCGTATGGGACTAAAGGCTGATCGGGGGACAGCGTTTCCCATTCACTCCGTTAGCCCCCTTTCAAAGCCTGCTCTCCTCTGCTTGCTAGTGGTGCAGCTGAAGCGTCATCAGCAGAAGAGCTTCTAACGTCATCGCTACAGTTGCTGTCTGGTGCGCCTTAATGAAAATTTTAGGAGGACCAGCACACAATGTAGGCGCATCACTGAAATCGACACGCAACATCACACATCCATCTTAACCGTGTTGTTTATGTTATGAATGTGCAATAAAAGTCAGCAAATAAATTGTAATGACTTGTAGATTACAGTAATTACAGTGAGCTTCGAAATTGCCAGATGCAACTTGAAAACAACTAAAAACCACATTTATACATCAACATTTATAATACTGCACTTGTAACCGAGTATCTGCTCAGCACGTTTAAATTCTCATTTTCCCCCATTTCAAATCATTGCTTCCAATCTGTAATGAACAAGAATAAAAACAGCAAGCAATCTATGCTCACAGATGAAGCAAGCATCATTTTGAGCTGTGACGGTGATGTAGAGCAGCAACAATTAAGTTGAGTCACTATTGGAGTCACTATTCGCTCAATCCTATCAGTCCCACAGCAAATCTAAAATGCCAGTGAAATACACAACATTCTGGCCGTGAAAATACTGAGTGAGGGTTAGAGAGAATGAAGACAGACACGAGTTAATATTTCTGTCCTGTCCTCGTCCCTCTGATGTTACTGGCGTTCACTGCCTGCAGGATAAGCTTGTTCCACCAGCGCCCAGTCTCTAACACCCGCCATCCAGGGAACAAATTTCTTACACGTGTTGATTTAATGTGCCAATTTCACTTTGGCATTCAGAAATGCGATGGCTCGACTGTAATCTTTCCTACTTAATCGTGATTATTATATTTTCATACACTTTTCCCCACTGGCTAACCATCATACATGTTTGCAGCTATAAATGTGGCTGAAAAGCTAAAAGACAAAAAGGTTTATGTGACGTGTCTGACGAGACGTTGTAACAACTGACTGGGCTTGGCCCTGTGCAACGACGGTCAATCCAGTATGAAAAGAGGCTGAACACCATCTGAAACCAATCGCCTCGTAAAATAAACAGATTTTACCCAGGATGGGACGACAGATTAGGAAAATGAAGATCAGGTGCCAAAACTGACTTTATCAACTTATCAGCCAATTTATTTCAAAGACTGGATATCGGAATGATGGTGCTGATCCATACTTCATTCCATAACTTACGCAGGACCAAGAAACTGCAAATACATTTCTTTAGAATACATTTAAATTTAATGCACCTGTGTATATCTTTTGCTCGCCTGAATAAGAAACTTACACATCATGCCAACACTACGAAGGACAAATAAGCTCAGTATTGTCAGATGTGTTTCGGAATTGGAACTGAAAGTAACGTGGATCAGTGCATCTCTAGATTTTACTACAAAACTGGCATGACACCGGGTCAGGCTGCACAATCGATGGAAATTCATCTCAAATCGCAGGAAGGCACCATATTTATTAAAGGACAAACATGTGTCCAAATGCCATTTTATATTAAACATTTTGGCGCTACGGCGATGTCCTGCAAACACATCATACTCCACAGACCTAAGAAAACATCAATTTTCAGTGAAGATAAAAATGATAGAAAGTGTACACTCGCCTCTTATATCATTCATCGTATCACAATATCAGTCAAAATAATCACAATTTGACTTTTCTATCGAGTAGCTGTAATAATAGGATGTAGCTAACATCGGTATAGACAACACTTTTAAAGAAATAAGGAGCGAGAGACAGAGATGCTGCAGCTGGAGAGTGGCGTGAGAGCATGGATGCGGTGAGCCGAGTGGGACAAGTTTACAGTAAATTATCTGCTGAACGTGTCAGCGATTCATTTCTGGAGCGCATCAGTGGATTAAACTCCAGCACGTGCGAGCTGCGCTCATGCCACGGCTGCCGCCACCCAGCGACACTGGTGTCTGTAATGCTCCAGTCCAGTTCTGAAGTTCCAAGATCGGGACATCAACATTAACTGCTAGGTGTCGCGCTCAGGAGAAGCAGCGTCTCATGAACTGAAATACAAACTGCAGGATGACTTCCTCCTCAGATTCCCGCTTCAGCAAATTAAATCTCTTTTGTGTTCGCGAGTGTGGAAACATGTTTTAAATTCTCACGCTCAGCTATTCAATATCAAACTAAATATAAAACTCAACAATAAAATGCGTCGCTGTTCAGGAAAATGCGTGTTAACAGTTTGATGCAAAGCTAAGAGTTCCGTCCCTGGGATGGGTAGCCAACTTTTTACTTGCACCTTTTACAAGCCTTTCTTTTTCACACTGCCATTTGGTATCTGTATTTCATGGGTGCCAACACCATGTTGAGTTCCTGCTCCCTGCTGTTAGTAATTAACAAGAAAACTGGCCAAGAAAATTAAAATCAGCGCATCAAAATATTATATATATATATATATATATATATATATATATATATATATATATATATATATATATATATATATATATATATATATATGAGTGCCTCTAAAGTTCTGTTTTCCGGTTTAGATGTCCGTCTGCTGTGAAAACTGCCTTAACATGGAGCTCACAGGAGACGTTGATTTAGACATTTTGAACTTCTAATAAAGAACAGATTTATCACTACACAAGAAAGAAAGAAAATACTCTAAAATCCTGATTATTTTCAGAGCAAGACCATTTTCAGTCCTATATCTCTTAAATGTCATGCTGACACTGTTTCCAGTCTTTTGTCCTGTCTAGAACTGACCTGGAATAACAAATGTGTATGTTAAGCAGCCATTTAATGGGCATTGGAAGATGGAGATTTTCATACATTAAATCACTACCTAATCTCATGGTCTTTCTGAGGCTAACTTGAGTGCCATAAACAACACATCTGCACACAGTTCTAAAGTCACTTTACTTATGAAAAGAGAACTGTGTGTGTGTGTGTGTGTGTGTGTGTGTGTGTGTGTGTGTGTGTGCGTGCGTGTGGGGGCGGGGGTTCTCACTGAGGCTTCACAAAAGAAGTGGCCAGCAGAGCGGCCGTGTGTTTTCAGCGGGACACCCCAGCAGAAAAACTCCGGAGGAGTGCAGCGGCTCTGAAGCTGCCTCCGGAGGGAAGGAGGCGGCGGGGACCCGGCTATTGTTCCAATGAGAACAAAGATGAATACATAAGTAATGAGGGCCCAGCCTCGCTACCGAACCAAGACCCCTTCATCCAAAAAAGTAAACGATACAATAAAGAAATCTTCACTGGTCTACCGGGCAAAAGGGAAAATATAAGACTGTTGGCAGGCAGCGGCAGCCGCCAGGACCCCAGCTGCGGGTCAAGAGCGATGCCCTCCGCTCCAAAACAATCCCGAGCACTAACTCAAGCTACATAGTCAAGTTCCATTAGCCAAGACCCTTGGGAAAGAAATTGAAAAGGCTCTTTCACAAGACTACGAGGCGCATGTATGATAGTAAAATGATCTTTCTGAGACATCAAGGGAAACCGCTGATGAAATACGAACTGGTTCAGCGCGCGAGAGCATCTTTCCCGAAGCAGGCTACTGCATTGTTTAACTAGCATTAAAACTACACGTTACTTAGCTGCCCTGCTTGTTGATGTAGTTAAGTAACTAAACTGCGACGTAAGTCGGTACTGTATTTACGCCGAGGTGAACTTATGTGTGGGCTAACTAGTCCAGGCACCGGACCAGGGGAAATTTAGAGTTTTAGCGGCTCCCTCGTGACAAGCAAGGGGAGGCGACGTGGTCTCTCAAGACGCGTTAGCTCCTTGGTAGCTAGCGCTATCAGATTAGCGCTATAAGCGTTAGCACGGCTTAGCATTAGCACTGGCAGTTAAGACAGGCCGAACATCCGAGGAGCAGCTGCAGAAAAGGTCAACTCACCATTGGAGAGATTGATGAGGGCAGCATCTTGTGTGGTTTTGACTTCTAACCGCAGGGGTTGCTGCTCTGAGTGCCGCTGTATGTCTCCATTCGCGTCTCCGATGGACAGGAGCCGCACGCCGGGGAACACCGAGACCGCCATATTCGATCTGGAAGTAGAGACAGGTCGGTGGCGCTCACATCCAACCACGCACTGCTCTCTGCAGGAGGCACACTGGGCATAAACACGAGAAGCAACAGCAACCGCGACACCTAGCGGCTTGATCGACTATTATGAAAACAGGCGCTGGCACAGACGATCGTGACCTCGTAGAAGATAAAGGCGCCAGGTATTTACAACTCATATTGCTAATTAAATTCCACCCCATACTCCTTCAGTTTCATGTTTCATTGTGGGAAGGCAGAAATTTGTTTGGTATGAAACAAAATTACAGTCATAAACATCCTGTTCATAGTGAACTACTACAACAGCAGTATTATGATCACACAGCCGTGAACACAAGAAAAAAAACGGTGTGCAAGTTCTTGAATAATTTATATATTTATTGTACACCACAGGACAGAATAATTGTGGAACAATACATATATAAGAATGATGTATATACAACGGCATCTTAAACAACATGCTACCAATGCAAGCAAAGCTATGTGCAGTCATGACATATGAGAGCGGGTAGGTTTCATAGCATGACACCAGGGCTGGGAAATATGGTCCCACAAAATTCGGTTTGTTTTTTTTGCACCACATCAATTATTCAAATTTCCACAGCCAACATGGCAACTCCTTTTCGGTGATGTGAGATGCACCTGCATCTGTGGGATACGATGGGAAAATCTCTCCTCTTGTTGCTGTTGTCATGAAACTGTAGTTTACACATTACTTGGCTGAGCATGGAGGGGTCACACGTCACCAGGTGTCCTGGCAATTTTCATCTCTCCAAACCACGTTTTGCCATGGAAAGACATGCTAGACATGAAATTGCATACAACATGACACAGGATCTTTGTTCCATAATGGACGTTCCAGAGAAACAAACAATCCCAGCTGCCTGTGCGCTGATTTGCAGGGAGAAGAGTGGACTGCAGTGTCGCTGTTTGCAACTGGTCCATGCTGCAAAGGCACAAACCCGAGGAGCAGGTTTATCTACAGACAGCCCCCTCTGTAGGTTCATGCTCATGGACAGTTTGCCTGCAATCTGGGGCTTTGCATGTGAGCTTTGAGAGGAAATTTGAGGATAAAATTATGCAGTGTGAATGGGTCCTTACTTTTTTTGTAGAACAGCACAGTAGAAAGCCTAATTGCATATTTATTTATGCCACATTCCCTTCAAAGAACATGGACATCACGCTGAATGGCACAACGGTAGTTGCTAATGTCATCTTGCTAGTAGGTATACGTGTTACTAACTCGTCTTCTTCTCAGGAGCCTTTGTGCTTCCCCACTTCCCAGATTCCAGGTGCTGCTGGGCTCAAGCTGCCACCAGTAGCTCCACCTGCTCACGTCCCCGTCTGTCCATCAGTCTCTTCCTTTTCTCACTCTCTTTATCTCTGTCTCTCTCTTTCCTTCTGCATATCTGTCTTCCTCCATTGTCTGTCTTTGTCTCTGCCCCGCTCTCCTGCTCTCTTTCCCCCCAACCAGTCAAAGCAGAAGGCCGTCCCCACTGATCCTGGGTCTGCTCCACCTTCCTGCCTGTTTGAAGGTTTGTGTTGCCGCTGTTCCAGGATGTGCTGCTGATGGAGAATTGTTGGGTGGAGGTTCATTGAAGGAGTGAGGTACTGGACCTGCTCTACTTGGACAGAGTCAGGAGAGAACTTTTGTTGGGATTTGGCGCTAAATAAATACAATTGACTTGACTTGTACGTCTGTTTTAAGCCACAAGTTTAAATGAAAAAAAAACAAACAAACAGAAAAACAACAACAACACTACCAATGTACCAAGCCCTTCCCGTCACAGTCCAGGATTTGCTCATAAGTGAATTACAAAAACAACTCTCAGTTCAACAGTAAAAGCAAGAGCACTACTAGAGGTAAACAAACATGTGGTCCAGAAGTCATAAAAATCCTGCTACGTGTACCTTTTATAATATCAACATCTGAACATGATGACACTTGAGCACATTTTCTCAAGGAAATTTTTCAGTACCATTTCTTTCAACTACTGCTGCTCTGGTGACCGTGTGTGTGTGTGTGTGTGTGTGTGTGTGTAGTCTGTGCTATCTTCAGTGGCAGTGGAGCACATGACACAAATCAGAATGATCAGGCGTCTTGTTTGAGAGTTCTCCACTCCTGCATGACCCTAAAAAGACAAGAAACACAGTTTAGCTCAAAGTGGTTTATCTTGAACTCTGAGGACACAGCGGCCTCTTTGTGGAGCATTCCCAAGAGGTACAGAGGAGCAGGAAGTGGCGATGTTTATAAGGACTGATAGAACGACGCATTCAAGCAAACAGAGAGGAAATGAACAAACACACCTCAGAGAAGCACACATGACTTGGGAGGCCTAAATGGGTTATCGCTGGAGGGCACCCCGGTGAGGAGAGGGTCTTTGTGAGCATTTTGCAAACAGAAGGTCTTCAGTTCTGCAGCAGCCTGAGAAACCTGGATCAGATCCAACAAGTCACATTATTTAGTGAAATAAAAAAAATTCTGTACAATCAGTTTTCTTTTAATTTAACAGGAATGTATTTGTGCCCAATGTAATTATTAAAAACAGACCATTACTTTGCCATAGTTGATAGAAGACCTCACTGGAGAGAACTCGCAGCAGGGATTTATTTTCTTCATCTGTTTTGTCAGCCCCCCCCCCCTTCGTTTCTCCCTTTATTGTAAATCACCAATTTTGCCATAGTTGCAAGCTATACTGGTCTTTGCTCTCCCCACAATTCACTCATTTCCCCCCAGTTATCCTCCGCCTGCAGGACAGCCCCATCAGAGGTACCAGTACGCATCACCTCATCACGCATCTGAGGCCAAGAAAAACGGGTTGTCAAACCAGTGGCCCCCGGGGTGGTAGCCAATGTAGCAGACCAGTACCTGGATCTTCTCCTATGTTTTCATTTATTTATTTTGGCAGGGGTACAGAGAAACAAATACAAGGAGAACTGTGGTGAAAGGGGGTCCACCGCTTAAAGAGGGAATTCAGATGGTCTGACTGCTCCCTGTGTGACGTAGCTGCACACCTCATCACCAGAATCAGCCTGCCTGCACTCCACCGTGACCTTCAGCGTACGTTGCACTTACGCTCTGTATATCTGGTTGTTTTTTTTACATCGATATTTTTTGTATCTCTTTTTTTTTCACCATTTCTTTCAGTGATTGTTGTCATTTCATTGTGGTCAACAGTTACCTACTGTTATCATGATAGTTGCTGCAATGTTGATTCTTTTTGACAGGTTTCAAAATAATCTGTTATAGTAAAGAGTGCACTCTCCCAGACCAGCTGTGTGAGTGCCACTTATGGCCTTAGGGTCTGGGAACCTTGATACTTGGCACACGTCAGAAAACAGTGATGCCATTGAGTACCGATGTGACCGTGAAGGACCAACGCGTGTCTCAAGTGTCTGCAGACTGGTACCATCGGCTGAGCAGAGAGGTGCTTTCCTTTTTTGGGTGGATTTGTTGATTTAACAACGCAGGGAGACATTCCACATGCAACGAGAATCACTGCGTCACGGTCGTACGCCTCCCCCACGTGTGCCTGCCGCAGTGACCCTGACCTTTTACTGCAAACATTTTTTCAGGTCATCTTTGAGTCCCAGTAGACATTTGAGCCAAACTTGAAGAAGTTCCCTCTGGGGATTCCAGGGATATCACATTTATGTAAGGTGACGGTGATCTTGACCTTTGACCGCCAAAATCTTTTCATTTTGTCTTTGAGTCACGGAGGAATTTGAGCAAAATTTGTCAAAAAAGGCAGTGCATTAGCAAAATGGGACAGACATCCCACATGTGAGGCGACAGTGACCTTTGACCACCAACACCTTCTCACTTCATCCTTCTGTCCCAGTGGACATGTTAGCTACAGTTCAAGAAAACTCCCTGAAAGCAATGCAGACATATTGTGATTAATGCACAAACTTAAGGACGGGCACCCCAACAACACATTGCCTTCAGCCTACAGCTTTCACTGCCATGTAGGAATACAATTCCACCCATAGCGGTTGTTCTCTGTGCGTGTTCCTAGTATACGACTGATTTGATTAGTTTCACCTGAAGGACCTTAACGCCAAAGCAGCAATACTGCTTCAGTAGGATCACTCCAGCATTTCCTACCTGAAAACTGAGATCTCTGGTGGTTACAGAATGCACAAACGGCAGTCTGCAGAGAGAGCAAAATACCTATGAACAGCTCAAGCTAGCTCGAGAGTGTCAAGTTTTGCTGTCCGGCATTAGAAAATGTGTTATGATTAAACACTGGGTTGCTTTCTGCTCCAGTATTCTACTGGATCCACCCTCATGTATACTGCAGCCAGTACTACCCGATATTTTCTGAGCGTGTAACTCAGTGCATGAAATAGTGAGTTAGTGAAGCTTCTGAGTGTTTAGAACTGATTCTGAGAGCTTTTCAGCTGGGTGGGTAGCACAAGACGCGCACTTGAAACTGGTCTGTTCTAAAATAAGTAGCTCCCAACAATCACACTAGTCACCCAGCAGCACAATTAACAAAGTGACCGTTGTGCTGCACTACCAGAGGAGACAGTCTGTTTCCTGCTGTTTGACTACACACCATGAAATTGGACTCTTGCAATGGCCTTTTAATCCCTGGCAACACAAATCCAAATGTAAAACTTTATATTTTGGACGCAAGAATAACAGAGTTAGGAGATCTTCTGTGATACATCTCCTAAAGAAGACCCTGGTCCTGGTGTCAAGGGGGACTGAAGAGGCTCAGTAACCCTTCCAGCTGTTCCAGGCCCTCAGACTTACTTTGCATTCCTCATCGATATTTGTGAGTGGGTTTTTTTTTTTTGGTTTTTTGGGTTTGGTTTTTTTTTGCAAATTTGAAAGTATTACACAAAACACAGCCTTGGCGAGTTGAAGACCTTTTCTTTTTTTTTCTTAGCACAACTTCGTGTAATCACCTCCAAATACATCAACAAAACTTTCTGTGCTGTAAAATGGAAGCACTGACAGTGATTGACAGCGACGGACGACCGCAACACAGGCAACACAGAGCTTTGATGAGAAGTTCCACGGAGGTGTGTGTGTGAGAGAGAGAGAGCGCACATACACACCTTGATCCTTCGGACACTGGCCTCCAGACGAAGCTGCTTCACTGTCTTCTGGGCGATGACTAGACTGCTGTTGGCGGCGGTGTTGTTCGACATGACTGAGTTCGAACACCAGGGAAAGTCACCAAGTACTCGGTTTATCTCATGATTCGGTTGAGGGCTGTAGTTAAACATGTTCCGGTGAAACCTTCAAAATAAAAACCCTGTTTACTTCTTCCAGCTGGATATACTGTTGAGACGCTCGGTGCTGCGGTGATGGTTAACCAGCGTTGAACTGCTTCATTACCTCTGTCAAGGCGATTATGAGACTGATTGATTGATCGATTGATCGATTGATTGATTGATTGATTGATTGATTGATTGATTGATTGATTGATTGATTGATTGATTGATTGGTTGATTGATTGATTTTTTGGTCAGTCAACAGGATAAGGTAAAACATAAATAAATGTACATAATTTTATTTCCCACTCAGAATAATGGACTTCAGATCCAGGTGGGTTTTTCTTTTTACTTAAATTTGGCAACGTTTTGACGTCATCGTTATTTTCTTAGAAAACATTTTATGGACTTTCATGGAGAAAAAAAAAACTGGAAAAAAAGGGCATAGTTTTAGCAATTTTGAAAATATTTCCAAACATGATGACTGCAGCACCACAAAGAAGGGAGTTAGATTTTCAATCATTTCACAGGAAATATATATTTTGGGGATGTTTCATTATTTGGAAACCCAAGGCAAATACCAGTAATAGTGTATTTATGCCTGGTGAGCAAAATGTTTTGGAGGCAGCTCTTTTTGATTTAACACAGCCATGGCATTTAAGGACAAATCCAAATGAGAATTCTACATGAAGAACCTAAAATGACCTTCAGACAGGTAGAGACAGACAGGACGGCAGGAAAGAGAGAAAAGATATCCAAGTTATAAATGATTAGGACTGGATTTTTTGAGTTTTCTTGAAGGCATTTCCTCCATCATTCAAGAGGCTTTTTCACTTGTGACTGACTAGTGGGGGTGCAGTATAACAGAGGTGTAACATAACAGTATATATACATATTCCAGACTTTGTTCCTGAGTATTTTTGAAGAGGTAGTCACAGGTCCAGGTCTGGATTGAGGAGTGCTGCTGCTGTCTGTCTTTGATTCTGACTGCTGGGCAGAGAAGTTCAGGGAAATATTTCAAATGAGACCCAAAACATGCGTTTACTCCAAATGCTCGAAGAGCAGCAATCAGTTTACATTTGATATGCAGAGTTAAATAACCTAAAATTCAGAGTGACTACGGTAGTTCCAGATGAATTCTGCACAATTCAGGATCTAAAATTCGGAATTATATCTAAATCTACTTTTATTCAGTGTGCATCTCTTGATATCAGAGTTATTCCCATAATCTTGAGATAATCATGGCTTTTGAAAGATTAGGCAATAAACTGTGATAAGATAATTTACTGCAGCTGCACTCTTTCATTTTTGTCTGCAGGTCCTTGAACTGACACAGGAGACACTACTGGTATGCACTACTAACAGCTACTGCAGAGTGTGAACACCAAAGGAAACACATGTTTAGTAATCAAAGAAAAAACAAGTTTATTAACAAAAGCCCCGAAACTGCATCACAGTCAGGAATAAATAATCCTGCAGATAAACATTTTCCTCAGTTTTACAATAAATCATCTTTGTGGAGGTGAGACGGAGGCCTCCAGGGTTCTAACAGGTGAGAGCTGGTTGGTGCGTCTGCAGGGGTCCTCAGGCATTCCTCCTCCACTGTTACTGGAGCAAGCTGCTTCATGGGAGAACATTCACAGCCTGTTCTGCTACTTTACAACATTCCAATAAGACATTCATTGTAATTATGAGGTTTTACTTTGTGTTCCAATGATTAGCAAAGACAAAAACATGGGGGGGGGGGGGGAGTCTGCTAACCAATATGTGAGACTACAACTGAATATCAGCGCGCTACGATGCAATCCAACATTTTCCAAATACTGGAGGTTTGTGATGAGACTCCGTGGGCTCAGGAGGTTCCGCATCATGTCCCAGGCTTCTGACAGCTCTGACAGGTTACAGTAGTCAGTCACAGTCATAAACATTAACGTGTACAGTAGCATTTGAGTCTACCAATCTAACTTAGCAAGAGGAGGCATAAAGGAAGGCTTTTTATTTTGTATAATGATTGAGTAAAATAAGACTTATCTCAAAACCTGATAAGGATTCAGCACAATTAGTGGGACACGTGCACGTCAAAATATACGCTGTCGATCCAAAAACAATTTACCGATAACAATTCAATAATTTCTAAAATAAATATCTCTTGCAAAGCAAAATGTGACGGGCATTTTTCATTTTAAATATCATTTGAAAATGTTCACACTAAAAAAACGAATTGTCAGATTCATCAAATGAGAATACATGAAAAGAATCGACACGAATGATGTTTATATCTTCAACATTTTTGTCTCAGTTGAACTAACTCTTCTGTCCACACTCTAATGGATAAGCACTGAACCTGTGGTTGTGCGATGCCCCTCAGTTTCGATGTTTTTGTCTCTGCCGCCATGGTCCCTCCCCTACTTATCTTGTGTTTGAAACTTTGAGATGAAATGATGGCAATCACAGTGTTAAGGAAGCCCTGAAAACCACTGACAAGCACCACCTCCTGAAACATCACAGTAGAAATCTCCTGCAGTGAACACGTCCCCCTTCAAACGACCACCAACCTCAGGTTAAAAAACCACGACACTCACCGCCATTCCAAGACTTTGTCAGGGAGCATTGAACAAATCACATTACCTAAAAAAAAGCTTGTCTATTCATAGTTTAATGTCTGCATGTGACTCCTGATGAAACGGAGATGTCCCTGCTCCTTGTCATGGGTTACTGAGATTTGGTGGTCAGTGTAATGTGAACTGGGGGAGTTGTGGGGGCTGTGGTTGGTACGTGGACAGCTGTGTGGAAGAAGTACAGCTGGAAAAAAATAAAAAAAAATAATTAGTGTTGAGTCATGCAGTTGAAATCTGAGGCTACAGCCACACAGGTCACGAACCTTACAGCCAACTGCCAGCAGGGCGTGTAGAACCAATATGGTCACAACCGTAGCCACTGCCATCACTTTGGTGTCGTCACGGACAACCGGCCAGAAGGTGAGGACCAGGACTGAACCTGAGATCACCATGGCAACCAGGATCAGTGTCCAGCGCAACCACTCAAATGGAATGATCCATAAAACCTGGAAGTAATACAGCTGGATTTCAGTTAAAGCCAAAATGATGATGATCATTATTACCCTTTGGGCTGAACAATCCATGGAAACTTCATCAAAGTCCAAATCAAAAATGAGGCCAGGTGCATATCCAAGTGGTAGAAGGTGCAAGAGGCCAAACGATGCAGGTATTCTACTGACCCAAGAAACCGGTACAGACCACCTAGAGATCAGAACATTATCTTTTCGATATGATTTCTATTAAAATGCCAATAATGACACAATTATGATAACTCCTCCTAATAAAGTGAATCGCATCACAACAGCAAAATCGGTCAAAAATCCTAGTGCAGTTTATGATGCTGCTCCGCAGCACTGACTCAAGTCACGTGCACTCACTCACATCACTTGCCTTGAAACTGAAATAGTTCCAAATAACAAATGATCTGTTCGAGGGGGCCAGCTCTTGGCCTGAAGCTCCAGACATCTGATTTTCATTTTCTCCTGCCTTCTCTATGTTATCGAGCTCCTCCACTCTGGACTGCAGCAGCGACATTCATGACATTTTTGCACAGACTGCTGATGCCAAAACATCGGCGCTGATAGTTTAGCTGGACTTGATAAGGACCAAAGTTTTCTATGAGCAGAGAATTTAAAAGGTACAAAAATCAGAGTCAATAATGTTTTTCTTATTAGCTGGAAGCTAAAATTGTGACTGGGATCAATATTTGATGGATTATGCAGCTGTACAGCATCTCCAAGCAGACGCCTGGAGTACCAGATTTGTGATAGGAGATTTGATCAGGAAGTCAAGGGCTAAACTGCAACTAAACCATCAGCTGATCTTCAACCCTGAGAGAAGATGTACTGGCTAGTACACAAGCAGGAAATCTTGTCTTGACAACAGAAGTCATGTGTTTTGTGTGTCACATGATTGTGTGTGGTGAAGTTGGAGCTTTAAATAAAACACTGCGTCTCTGCTCTGGTGGTGCTTTGATCCAGGAAAACAACACAATATGCAGGAGTAGTCTGAATGTCACAAGCCATTTTCACATTTATTAGTGCAATACCTGTTGTTTGAGGGGCAGAGCCATGCGTTGTGTGACATGTTATTTTACTTTGAATTTCTGCAATCGATATCAACAACATCATTCCTAGCAAGGTTTTTTTCTGAGATATCTCTGAAATCAATCTGATGACGTGAGAATGACTGAAAACTACACCCAACATCGTGAGAGACAACAGCAGACATCTGTAATTCAGTTTTGACTCATCAAAATAAAAGCTGTAGATATTTGGAGTCAAGATTTGTGTCCAGAACTGTTGTGTACCCCTTCTACCTGATGCAGGTCAGACTGAGTGAAACATTTTGTGTTCATATGTGATATATTTTCAGGCAGTAAGTGAGACATTGTGCGTTTTTTTATCCTACTTTTTTTCTTTTTTTTTTGTTGCAAGTTTGCAGCTTTTTCTGACTCACCTGTCATACTCAAGAGTTAAGAAAGTGACTTTTAAGGACTCGGTTTAAAAAGGGGATTCAAAAGCTAAAATATGATCACCCATGGGCTGCACGGTGGTGCAGTGGTCAGCGCTGTCACCTCGCAGCAAGAAGGTTCCAGGTTGGAGCATGAGATCTTCCTGGGTGAGTCTCCATGTTCTCCCTGTTCCTGCTGGGTTCTCTCTGGTACTCCAGCTTCCTCCACAGTCCAAAGACATCAAGAGGGGACGAGGCTGATTGATACTCTAAATTGATCATGAGTGTGCTTGCTGATGGAGAATTGTTGGTGTAAATTCAGCGAAGGAGTGAGGTACTGGACCTGCTCTACTTGGAAAGTGTCAGGAGAGAACTTTTGTTGTGATTTGGCGCTATAGAAATAAAACTGACTTGACTTGACTTGAGTGGTTGTTTGTCTCTATGTGTTGGCCCTGTGATGGACTGGTGACCCGTCCAGAGTAAACCCCGCCTCTTGCCTGAAAGCCGCTGGGATAGGCTCCACCCCCACCCCACCCCACCCCAACCTTTAACAAGATAAACTGTAGAAAACGGATGAATGGATGGATGGTCAGCCATCTTTGAACTGCCACAAAAAGCCTTGTCTTCAGTGAATGCTGTGCAGGATGAACCTGACTGTGAGCTGCTAAATATTTGTTTTCTATGTCTTTTTTTTTGACAAATTCAAAAGAGGCAGTCAGAGACTTACACTTTTTTAAAATAAGTGTTGAATTGCTCAACATTCAGACAACCCTCAGTGAAACTGAAAAAGTGGGAACGGAATACAACAAGGTGCCTTTCCGTTTACTGACGGACAGAAGACTGGATATCAATAATAGCTGTCAGGATGTGGAGCTATCTAATGTCTATTTAAACAACATTACAAAGTATTTCTTAACAACACCTTTAATGTTGCATTCCAGTTCCTAAACCCTCCAATAAATGAAGTAACATTATGATCTGGCTGAATTTAAGTAAGAAATATTTCAGATATCGCAAATATATTGTCTCTAAAGATGTCTTTAACTTGATAAAAGACTTCAGTGATTAAACAATGACTCACCATAGTTTTGACTTAATTCTTAATCAAAATTTAACTCTAAAAAGGACAGCGGACTGTAGTTTGGATGTTAAGGATCAAACATTACTCAAATGTCTGAAATGAGAACTTTGAACAGGCAAAATTAAGATGAAGACGACAGTTGAGACTGTCCTGTGCAGCCACTATATGTAAAGATGGCTGGACAGAGAGAAATGATTGATAAACTTAAAAAAAAAATCCTGATTCTCACTGGTTATAAATAAATAGATTGAAACTAAGAATGTACTCACTGAGGTGGGGATATAGATGAACAGAGAGTAGCCATAGACACAGACAGTCTCCAGGAAGGAATAGCCTCCAATCTGTCTCTCAGGCCCCTGCCGCCAGGTAAGGAAACCCCACAGAGCCATTGGTACCAGCCAGGCATAAATGAAGATGACTAGAGCAGCGGTCGTTACTGCAAGCAAGAGGCACAGAAGCCAGAGGTCCATTTATAACCAGATGATGAAATGTGTTCAAAAGCGCCCGGTAAGTTTTACTCATCACTGGGAGAGAAAAAAAAAATGTATGAGAAAAGAGGACTAACCTCTGTGGAACTGGGGTCTGTAGTGGTGGGCGGGGTTTCCCATCTCGCTGAGGAAGGTGGACAGATTCCCACTTATTGCTACTGAGAACACCAGTGTCACACAGATCCAGAATGGACCTACAGAAGAAACAAACAAACACATAACATTAAATATGTGTGTTGAATTCGTTTTTAACTTCATACTAAGGGTTCACCCAAAAAAAGTGTATTTTTCTGAATACTACAGTCCAAATGACACAGAGCGCGGCCAGCCGGCACATTCACCTGAACCAACTCATGCTCCTTCCTGGTAGCTGCGAACCGGGAGGGGTTATAGTTTGTGTGTTATTAGATGAAATAAAAGTATTTGTGAGTTACAGGGCTAAATAAAGAAGATATGGAATATGCTGGACAACATACTTGAGAGTCTGTAAACAGACAATTTTGCTGCTGTTTGTTGTTGGTGTCAGTGGGGCGCCATTAGCTTCATAATAAATACATGTGGCTGTCTCTTTGTGTATTCTGGAGTCATAAAGAAATGATGCAGAAAGGGGAAAACATCTTTCTTAGTTCAAGGCACCGATAAGTGAGAACTTGAAAGGCAATTCTCTGTGGAGAAGAAAGTAGGTTCTAATACCATTTTAAAAAGGCAAAGATGTTTATTCAGGCTCTGTGTGTGTGTGTGTGTGTGTGTGTGTGTGTGTGTGTGTGTTGCTCAGATCTCAGGGTATAATCACCGCAGCAAGGTGTTGTGAGAAGAAATCTTATATTCACAGCCACCAGGTGACGATAATACATGGTTATAAATGCCGCTTTCCAATCAGATTAAATATGTTCACATTCAGAGAAACCAAAGAATAAAAGTTTAATTTCTATTGAGTGAGTATGATTATGTTGGCTTACCATATAAGTCTGGGTTATTTCTAAGATAGTATTTGATAAAGTTCCTTCCAGGTAACGGCATCACTGACCCCTTCACTCTGTCCAGGACCTGAATCACACAAACCAGACCAACACTGAAAACTAATTCTCATAATCAGCTGTGAAAAAGTAGCTCACTGGTGTTTTGTTTTAAAGTGACTGGAGCTGCTGTTTAACTACAGTAACAAATTGTGTTTGTGGAGAGGGTGTAGGCAGTGCATGTGCCACCTTACCTGATCTGTGTCCACATTGAAGAATGACTGATAATACTCAAAGGTCCAGAAGCCCCCCGCTGGTTTCTGTCCTCCCAAGAGCTGGAAACACACACATCCTTCAGCTTGAATGATTTAATAAGAAGCGTTACTGTGGGTCAGCAAAGACACTTTGCTCACCTCAGAACTTTCCTCCTGACCTTCCTCATCTGACAGATCGAGTTTTACATCCTCTCCACCTCCTGCTGCTGCTGTAGCAGTACTTGAGGCTGCCATACTGAGGGTGGATGCCCCAGGGTCAGCAGACAACAGGTCTGCTGCTTCCTCAAATTCTACAGATGGAAATCAGGACAGATAATTGAGTCAGTAATAGCGGAGGAGCTAAGAAGCACATGACCTACACAGGTAGACTCCATAATAATATTTTGTTTACATGTTGATGAGGATAAAACAAGCAGAGGTTTGAGGTGGTAGCGTTTAGTGATTGCAATCGACACCCCCTGTCTCTCCCATCGGGAGCAATTGGAGATTCAGTATTTTTCACACGGAAGGTTCCACATGGCCACCCGCGGAAGCCGGGGTCAACATCTCAGTTACCGGACGAGTACCTCCATGCTAGCCCATATTAAACCAATAGAGTTCTGGCTTGAGGGCAGGCTATACAGTATGAGACAATGGGAGGCAACTGAATATGTTGCAGACAGAATTTGGTCCATGTTAGGACCGTTTCTTTGGCACCCGCATCTAAGAGAACATTTACTGGAATGTAGGGGTGGGTGACAATGAAGCGCTTTATCCAACATCATCGCCTGGAGTATGGACAAGTTGTGCCACTGGATTTACCTTGGAACTGCAGATCATTTGGAGTGGCCATTGTTTTAGTGGACAAGCAGCCACCTCAAGAGGAACCTAAGAGAAGATAACAACATGACAACCCGATCAATAAAAGACAATCCCTGTTTTCAACTTAGTAACTGTTAAACTACAGCAGGTTATGGTATCAGAAGGGAAGATTTCCTCACTGTCACGCCCATAGTAATACGCTATTTGGATTATAAAGTCCATGAGACAGGTAATTGAGCAATCTTGCCGTGAAAATAAACAAATATTATTAACTCAAATAGAATAGAATAGAATAAATAAACCCACCTGGCCACAGAGGTCTATCACTAATGGTGATGGCGTGACAGCGGCCACGAAGTTGCAGTAATGTTACAGCAGCAGCTCTGACTAATGTTACAAATGTTCTTTAGCTATTGTCAAACATTCTTTCAATTATTTGATGGTAACTAGCGTAAATGAGCGACAGTCAAAGCCACGTAGGTTTGCGGGACCGATATTAAACTAGCAGTCATCAATAACACACCGCTAACTGACGTCTGTCATCGCTAGCGTAGCTCCTGTCAGACACACAAGCTAGCGCGTCTTCCGGGTACACGTCATCATGTAAACAAAGTCGTCGCACATCCATGCGCCAGAGTGACACAACGCGCTTAAAAATTGTAAATGTAGAGAACAGTATACATCTCCCTTTATTACAAAAAAGGTGTACTTATGTATATAAAAATGAAAACTAAACACGTATTCGCAAACTTAATTTGCTGTCACACTTTGAGCAGCAAGCGGAACCTTTGTGAGATTAATATTTCGCCGGAAGATTAAAACCCACCCAACCTGTAGTAGCCATTTTGGCTCCATGTGAAGCCTTCAACCCTTCACACCAGGATGCCCTATTAGAGTGAGGGTGACCGGCCTGGGAAATAAAATCAGCCGGTATGGCTTGGTGGTTCGGTGCAAGTAGGACGTTGTGCCAGGCGGCCAAGGCAGCAGCCGCTCCGGCCGCTCCAGCCTCAAGCAGCCGCTGGGAAAGACTGAAAAACAGCAAAGCAGGTGAGAGACAGCGCATGACAACTGGCTTGGGGCTCTTCGCTTCATCACATAAGCTCAACGTGACTGTAACATAACCTAAGTTCACTCTTATTGTAATATTTTTCAAGAAGAGTATGATAAGAGGAATGTTCTGCGTTAATGTAATGATGGATTTTGCCGTGAGTAATCATTCATTGTCGACCTGAATCTCGACTAACTTTTGTTCTTAATCACGATATAATTAAGCACTGGTGGCTCGATTTACGTGTCAGTTCAGCTCTTTCATGCTTCCTTTATTAACCCAACACTTAATAAATGGTGTCCCGCCCTCCTTATTTCTTTTCGCAAGTCCTCTGGGTTTCATTCATGCCTCCAGCACAAGATCCCCTTCAGGGTCGTAAGCGTCGCCCAGGGGGTCTGAAGAATGAGGAATCATTTTCTCTGGTCACATCTGACATAGTATACCACATCTGACCTGTAATTATATCAAAAAATAAAAATATACAATATATACAAATATATACAATACAAAAAAATATAAATCACTCCCAAATTTCTCCTGATTTACAATTCATGTAATTGCCGGGTTGTTTTCTTAGCTCTTTTTTAACTCCTTGCTGATTTTTCTCATAGCATTGCCACAGACGTTTTAATGGGAGATTAGCATATTTTAAACTGCAATTTTCCCAGTTATTAAAAAAACGATTTGTAAAACAAGCTTTTTACATTGCACCATTGTAACAAATTATATTTGCAGTTAATTAGAATAATGGAAAAGCATTATGTCATACAGTGAGTGGGGAGTCTGCAACCAACAGCTAGAACTTACTAATGTCTCGCGAATCAGATTCTTGTGGAGAAAAATACTTCACCTCAGAAAAGTGTGTGTGTGAGAGAGAGAGAGATCTAGCAGGACAAAGTTTGATCTCCTCTGCTGTTTCTTTCCTCCTGGTGTAGGTGTGTGGTGTCGTAGCCTGATCTCTGACTATAAGGAGGCCTGTAAGGAGGTTGTGGTTGGTGCACGGGAGCGACCTGGCAAAGCCATGATGTACCTGACTGTGTTAGGGGGGGCGTGGGCTTGTTTCCAGACAAGGCCTGATGAGACATCCTTTGAGGCTGCCCTGCTGGAACGTTCCAATCAGCTTGGCTTGCTGTCTCCGTGGATCCGCAGTGGAACTTCTGATGGCCATGTGCAGAATTTGGTTAAAATTCGCAATGAGGGCCGTCTGCGCCATGCCAGCTTAGGTCTGCTCTCTCTGGTTTACAATGCTGACTATGACCCTGATACCACCCTGTACGAATCCCAGTGCTCCTATCTGTCAATACCCTGGAGGGAGCTTCCCCAACGCATGCTTGACGTGGGCTTCGCCGGCCGCTGGTGGATTCTGGACTCGAAGATGAATAACTATGACGTGAATGATGAGGCATTTAAGCACCTGCCAGCGCACATGCAGTTAACATCTCCACCTAGTGTTCAGGAGGTGGAAAGGAATGAGAGGTTGCACAAAGAGTCATGGTTAGCACTGAAACTGGAGGATGAGGAGAAAGAAACAAGTGTCACAGAGGTCACTGTCAGTGGAGACGGACACGTCAGATCAGAGAAAGAGGAACGCACGAGTGCTTGATGGCTCTGAAGAAGAACATCCTGGACACTCACCTGTGCTGAGGTGGCAGTGCTGGATTTTCCAAACTGCATTTAATAACGGTGTACTCTCCAAGCTGCTACAGCCACCCCAAGCTGCTACAGCCACCCCAAGCTGCCGACACACATGGAATTGTTATAGTTTGGGCCTCACTAAAATAAAAGTACCTCCCTCATACAGTGCTGAGTTTTGGTTTTATTCATTCAACATGTTTGCCCTGAAAGGTTGCGAATAATTGATGCACTTTCTCTTTATGGGTTGACGATGACCGAGTCATCTTTTGCTCTCTCAGCTTCAAGCCCTTCAACTTGTGCTTTAAACTACATTGAAACAACAGAAATCAATGTGTGAGGTTTCAATTTTCCGCTTTTTTTCTTAGCCCAATCTTCATCAAAGTGTCATGTAGATGGATTAAGATTCACACAGTCATAGTATAAATTCAAGTATTAGAAAAACATCTTTATTTCTACCTGTTCAGAGGTTTTATGTAGAACCTGTGAGAAATGTGGATCTCATGCATATTATATGCAAATGAGGTTGTCTTACCAGTACCTATAAAGGAATGCCTATGGACTGATACGATGCATTTGATGATTGAATTGTTTCCCTGCACGACTTGTAGCAGGGCTGCAGTGAGACTCTCCAGATGGAAATAAGTGAAAGCGGAGTGTCACTCCTAAACCGAGAGGGATTTAACTGAAGACTACAAAAGAAATATGTGGTTTTAAGAGTCCTTCAGCAGGTTGGAGTATAAATGACGGTTTCAGGCTTTCCGTAGTGTGCTTTCTTTTTTTTTAGAATTCCAACATTTGTGGCTAATGGCAATTTGAGTGTTTGTTCATGTTTTACAAAATTGTGTATGTGTGTGTTTAATATGCTGGCATTCGATTTGTACTTTATATTGAGCGATACTCAAATTCCAGTGCTGGAATATGTAACAAAGTAATATTGGAAAATCCTTAATGCAAATCTACAACTGCAACCATCCTATATGTCTGTAAGGAATCCCCTGAAATATTGAACTGTGCCCTTTTCCCATCAAGGCTGATGTAATATTTCTTGAGAAATGAATTAATATGACACAGAATGTCACACTTTGCCTGAACAGATAAACTGAACCGTCACAAATCTCCTGGCAGATGGAATGAATACAAGTTTGTACAATGGGGCTCCAGATGTATACACATCTGTGAGATCAAATAAAATAAAACTGATGCTTTACAGACACCCAGTAATGAAACTAGGTGATGTAATGAAGGAGGACATCTTGTGCCAGCTTTGTCTAAGGGGAGGCCCACCCCTCTATTAGATTTATATGCACAGTTCCTCTTCTGGTTGCTTTGGACTAAAAGGGTGAGGTGGTGCAGGGCAGCAGTCACAGCGTCTATAGGAGGCAGGTTTGTATAACCGTCCTAATGGATGGCTAAAAAAAAATAGGATGGCCGAGCAAGAACGACAGAGAAGAACAACTTTGGACTGAGAACGTGTGTGTGTGTGTGTGTGTGTGTGAGGGGGAAGAAGATATTAGAATATAGTAAATGGGGAAATATATGACTTTTTTTTTTTATTTGACCCATAATACCGCTGACGTGTGGCTCACTTGATTGAAGCAGACGATGGTGAATATTGCTCTCAAACTGGACAGCTGGACACTGCAGAAACATGGCCATCTTATGTCAGCCCAGCTGCTGAGCTGGCACTTTTCAGATGGACAAGAGAAGAAAAACAACTTCTTTTTCACTCCTTTTACACCTTGCATTAAAATCTGTTCCCTACATAAGGATTTCAAGATCAAGAGCTCCACTCTCATCTCAGTTTGGAGGGACCAGGAGGAGAGGAGGTAAGGAAAGGATATGCAAAGTGAGAAATGAGAGGAGGCCATTCCGCTGGCTCAGAGCCCAGGGCGACAACAGCGAGCTCCTGTAACGATGTGACCAGATAGACCCGCCCAGGTAGAAAATGTCAATCAGGGAAAAGTTTACCTCAGTAAAGCTGACTGCAGCCCTCCTCAGAGGCTCCTTTGTTGTGATGAAATGATTTATTGCTTACTTAGTAATTGACCTTAAACATGAGAGAGACTGCCATCAGTCATGGTGAATCTTTCCACGTGTGCAGTTAGGTAGGCTAAGGTTCCTGCAGCAAGCGTCATGGATCATTTTCTTTAAGCAAAACTGACAAGTGTTGAATCCGTAGATGTTTTCCAGGTCAGAGGAACCCACATACAAATTTTTTAATGTTTGAAACTCATATTGTTTTTGGACTGAGAAGTTAAAATATGTTTTGTATTTATCAGTGAAATAAAACGGGAACGTCATATGGATCTTTTCAGAAGAACAAAAAATAGTGCACGCTTCATTTTTACTCTGTTTGATCAAACAAGTTAACACAGCTGTAGATGGGATGTAGTTTTAAGAGCTGTATCCCTTGTTGCCACTTATGATAATTTTTTTGTGAAATTGTGGGACGTTTCTCCTCTTTCCATTTTCATAAAGGACGGTCGTGTGTTTGATTCTACGGCAGATAAAAAAGGAAGCACTCTAGTAACTTTCTGTAGTGTTTAGAGAGTTTGAAAAGCTCTTATCGCGGTTGTCAGAGATATTTCCAGGTCATTTCACGCATCTATGTGACCTTAGAAAACTTAAAAATGACGTCTCCAGTGCACCAACTGTCTCTCATAGCAACAGGAATGCGATGTGCAGGAAAAACAGGAGACCTTATTTCCAGGTCAGTTGTCTTGGGCTAAATTCCAGAAAGTTTCCCTGCTCATCCTTTTGAATGTGATGGGACGGATCTTCCTCAGTGGTTAGCCCTGTTGTTAGCTTCAAAGCATAAAGATTCCTGGTTAAAATCCACAAGCCGGCCAGGGGCTTTCTGTGTAGAGTTTGCGGTGGCGTCCTACCCGGGATGTGCCTTGCCTCTCACGCAGTGACAGCCACAATAGGCACCATCCCTCCCACAATTCTGAAATAAACAGATAAGATGAAGACCCTCATTTGTAGCTCTTAACAGGTGAATGCTGTTCCAGAATTAGACAAAACTCGCATCATCCAAGCAGCTGCAGAGCATCCTCATCAATGATGCAGAGTGGCAATTAATGGCTGTCCCAGTGGGTGGCACTGCAGGTCGACCAAACTCAATATTACTGTACAATACAGCACAATATTACAGTCATCCTGAGTGCAAGTGAATGCAGCAAGAGATGTCTCTCCATATAAACTCCCCGGCTCTTCTCCCTGTCCCCCCTGATGAGGAAGATGGGACAATGGAGAGAGGAAGTGGGACCGACATAAGGTCAAAAATACTTGTTGTCCCTTCACGTCTGAAAAACAAACAACCTTCACACATTGTGATGCCAGGAGAAGTGAGAGGAAACAGGGATGGCAACAGGCTGATCTGGATGTCCTCCCAGTGGCCAGCAGCGAGCAGCCCCCTCCCTTCCACTTCCCACACAGCCCCACAGCTGATGGCCTTTTTATCCTCATGCATGTATGTACTTCCTCTTCAGAGACGATCAAGGTCAAGGTGTTCATGCCACCAAAGCAGCATGATTTGACCACATTGATTTAAATGAATTCCGCAACGACTCACATAAACATTACACACAGTTATCAAATGTGTGTAATATGTTTGCTTTTATTGTCAGATGATATGTGAGAGAGCAGAGAGGTAAAGAGAGCGAGCAGGAAGAACCAGGTGAGAAAGTCGACACATAGAGGTTGAAATTTGCTTTATTTTCCAATTTCCACTGACAACGATGTCCATGAAAATAAGAACATGAACCACAAGTGACCCTCCAAGCTTCTCAGGCTACCATCAGTAACAAGCAGGTCTGCCTCCATCATTGTTTCAACAAAACTTCTCAATGCTGGGAGGGATCTTGTGTCTTCTTTTAATTTGTCAGACTCGACACATCCAAGACGTACTGCTGCCCTCTGCTGGTTACTCACAGTTTCCCATTGGGGTTGCTTTCACACCAGTCATCCAGCGGCGTATGATGAAGGGGAGAGGCTGCAACAAGACAGCATTTTTGATTGAGTCTGGTTTCCTCACACACTGTCAATTTATTATATCTACCAAACTCTTACAACAGACTTACAAGCTGCCAGGATTCCACTGGTGCATCTTTAACGACATTCCATGTGCAACTCTATCCTATTTCATGTTAGTTATGTTCATAATCTTCCCCACATCCTCTCCCGAAACTCCAGCAATCGTATCAGTGACTTTCTTTTCCAGTGTTGTCCTGTGCAGCTGTGAGCCGTTTAAATCGCTTTTTTTGTTGTTGTTTTTCATGTCCTTCCACGCCTCAAAGGAACCTCTCAAGGGTTCACGTTGAAGTGAACTCAGACCTCCTTTTTTGTTGCTGTCGGGTCCAGAGTTCGGATGAACTTTAAGACCAGCTCAAACAAACAAGACACTCCAGTGTCAAAATGCACAAGAGTTCATTTGAAGCAGACCAAACAGCTCTGGAGGCCAGAATCTAAGTCTATGCACAAGGTCAATGGGCAAAGGGGGCGATTTTTATTAATTTTTTTCTCTTCTTACAATAATCAATCAAAATTAATGAATGTCATTTCTAACTCTAATAAAAATGTTGCCCATAATTCCTCAAAGTTTTGGCTACGGCCACTAGGAGGGTCAGTGAGCCCCTTGAACGAGTACAACTTAGCAGCAGCAGGTTGTGTTTGGTGTCACTGTCTTTCCGCAAAGCTCTGCGGTGAAAAGACAAACTGTGGTTGACTTTAATGTTATGAGCCAATCACTGCATGTGGCCTGAATGATTAAGCTGGGAAGTGTGAATATAATCATGTTGTAATGAGGTGCTAATTCATGAACTCTCGCTGGGCCTGTGATGTGTTCCTTTAATTGGGATGGGGCACCAAAAGGATAAGTGTAGCGTTCTTAAAACAGAGTGCGCAGACAGATCAAGTAAGGTTCTTTTTAGCAGTCGGTTCTCTGAGCAACAGCTGACGGAGGCGGTCAGTGTGACTGAGTCGCAGTGCTGAACTCATCATTACCTCGTCAGTCACGACTGTCGTATCTATAGGTCTGTTCCCTGGAGCTAACTAATGATCGGATACTTGGCCCTGTAACCACCGCTGCTCGCCTTACATGTGGCTCTAGAACCATTTCACTGAATCCTGCAAACCTACGGGTTTCCAGTATGTTCTGAGATCGATTGCTATCATTTGTGGTTCATATGGCTCACTTCACACGGCAGTCATATTGGATTATTGAGCTCTCGCTTCTTTTATTTTTCCCTTATTATTATTGATTATAACATTATTCCATCTCACATGCCCTGACTGAGCTTGTGCACAATGAATTTTTTTTCTTTTTTTTTTACTGTCAAGAAATAAAACCAAGACTGTCTTGAGTTATTTGGGAAGTAGTTAATAAGCAGTTATTTTCTTACTCTTTCCTGTAACGTTCCTCACTCGTTCCTAGTATCTTATCACAGTTTCAAATATGTACATGGGATTAAGTGCATGTGTGTACAGATAAGACATTCAGGGGAATACTGAAAGTCAATGAGATTCATAATAATGGGACCATGAATGTCTTTAAGAAATTGTTCTAATCCCTCCTGCAAATGTGATGTAATTCACGGGGTAACTAGAACATCAGACCTGCTGGTGGAGCTAGATTAAGGCTCCGGGGATTTCTTGAAGAAATACTTCACTCCAGAAGTGTTATTTGCTTTTCAAGTACTAACAAGTTGGTTTCAAGCTGACAAAGGTATTTTTCTCTCGCTCTCTGGGCCTCTCCTCTCAAACCTGCCTGGTGTGCTTGGACCTGCTGAGGTCCACCTGCAAGGACAAACCTTAGCCCACATAATTACTCACTGGCCCCCACCGCGGCAAGGTTACAGCACGTAGGGGAGGAAAAAAGGGCGTGGCAACGTGCATCAGGCCGTGCAGGACGTGGGACACGTCCACAGTCCTGACAATCAGCATCTAAATGGTCCTGCAAGAAACATTTAAAACATCCATCCATCTTCTATTTATCCTATTAATGGTCGCGGGGAGGTGGAGCCTATCCCAGCAGCCTTCAGGCCAACACACAGAGACAGGCAACCACTGGCTCTCCCAGCCACACCTACGGTCAATTTAGAGTCTGGATTAACCTGGTCCCTCTTGATGTCTTTGGACTGTGGGAGGAAGCTGGAGTACCAGAGAGAACCCAGCAGGAACAGGGAGAACATGGAGACTCACCCAGAAAGACCCTGTGCTCCACCCACAACCTTCTTGCTATGAGGGGACAGTGAGGACCACTGCACCACCGTG